>NC_066618.1:156682150-156995883 GCF_025201925.1 Gopherus flavomarginatus | reverse complement strand
CTCAGTGGGTCAGTGGCAAAGGAAGGAATAAAAGCCAGGCCTCCTGACATCCAGCCCTGCATTTTAACTGCTAGAGGGGCCATGCTTCTTCCCTCATAAATGTATTATTGTCATTCATTTCTTCTGTTCAGTGGGATTTAATCAATGGCAGGAGAGGGCAACTGGCACTGCCTTCTATTAAGGACTCTCTTACTGTCACTCAGATGTCAGGATCAGAGGAACACATCAAGGAAAAATGCAGTTGCTTCAATGGTAAAAACTCTGCTGATGTGGGCTCAGAGGCTCTCTCCAGTTTCCTGGAATTGATGTGGACAGCTGTCATAAACAGATAGCGAAGGGTTAATGTCTCTTTCACCTGTAAAGGGGTTAACAAAGAGTGACCTGCACCACCTGACCAGAGGACCAATCAGGAGACAAAATACTTTCAAATCTGGGTGGAGGGAAGTTTGGGTGTGAGTTCTTTGTGTGTTGTGTGTTCTTCTCTCGGAGGGTCTGAGAGAGACCAGACATTACTACAGGCTCTCTAAGTTTCTTTTCATCTAGTAAGTAAAAACAGGCGGTTTAGGCTTTTTGATTGTTTTTACTCTATTTGCAGTTGTGGATCTGGCTGGTTAACTTTTATATGTGTAGTTGCTGGGAATATTTTGATTTGTATTGGTACTAGGGGGAAGGTCTCTTTCTGGTGACTGTAAGCTATAGGACCCTGTAATATTTACATCTTGAAGTTATAGAGATAATTCCTTACTTTTCCCTTCCTTTTATTAAAACTTTTTTTTTTTTTTTGTAAAAGAGAACCTGATAGATTTTTTCTTCCTTGTTTCCCTTGTGTTATTCCAGGGGATTGGGATACTCACCGGGACGGGTGGGGGGGGGGAGACGGGAGGGGGAGAGATAGAATCTCTCTTTGTTTTCCTTGAATCTGTTTGCCTCTTTGTGGAAAGGAAGGGAGATGCTTCTCTGTATGGTGATTTAGAGGTTAGATCAGTATCTCACAGGATACCCCAGGGAGGGAAATTCTGGGAGGGGGAAAGGTGGGGGGAATGGTTTATTTCTCCTTGTTTTAAGAACCCAAGGGATCTGGGTTCTTGGGGTCCCCAGAGAAGGTTGGAGAGGTCAGAGTGCCCCAAAACACTATATTTTTGGGTGGTGGCAGTGCTATCAGATCTAAGCTGGTAATTAAGCTTAGAGGATTCAGGTGCTAGTATCTCATTTTCTGAACTCTAAGGTTCAGATCTGAGAAGGAATGCTATGATAACAGCATCACAGATTCTAAGCCCAGAAGGGACCGTTGTGATCATCTCGTCTGACCTACTGCGTAACAGGGGCCATAGAACTCCCTCAATGTAATTCCTAGAGCACATCATCCCATATTCTCCAGCAGGAGTTAAAAAAGTGCAGGGCAAAGGGGGAAGTTTCTTGGATCCTGACTTCCCAATTAGCAGCTGTCCAAGGTCCTGCATCTGCTGGATCTTGGCAGGGGGAAAGACTCTGGATTGTATTGATATGAAAAAGGACATGGTGTGAACAACTAATCCACTGATACAGGACAATGACAGAGCAAGAGAAGCAGAGGTACAGAAGCTTCCAGGCAACTTTTTACACACTTGACATTGTTAAAGTAACAGCAGCCCACAGGGGATACAAATCGCTGAAATTAGCCAAGAGTACCCTTGGGCTTGTGCCTCCCAACATCTTCTAATGGCTCAGCGAGGAGCCTCCCGCTTTGATTTGCTCCTAACAGATCAGATGCACAACTCCTCCTTAGTTTATGCCTGAAAGCAGATAGTGCGGCTAAACTGATACATGGACTGAACTGCGCAGATGTTGCCATTTTGTAACAGGCTTTATGGCCATGATGCTAGGTACACGGTTGGATCAAAACTCAATAGCATAAAGATGGATTGTTTTTGTGATTTATTCTTTTTACTGATGACGACTGATTTTTTTAAAAACTGATTTCCTGGAACATGCCTGACAAGAGAGAGAGTTCTTTACATATTTAGTCTGACAGTTGTGAAACTCAACTGACTGTGTTTTTCCCTCAATAGAGTCCAAGTTCAATGAGCTGGCTTGAGCGTCTCTCATTCAGATACTTCCTCCTTTTTATTCATGCCTCGCAACCCCGCTGACAAGAGATATCCAATTCTTGTAAGAGCAACTGACTAAATCAGGTTAGGAGAGTGCACACTTTTGAGTGCAACGAGTAAATTCTATAATCAAAAGTCCAGGCTGAAGAACCAGCATCCTGTATAGTTTAGAATACAATATTCAAAGTGGTGATCGGGGGGGAGCAGGGTAGACATATCCTCTTAAAACCAAACCTCCAAAGAACCAAATGTGCATGCGCGCGCGCACACACACACACACAGAACACATATTGTGCAATCATTTGTATTTTAACAACTTTGTTCTAAGGAATAGCTTGTCTAATAAAAACTGTCAACCACATATTCCTCTTTGTGTAGCCTAGGAAGCAGCGTACTGGTCTGATTTCTGGCAGAGGTAATGCATCACCTCTGCTGTTTTCAAAAGCCATTCAAAAATAGTAGCAAAAATAGCACAAAAGCCCTGGAACAGCTATTTGGTCTATTCATATGCTGGTAGGGAGTAAAACAGGAAAATAAACACATTCCCTTAGAATCTTAATATTAATCTCTTCATTGGCCCTTTAAAGTGGATTAAGAGAACACACTGCCGTCTAGCAGACAGGGCACTAGACTGGGAACCAGAAGAGGGCCTCTGTTCCAAGCTCTCCTAAGGACCTGCGCTGTGATCAATCTGTGTGATTGTTTTCCTTCCTGCCCTTTTCCTATCTTGTCTATTTAGATTGTAAGCCTATGGGCTGCCTCTGTGTATTTGTAAAGCACAAAGCATAGAGCTCCAATCCCAACTGGAAGATTCAAGACATTGCTGTAAATAAAAATTATAAATAAGCCATTGCTTCTCTTTGTGCAAGTTCCATATTTCTTGAAAAGTGAGAACTACCAACAAACTGCCAAGTTGCATCTATGTCAGCGTTTATTTATACTTAAAGGCTTTAAAAATACAGAATAAAATAGCTTTATCTACTATTATTCACAACATCTGGTCCAAATATTACATATTTTTTAAATATTTAAACGTTTAATGAAGCCATGTTAGAAAAACAAAATACGAAAACTCCATAAAAGAATTACACGTCTCAAAAAATAAAATAAAAAAACCAGAAAACCCTTGGTATGTAACAAAATAAAAATGTTTACAGCCCAAGTCAGTCAAAAAAACCTCATGGAAAAATATTTATCCCCACTGTTTAAGAACAGTCAATAGTTTGTTATGCCGAAGGTTGTTATAAACAGACAAAGTACAATAATTTGGACTGGCAGCAAGATGCAAAGATGACACAATAAATGCCAGATAACACAGGAGGCAAGTCTAAATACATCTTCGATATTAATAAGTACCGATGACAATGCACAGTCACAATCAAATTGTAACCTGACAGGAATGGCTTGGATGCTGCTAAATATGAATCCCCAACACTTAAAGCAGCCCAGCACTATGTTGTATAGAAGACTCATGGGCGGAAGCTAAATACTGGCAAGCGTGTGGCCTCCTCCAGTATTATAAAAGCTATATAAAGAGGTGGACATGCAATATTTGTTATCCCACGTCCAGGAAGGTTAACATAAGCCTGAGCAAGAAGTCCTGCAAGACATGCACCAAATGGGAAACAAACCACCGGAAGATTTTCTGGAGAGGAAAAAGTGGTATTTTTTGGTTTGAGAAGGCCACTTACAAAAACTAAAGCTAGGTTGTGCGGGTCCATCAGGCATTTTTATTCAGATCTAAATGTTAGCACAAGCTGCTTTGGATTGTATGCAAACATCCAATGGTTAACTTAAACCATCAAATGTTGGCTATTTGTAAACCACATGTGCCTGTAGTGCTGCTTATACCATAAGTGATATTAATCAACTGAATATTTGAGACACTGTTTTGGTATGAAGGTATTGCCATAATGGATTGTTCTCACCTGACTGACGCCTCTTGCGGTATAAATAGTACCAAGGATTTCAATTTGTAAGTGCTGATTCTACTTTGCGAGTAAGGATATTTCAGTAGGGAGGTGAACAATAAGAAACTCTTCATTTCTCAGGAATAACAAACACGGGTAAATAAAGTATACACAACTACTATAGATTCGTCAATGAAGAAATTCTATCATCACATGACATTGTCATGACAATCATACCACTCCCTCCCAGGAAACCTGTAAAAATTATCCTGAGTGGAAATGTTATTTTTAATATATGGAAATAAAATACTGCAATATTCATGTACAGATCACGTTGCCATATTGAAAGTCAGTATTAAAAGGTGTAACGCAAATCCCGAGTATGAATTTGGAAGAAAAAAGAAGTAGTCATGTTTTTCCCAATAGGTTACTGATCAAGCCAGTCAGTCAACACATCCTAATATGGACATTAGTCAATCATAGAGGTAAATGTGCTATGAAATGTAATTTTGAAGACGCATAATTTGTCAATGTTCTATTTAGAAAACTTGTTAGCAAGAGTTCTTAATTTAACCAAAAAGATCAATGCAATAAAAGGATGGCTACAAAAGCCCCAAAGCTATTTTGCTTTGAATATAGTTATACACCTTTGATACAACAACATGATATTCTGCCATGAATATTTGCCATTCTATATTTAAATCTAGTTGAAACACCATCTTTTTCTAGTCCTTTTAGTAGGTGTTGTCTTCTTTATACACTATTGTCTAATTTATCAATTAGAAAGGCAATTACATATACAGCAAAAACATACTATTTCAATAACAACCATATTTCTATTCCCATCTCCCCCACCAACTTACCCCTTTAAGTATAAATGTAAACAAGAAACTTTTAAAGTATCCAACTGTTTTTCAAAATTACAGAGCAAACTTCTGCAACGTATCTGCCTACGGCACCTCATGTGGTAAACTTTGCATCACCTGAAGTTAACAGCATTTCCACACCATTCTAACCAAAATTCAAATTTTAAGTGTTCTGTTGTTTTGTTTTCTCAGGGGTGTGGACTCTCCTACCATAAACAAGGGTATTAAAAATCTGCACTTAGTATTTGATTGGCAATTGTAGATTCCTCTCAAAAACAGACACAAAAAGAAGCGGGATTTCTCTTCCCAAGGCAAAACTGTGCACATGAGATTTCCCCCCTACTCTTATCTGAAGAAAGCTAAGATACACACAAAGAGACATCTAACATTCTGGGTGCTGCAGTTAACATCAGATGTTAAGTGTACTGCCAGTGACTTTGTTAAAACATTTTGCTATAAGCAGCATTTCATCAGCTCTCTTCTGGTTATCCTTGCAAAATCAAGGCTCAACTTAACCATCAGCTTTCTTAAAAGAAGAGGATGCAAGAAGTCAACTCTCTCAGAAGTTAAATGTTTCAGGATTTTGGTTGCAAAATGGACTGCTCGACCACATTAAATACTAGTTTTTAAGGTGGCTAGAAAAGCAAAGCATGTCAGCTAAACATTGTGATCCTCCAGTATATATTTTGCTAAACTTCTCTCACCCAGTCAATGGAATCAGCGTGGTAGGACCAGGAAAGAATCTAACTATAAGATTTTAGGCGGAGGAGACTCTGGCTTTCCATAAGCCAACGTACTTTCTTCTGTCAAGAATGGTAGCGTATCTCAGAAAAACAAATCCTCAGAATGACGGTTCAACTATTTGATTCAAACTACCATGCAGCACCTAAAGACTATTTAAAGTGGTTATTTTTTCAAACATGTTAAAGAGGCCATTTCTGTGTGTGCGTGCAGCAGTGCTTTACTTCATCCAAAGAAAGATCTTGTAGGAAAAAAAATCTATTTAATTTTCAAGTCAGGATTTCCCATTGTGTGGTCTGCTACTGCATGACGTGTCATGCTAATACAAGAACGCACAAGCTGCCTGGCATTACAGGGTTAACATGCAAGTCGTTCTGCCAGCAATCTTGTAAGGTAGCCAAATGGTTCCTAAAGTTGTTGTAACATTTTAGTTTCTTTCCACTGCCTTACATTAACATACTTTTTTGGGAAAAGACCAGACAAGCCTCAAACATGACATTCGCTGCTGAGTCCACAGAGCAAAATGTACTATTAGATTTTAAGTATCGAGAAGTCTGTTTTTAATGAGTGGCATCATCTTTAATTCAAACTTTTGCCTTCCTGCCCCCACATTTATAAAAGAACCAGCTTTGGCATCTTACATGATTATAAAACCACCTCATACAAGCGGCTTTTCTTTTTGTAATTGAAACTCCCTCACATCTTTGGTTGCATATAAAATAAAAAGGTGGAAAAATTTAGAAGCTTAGTGTTACTGATCAGTGCTCTTAGCCAAATCCTTTCCTAAGGAGACGGGTAATTTCTGTAACCCCTCTCATTGCCTGTAGAGCAAAATAAAAGATACAGGATCAGCTTTGCACTACAAGTGACATAACCTTGTCTATTACACAATAATTCTTCTGACTGGCTTTCAACAAAGTCCAACTGACGCCACAACTGCAAACTACTGAAAGTTCCTTGGAGCAAGAACAAATACATGGTTTGTTATGGAAAAAGTTGTATAAAAATATGTTGCATAAACAGCCATGACATGCTGAAAACTATATCAATGGAATCATTTTGACTCTGCACTATTCAATACTGATCCATTAAGCAATTTTCTTCCCCTCCCCTCTCCCACCCCAGCCCTTCCATGCTTCAATAACACAATTTACTGCTCTTGTCCAGTAGTCAACTTTGATAAATATATTAGCGAATTACAGTATCTACCTTTATTTTTTATCCAGAGATACAAAATGCAAGCATCATAGAGCATACTGGCCTTAAGAGTACATTACACTACACTTCCCTGATGATCTCCACAGCTTAAAAATGCTTTTTTGGGCCACACTGAAACACTGACGTCTAAAACTAACTTGCAATAGTAAGAACATTAAACATGAATAAAACCTTATAATTATGAACGCATGATGAGTATTAACATCCACATAACATCAGAGCTGAGGCTATTCCAGAAAAAAATATCTGAATGGCACCGTCACTGGGCCCAATACCCGTTAAAACCATCCAGTGGATGATGATGCCAAATGTAGTGTGTCTGCTATTTAAAAAATCCACTTGTAAAAACAAACAGCTGCTGCATTAGTCCCCAGAGGAGGGAAAAAAGGCAGCATAGACATAGGCGACTCTTATTCAAGCAGTACTAGTCAGACAGAGATAGTCTGAGCAGGATGAAAAAAATTAGGTCAAGTCAGAATAAGCACATGCTGATATTTTGCCCTGTTGATTTCTACATATATGGGGCTGCTTAGACAAATTCACATTTTCATTCAGGAAGAGTCTGTGATTAAAGTGGATATATGCACTGTATTGTAATGATAAAAGCTGCTGGGCTAGGAAACTGTTAACACTCTTGAAGTTAAATAGTTCCCTATCCAAGTAAAAATAAAGTTGACACTTCCCTTAAAGTGAACTTTGACTCAGGTACTAGTTAGGTGGCAAGCTTCCAGGTAGACAAGAGCAACATATCTAAGAGATATTGAAGTGATTCTTGCACAGTAGTAGATCACATGGGTAAATTAGTGCTTTTATCTGGCATAATTTAGTAAGGAAATTGTCGTCTGGAAATCTCTGAATGCATTGTTAATGACTGCAAAGATATTCTAGTGATATACCCATTAGCCACAACGATATAATGTCTGATTTACAGATGGCTGTGTGGAAAAAATATGGAATGTATGAGCAATAACTGGAAAAAAATACAACTGACTTGATATTGGTGTCTGTGTTTTACAAGTGAATAAAATGGTATTTACTCATTTCACACACGGATTCAAATTTTCTGGCACAACTAACTCTGCCAGGAATGGATGTGCTGAAAACATCAGCACCGATGATTTAAATAAAATAATCAGAGGATAAGATGTTCAAAAGCACCTAAGTAATTTAGGAGTTGAAGTTCCACTTTCAAAAATGAGTTAGGCACTTAGGGACCTAAACCTGTTCTGAAAATGGGACTCGGGCACTTAAATTTTACCCAGATCGGTAACCAATTAGGCAGTTAGACACACTATATAGAGCCATCACCATCCACAACAGGAAAGCTTTTTTTTTAAATCTGCTCAGCTCTGGTTCCAGAATTTAAATGCAGATATACAAAACATATATTTTAATGCTTCTTAATCAGCAAGAAACTGCAAATACATCTGTTACTACAACGAGATAATATAATTGCAACCAAGGCTATACGGTAGCCTCAGAGTCTTCATCTGAACTCCTGCAGTTACTGCTTTTCCTGAAGCCTTTCCACGTGTAGCCCATGAAGGTGGGACTGATGGGCAAGAAGCTGAAGCACCTGTACTTTTTGATAAAGTTCATGCCGAAGGGCAAATCGTATGTTTCCATGCCCTCCAGGGACTTGCTGCCTTTGCCCACGCCTTTCTTCCATTTCTGGATTCCTCTCTCCTCAGGGCTTCCTGAAGTTAAATAAAAAAAAATGGAAGGGAAAGTCATTCTACTTCGAAGACATCATGTTCCGCAAGCAGTCAGTCTAGGAAGACACATAGTATTCTCAGGGAGGGAAAAACAGAACTTCACTGCAAAGACAGAACCTTTAGTACAGGGTAGTTCCTACACCATTAAGGGCTTGTCTACACTACCGGCCGGATCAACGGGCAGCAATTGATCCAGCAGGGGTCAATTTATCATGTCTGGTATAGACGCAATAAATCGACCGCCGATTGCTCTAGTGTCGACTCCGGTACTCCACCTCAATGAGAAGCACACAGGGAATCGACAGGAGAGCGTCTCCCATCGACACACCACAGTGAAGACACCGGATTAAGTAGATCTAAGTACGTTGACTTCAGCTATGTCATTTATGTAGCTGAAGTTGCATAACTTAGATTTATTCCCCAACCTCACAGCCCCCGTAGAGTAGACCAGCCCTATGTCAATGGTGACTTAATGGAAGTAGGATCAGGCCTTATATGATCTTCTACTAAGGAAGTGGCTTCAACAGTGTTTTTTTCCCTGGTTTCATTTCGTAATCATCAGTACATCTTTTAACTTATGTTGCCCTTTTGGCAGAGAGACATTAAATGATTTGCCTAAGGGACCACAGCAAGTCAGTGAATTCAAGCTAAGAATTAAGCTCTGGTCTCCAGCATCCCAGTTCTGTGTTCTAATCTCCAAGCCATGCCGCCTCCACAGTTAACAGTGAGAATACTCATTCAGAAAGGCAGGTGAAGCCATTTGAATTTCAAATACAACAACATCACTACAAAACTGACCTGGAATGGTGTTATCCAAAATAAACGCCACACACCCGCCAACAAACATGGCTGTAGTGAGCAGAACATTTAACACTTGATCGATGCCTGCTATTCCTAGAAAAAGAAAGAATTAGGTCAGGATTTGCAGTTTTTACACGTGAACACCCTATTTGGGGGCCTGATCTCATGTATTTAGCCAGGCAAAAATCCCAGTGAGCTCAAGGGGAGCTTTGCTTGAGTAAACAAAGAGCAGAGGATTAGGTCCTCAGAAACAGTTTACAGGAGCATCTGCCACTAATCTACTCTAGTATGTAGGACTGAGAGAAGTATGTGCCTTACCTACTCTTTTAGAGTCTACAGTTCTGGATTTAAACCAGTCAGGAAACTAACCCTAAAGGCATTCATTTCAGATGGCTTAGAACACCGTTTTCTTTAATAAATCTATGGGAGACACTTCTGCTAATGCAATGAAAAAACCACTAGATAAAAAATACGAGATTTTTTCAAATTTCAAAATTATGTCGACAAAACAGCCCAACTATTAACTATCATAACTCCTTGGAATGGCAAGTAGTTTACAAGGTTCTTCATTAAGGATTACTCTATAATTGCTTGGAATTTAGTTCTCCCTTGCTTTGTTGAAATAAATCTCAGCCAAAATGAACAACCAGATTAGCCTCTCAATCTGCTTTTGAAGCAGCATGATTAAAATTTAGTTTAGACTTGTATCTTTCAGCAAAAAAATTAGTTCTGGTTCAGGGGCTTTCTTCAAGATATTACATATCTGCACCAATCCCAGTGGTGAAAGAAATCAAAACAGCTTCTCCCCAGGTTAGTTAAGAAATCAGTCATTAAAAAGTCTGAAATAAACTGAATTTTGAGGGGCTCTCTCACTAAAATACATCTGCAAGTGACAAAAACATCAGTCTTGTCAAAGGTTAACACTAATACCCACATTTCAAGATCTAGTTCAATGTTTTCCCCAGTGTTTTAAAACCTTTTATAGATTAGCTCTAGCTTTTTAAATGCACACTTTTCTCAACTCTTCTTCCACCCATCTAGCAATGGGTCCTCTCCAGACCCTGCGTCCCTCTCCAACGTCACCCACAAAAGGTAAGGTGAGAACGTCATCTCCACACCATCTAGAAAAATCTTCTTGGGTCTCACCATCTCATCAGCTCTCTGGCCTGGGAACATATCTGCTCCTTTACTTATGGCTCTAAGTCCAGGCCTACACTACAGACTTTTGTTAGCATAACTGTGATAGTCAGGGATGTGATCCCTGGCCAACATAGCTGTGCCAGCAAAAGCCCTGATTATTCTGGTAGATCTGCACATGGAATAAGCTATGCCAGGAAATGTGCAATTTTGCTCCGATAAGCTGCTTCCACACGAGGATTGCATTATTGGTACATTACACTTGAATATACCTATACTGGCAAGGTGCTCCTACTGTAGGAAAGGCCCTGATGTCTTTTTTTTTTAAATGAAGTATTTATTACTAGCCCATTATTTCACTTGGTACAGCATTTTCACATGAATGAATCAGAAGTTCGTACCTGTAACCAGTGGGTTTTGTTTGAGATAACTTGGAAGGACAAGTCCGAAGAAGATGGAAAATCCAAGTACAAAGAGGTTACGTGAAGAGTTTAAATCTATGAACTGGAGGTTGGACAGACCCACAGCTGTAATCATTCCTAAACAAAACAAATCAAGAGTGAGAACTTTTAGACTCTCTCTCCTTTTTGTTCAATTATTTTGTTCAAAGGTTAGCTAACATCCACAGATACACACCACTGAGGTTAAAGGCTGTCAAACAATCAACTAGCATATGAAGAGAAGCAGAGAAATAGACACTTACCAAAGAGGGTGCAGAAGAGGGCTCCAAGCACTGGGTCAGGCAGGGATGCAAACAGCGCACTGAACTTCCCAACCATTCCAAGTAAGAGCATGAAGGCTGCACCATACTGAATAACCCTACGACTTCCAACCTAGAAAGCACAACGGGAGAGGAATAAATCAGAATACTTCCGAAAAATGCACATTTACACCAACTTTAATGTCTTACTTTTTAATACTAGAAAAAAGTCTATATTTTATTGTCTAATCCCTTTTGAAATTCTCTCCAAACAGAGACCAGCAATCTCCTGTAGTCCTTCATGGCATCACAAAGCAAAGTAACCTTGCACAACAACAGCTAGTCTGGCTGAGACAATATACATAAGGGAGACTCAATTCTCCAGTGAAACACAAAGCACACTCCCCACCCCAAACCTACACCCTACAGGAACTGGAGATCATCAGAGGAGCAAAAACTGCAGAGATCTCAATTTTAGGACCAGTTGCTTCAATTTTCAATTTAGATACTCCCCCTTCCCCCGCCTTCCTTAAAATACTGGCTGCACAGTATTACAAATGTCTCAAGTTTCATAGTTGGAACATGGTTGTACTTCAACTGTGACATAATATGGTTTGGTTTTGCTTATTTAGACTGTAAGCTGTTTTGAAACTACAGAACCATTAACCTTGCCCAGCATGGTTTCCTTGATGTAGTTTGGTCCCATCTACAAAAATTAAAATCACCTATGTAACACAAATTGTACATGGATGCCCCAAGATAACAACAAACGGGACCAAAATGTAAACATTTGCCTTGGCACCACATTAACATAGCCTCGCAGAATAACATATCGCCAGGTAACAGCAACTGTGTGAAATTTTGCCTCACCTCCATTCACTTCAGTCAGGTGTAATTTCCCTGCCTGAGATCACGAACTGATTTTAAGTTCTCTCTCTCAAGCAGCTGCAGAATTTGGCTCAGCTAATGTTGCAGGAACTTCAGTATTTCCATTTCCATAATGTTTTTATATTTTAATTGTGCAACCTATAGTGTAGTATTACTCTTACATTTTATGTTGTAGTGTACGTTTATACACAAGTATAATGTGTTTTGAACTAGGGAGAGACCTCGTGTACATACATACATATCCGTATGCACAGAACCCAATTCCGGGAGGTTTGAAAATTTGTTCCCAGCATAACCTTTTAGAGGTTTTCAATTCAGCAATATTGAGCTTCATACAGACCATAAGTAACAAAAATCACTATTATGTGTGGCTGTTTCCAATGCTTGAGCCCTTAACTGAGCCAACTGGTATAACAGGGTGTTTCACCCAAAAAGGGACACTCAGTATAAGCAACAATTAGTTCCTCAAAGTGCTTGGGTGCTAACAGGGTCAGACACAAGCAGGGGCAGCTCATGCTGCAATTATGTATCATTTGAATTTAAAAAAGAAACATACTATGCCTTTGTGGGTAGAGGAGACTATTTCACAATGTTTTTCATTGCTTAATCATTCTCAGTGTTACCTGCTACATGGAAAGAGACCAACTGCAAAGAGAAGCCAGGCTGGTCAACATTAGTTATTTAGTGGATTGGCAATGCGAACAACTCTGCAAAATATCTTGATTAAAAATATTTCCTTATTTGTCTAGTATTAATTTCCCTCTGACTTGCTATCCCTTTCTTATTACTGAATACTTTATGATAGAGCGTGAAAACTGCAGAAGAATTGAATCATCACCACACCCACAGCCAGTAAGAAGGAAATTGACATGCAAATATTCAACCCTTAGGCATTAAACAAATGAAGTCTCAACTGGGATTTGAATCCCACAGTGAGTAGTGTGTTACTGAAAACATCTTATTCAGAACTGAATTAGATCTGAGTACAAGTTCCCAGACACTTAGACACAAGCTGAACAAAAAAGGGTTTTATTTCAAAACAAGTGGAAACCACGTACAGCAAATTAGTATCTTATTAAGCGACAGAGACCTGTGGCACCTTATAGACTAACAGACGTATTGGAGCATAAACTTTCATGGGTGAATACCCGCTTCGTTGGATGCACATAGTGGAAACCTCCAAGAGGCAGGTATAAATATGCAGGCAAGAATCAGTCTATTTATACCTGCCTCTGGAGATTTCCACTACATGCATACAACGAAGCGGGTATTCACCCACGAAAGCTTATGCTCCAATACATCTGTTAGCTTATAAGGTGCCCCACGACCCTGTCACTTTTTACAGATCCAGACTAACAGAGCAACCCCTCTGACACTTAGTATCTTATTGACATTCAATATCCTTTTCATCATGAATGTCTGCAGTGCAAGATGCCTGAAGCTTTTGCCTTGTAGTCAGATACACCACTTGATTCTCTTCTCACAGAGTAAAAGTCACCTGAGCAGGGGTCTAGCATAAGGCCTATGCCCTATCCAAGTGCCACTTAAGCTCTCAAAATTGGACCTTAAACTGTGCACGAGCTTCATGCTGCACTCTGCACTGGGGTATATTTTACACCCACAGATTTTTCACTGGTATAGGCTCAAAGAACCCTATGCAATTTTAGTTCATAGAGTGCCCAAATCACCTGTGCTAGTGTAGATGGGTAGGTGCAGGAATAAAAACAACTGACCACTTTCAGACGAGCACATTGTGTGCCCCCACCCCGGGGCAATTATTGAGGGGCATGCCCTTGCTTGCTCTCTCCCCTTATGCACCCCCAGAGTGTAGACCTGCCCACAATTAGGTTTTTAACCCCATACAAAGTTTACATGCCTCTTTGGAACCTTGCCTTACGATAACTCCCATGAGAATTAGGCAGTAGAAATGCAGATGATTTGGTCAAAATAAACCCTTTATAATTAAACATCTTTTTATAAATATTTACACTAATTTTTTCCTATGGAATTTCCTTCAATAAGAAGAAGAGAGACACAGTCAGCAGATGGCGCTGTTAGAATTTCTATTCTCAGCTAAAGCAAATACACTTGTTTTAGTGCAGGAAAAAAATGGATAGAGATGCTCCAGAATGGTATGTGTATTTAAGAAAATGATGCCATCCCTCTGTACTGCCCAAAAAGAGTTTGAAAATCAGATGCTTAATTTAACTAAAAAGATTTAATACAATTGTTGTAAATGAAATATATATTGTGATCTGTCATCAAAGATCCAGTATATGCTATGTACATCTATTTTCATTTGCTAGAAGAAGCTGGATCTGATTTCTGAGTTCAAACACCACAATCACTTATGCCAAATATTTGACAAAAATATGCACATTCATAACAAATGGTTACTCTTACTAATTTAGTGTCTTAACAATATTAATAAGGGAAGTTGAACAAATCAGTGTGTATGCTAAGGTCCCAAATCAGGAAATTACTAAAGCATGTGAAAGCAGCAAAGAATCCTGTGGCACCTTATAGACTAACAGTCTATAAGGTGCCACAGGATTCTTTGCTGCTTTTACAGATCCAGACTAACACGGCTACCCCTCTGATACCTAAAGCATGTGCCTACTTAAGCATGTGAACAGTCCTCATTAATTCTAATCATAGAAGATTAGGGTTGGAAGAGACCTCAGGAAGCCATCTAGCCCAACCCCCTGCTCAAAGCAGGTCCAACACTAAATCATCCCAGCCAGAGCTTTATCAAGCGGGCCCTTAAAAACATCTAAGGATGGAGATTCCACCACCTCCCTAGGTAACCCATTCCAGTGCTTCACCACTCTCCTAGTGAAATAGTTTTTCTTAATATGCAACCTAGACCTCCCCTACTGCAACTTGAGACCGTTGCTCCTTGTTCTGCCACCTCTCACCACTGAGAACAGCTGAGCTCCATCCTCTTTGGAACCCCATTCAGGTAGTTGAAGGCTGCCATCAAATCCCTCCTCACTCTTCTCTTCTGTAGACTAAATGAGCCCAGTTCCCTCAGCCTCTCCTCCTAAGTCATGCGCTGCAGCCCCCTAATCATTTTCATTGCCCTCCACTGGACTCTCTCCAATTTCTCCACATCCTTTTTGTAGTGGGGGGGGCCACTAATGAGACGACTTACCTACTTAAAGTTAGGTATATGCTGACGTACTTTGCTGAACAAGCCTAAAGCATAGGGCATTTTCAAAGTATACATATAGAAATATAGCATCCAAAGCATTTTAGGTGTTTTAAAAGCTAATAAGAAGTTGAGGACAAACGCCAGCTCTCTATTTAATTTAAACCTACAATGGGGTTTCTAACATCTGATGTAGCTACATCAATGCAACAGCACCAGGGCAAACCCCCAGTTGCACAGTAGGAGATTTCATCAGTGCTGCTAAACAAGTGGCAAAACAGCCTTTCCCTCCCAACCCAGGTGTGGACAAGGCCTCAAGGTTTGCACTGTATTACACTCGTGTGTAAAATGTTCAGTCATTGTTATAAATTACCTCACAGCAAGGATACATACCAGAGCATTGATTTCTATTTACTTTAGAGCCCAAACAATTTGAAAACTGTAAAATCAACTTTGTTTGCACAAAGATTGAATTGATCTCATGTCACATTCCTGAAATAGGTTTTTCAACTGCTTTTGACAAAACGAAGAAAAGGTTTTAATGTCTCTTATTCATAATGGACAACTTGACAAGAAAATGCCCAGTGTAGACAGATTAAGGAAGTTCAAAATATTGTGTGGCAGATGGTTTGCACAACAAGATACAAGAGAGCATTACTTCCCCGTAGAGGGTTATGTCATGAAACAATATAAATGGTGAGAGCCAGAGTACTACAAGATTAAGCAATACTCAGGGAATTGATTACTAGCTGATCAGAATAGAACATGTACCTTAGTGATACCCAAGACTCCGATGTTAGGGCTAGACGAGGTGGATCCATTACCAGTACCAAATACTCCATCCAAAACACAGGAAAGACCCTCAATGAAAATCCCTCTGTAATTCATGAAGGGAAAAGAGTTAAAATTTAGATTAAAATATTCTCACTTCAAAATGTATTAAATGGCTGCACACTAAGTAGATGTTTATCATGGTCCCTTATCCCCAAGTTCTGACCCACTGAACATTTCAACACTTAGGTACATCTAACTAACTACAGTGGAGTCTTGTTGCCCCATCCCAGATATCTACATTTATAAAACAATTTAGGAAAATACAATGAAGTAGAAAAATCAAAGTTTAGAATTACTCTCCACTCTTAAAATTTAATTTCAGCTGCATTTAACAAGATGCAGACATTGATTCCTTGTAATGAATTTAAAGCCCAAATATTTTAATGATTCCAGCAATATTATAAAGACAATATTAGGGTATACATGAGTGCGGGGCCTACTGAAGCCATAAGCCTAACTTCCACTGAGTTCAACAGGTTCAGGATTGGGCTTTGAGTATTATTTTCATTAAAAAACATAGCAATTCAAAATAGTTGTTTTAGATATCAGATCACTGGGTTCCAGACTTGATCACCGTATAAAATGTGATACCAAAACATCTGATAACAAAAAACTCTGTCTCAGCCAGAGTACGAAGCAGTCATGACAGCAGAAAATACTATACTTATTTATTTTCCAAGTAACTTACCTATTTATTGCATGAATAGGTGGAGGAGGAGCACAAGACAACCTTGCACAGGCATAGTAATCTCCGATTGATTCTATAATGCTTGCAACAACTGCACTAAGCATTCCTATTACTCCAGCCGCTGAAATCGTTGGCAACCCCCACTGAACTGTGAAGAGAAGAAAACTGAAATCTCTTTTGTTCTACTGAAGACAATAATTTCATTATTAAGATGTAAAACCACTGGTTCCACTGCAGATTGCATGACTATTGACTATGAAGATCATTTAAGAAAACTCTCTCATTCAACTAGATATGACAGGCCAAAACACTTGGTTAAATGTAAACCACTATAATTTTTAGAGACTCTAACCATTTTAACTGGCTTGGCCACGTTTAAAAAAAAACTGCTTACATTCATGAGAAATTTCAATGATCTGAGCTGCAGTTTGAAAGTCAGATCAGTGTGGGCTAATCACATAACTATGATTTGTTTGCACATTTGGTCTCTGTCTTCAAGGGCTAACAATCTTTAAAAATAAAAAAAAAAAAAAAGACAAAAACTACCAGTTGTGATTATCCAAATGCCAACACCTCATCTCTCCAAACCTTCACAACACTAAAATAACCCTGATTTTAAAGATAGAAGAAAAATCTTGCCATTATTTTCATAACCACTGCCTTGATGGCTTCATCTTTTTTAAAGACAGAGGCACACTTCCAATTAAGCAGTTTAAGTTATGCATACATTAGTGAATGACCCAGAGAAGTCTAATACATCTTTAATTTGAAAAATAATACCACTACCCAATTCCTCACAGCCCCGTATCTCCCTTCAAAAATCTTCATTTGCTTCACATCACATTTTACATAACATACTTTGGAAACTACTTCTTTAAAACGTTCAATATGAATTAAAGCACACGAAAAACCAAAATGCAGGTGCCTCATTTCTGTGTGATAGTATTTCTATGCATTTCTGGTATTGTTCCTTTCACCTCAAAGGGGCACAATTAAATCAGGTTGTGAAACTGAAATTTGTGTTAATGCAAAATGTAACGATAAGTCCCCTGATACCAATTTTAAGCTTTAGATCCACTGGCAAAAGAATAAATGTCTAATGGTTTAACTGTAAAATTCACTTATGCCCCAAGTATCCTGTTTCTCCAACCCACTATCACATTTCAAAAGTAGAAAGATATACTGCAGCACTTAATCAGTTAAAATTACCAGGTTGTAATACATCCATCTGGACATTGTGAAGTGCTCCGGAAATTCACCCAGCACATAGAGTAAGAGTTCAGACATGAGCCAACAGTTTAAAATTTGATGCCTGAAGTTTGACACTTATCTTTATTATTTAGGCCAATAAACAGAAGTGTTCTAATTTTCAGACTTGTTCAGACTCCCACAGAAAACAATGGGAGTTTGGCCCTTCTGAAAGCCAAGCCACTTCTACTGTAGTGCCCAATTTCAGACTCCCAAATTTGAACATTTTCATCATAATTATCAGAAGTGGATGAGAAGAAATCTGATCAGTTTGGAAAACAAAACAAAAAAACCCCAAACCTGCACATTTAAGTGATGCTCTTAGGTAGCTTAAAATCAAGACACGTGTATTCATTTGTTCTCACTATAGCTCAGTGACTTCAGCAGCTTAACAGGAGCTATACGCACCCGCCACATCACCTATATCTTACAATACTATTAGCAGTGGAGTGTATGAAAGTAAAAGCTTGCTGCGCAAAAAACTACATATCAGCAAGTGCGTGTTAAGAAAAATTAAACCCAACACTTCCTGGGAATCCCAGTAGTTGCTTTGCCGTATCCACTGGTCAAAAGTTACTCTTTTGTGGGAAAACATGTAAAAACAGATGTAAGTTATTAAACAACAATAGTTATCTAGTTATATCCTGTGAGGTACTGAGGGTCCTCAACTCCTAGCCCAGCAAACGTGAGCTGAAGGTGCTCAGCATGTCTCTGAATGAGGCCCTGCAGCTTGTGCTGGTGTTGTATATAAAGGGAAAGCCATACCCAGGTTTAAAACCCTTGGTTTCTATAGGTCAGTTTAAAATCCCATCCTTCTGATTGTCTAAACATATCAGAAGCCAATGGTATGACATGGTCAGTAATGTTAGCAGGGAACACTGAAAGGATGCTTGTGAGCATACTTCTAATTCCCAGCACGTGCACATTTTATAACATACTCACAAGGATAAGGAACCTTAAACCACGGTGCTACCAACAGCACTCCTTGTCTAGCGTCAGTGCGAGCATAGAACCCATACTTTGTGCTGTCAGGTGGAAAGACATCTGTCACAGTAAAGATGAAGCAAAGCAACCATGACACCAGGATAGCCAGAATAATCTGGGGATAAGGAGAAAGAAAAAAAAAAGGTATTTAAAGTGAACACATTTTATCCAATTATCAACAAGGAAATATTCAGCAATAGTGAATTGTTCATGCAAACCTCTATGACCTACATATCAGACATACTTAAAACCATAAAAATAAATCCTGTAATGGACTTGTTGGATAGATTATCCTTTAATTAAACTGCATCCAGAAAAGCTTTAAAGTCGACTTTTTCCCCTTCTTAAAACAGGGAATGCCTCCAAAATGAGTACTTCAGGAATTACTGCACTAGTTTCTGTTTTAACAAAAACATAAAAGGAAGCTTTTCACATAAACTCAAGTGTATATTACAGAAAGCCTGAAGACAGCGAACTTTACCACCCCCTACTTTGAAAAGCTAAATTTAAGATGTGAACCCCTCCTTCCTCCTTCTTTTCCCACCCTGGACCCTGTAACTGGTTCTGCACAGGCACAGGGGACAGCCCACATGGAGCCAGCTGCAAGAATGGGGACTAATACTACTAGAGGTTTGTCACCATTTCCTGTACCAAATGAGAATTTTTGTGGCGTTTCTTAACAGTGCATCTGTGCTGTTATCCCCATTATCATTTTTTGTGATCTGCTGAACTGGTTGAAGAAAAATCAAAACAGTCTTCACCAATTCAGAGAAAACAAAGAGTCCCTTCAGACTTTATTACACCATCACCTGTGGTATGGAAAGAACAAAAGCAATTTTATTCCTAAGTGAAAGACAAGTGGAATTACTTACGGGAAACATTTTGAAAAGCTGCAACCTGTAGGCTGTCCATCCTTTCTTGGATTTGTAAATTGGTAAGGGGAATTTGACATTCCTTGCATATTGAGAAAACAATAACACTAGGAAAATAGTCCTGAGGGAGAGAAAAAAGGGTCATAAATCGTTCGCATCAGTACTTTAAAAAACCTTCCCATTACAAATACAATATTGCCATCTCTTGCGGACATTCTGCTTCCAAGGTATAACAGCACATTTTGGTGCTTAACCAAGATGAAACATCTTTACAAAGAGAAGATGAATACTGTAAGTATGAAGCCATTGTAATGAGAAAGCTAATACTATAAAATCTGTATACATGCTTTAGAGTGTCATAATACAGCTAGAAGTAAATAGGTCAGAACAGAGGGAGTGAGATTAAGAGATCTAGGCCACTGAGTGATGCATTTTCAGAGATGGGAAAGCTACTGCGACTGAGAGATATATTGTTCTCTATAACTCCTGTCTTTAGGGTGCTGCCACTATCCATAGCCAGGACTGTGTGAAAGCACAAGAGATCATGGACACTATGAAATCTCACTGCTAAATACGCAGAAGGGGAGGTCAGAGACAGGCTGGAGGCAAGTACATGGAGAGATCTTCATACTTGGTACATACATAAAGTTTACCATCGACAAAGCACTTTACAAACATTACTCAATTAAAGTTACCAAAAAGTCAGTTCTGGCATCAGCTCTTAAAGGCTCCAATTTTGTGGTGTATTCACCCTCCAACATGGGAGTGCAACAATCAAAGATTAACGAGTTACACATTAGCACAGGGTGAAATTTCACCCCTATGCAGAAGGACAGCTCAAGGCTTACACACCACTTACATTCTCAAAATAGGGTTTAAGTGATATACAGAACCTGTGCTGGCTCTCTGGCACAGAGGTGTAATTCACTTATCCTTTAGGTTAATACATAAAAGCTGCACAATCGATTTATGGAAAGTAAGTCCTGGTGAAGCCATACTCTAATTCCCATCCCACTGCTAAATTTTTTTTTTTTTACAGGAAACACATTTTTTCTTTGAAAACAATTCATGTTTTCTGGGACTCCAACAAGAGAAAGAAGGAGAAAGTGTTCAAATGTGAAAGAAATGCATATCCATTTAGAGACAGCACAAAGCAGGGGAAGATGCAGCTAGTGTAATGCAGAGTTGTAGGGCAACACCAACTGCTAAAACCACCCACACGGTTGTGTTGAATATGATACTAATGATGGCAAACAAAAAACAAAAATCATGATCTCTCCCCCTCCCAACCCCCGCCTGAAGGCCAGGCAGACCAATATTCAAAGTTCCATTCAAACTTTAGTGTTAATAACAACACTGTTTATTACTTGTACTACAATAATGCCTATAAGCCCTAGTACTAAGCAACCATTTCTCTTGTGCCAAAGCATCTGATTTGAGTTTTGGACTTGCTTCTGGGTCACAAGTGCAAACTTCTAGCTTAGAAGGATTAAAAAAATATTAATTTAGCACTGTTGTAAGATTTTAAGTCACTGCTGCTCATACTTTGAAGAGGATCAAGAAAGCATGGTATTTAATATTTTACTCAAGCTCATAATAGCGGAGAACAGTCTTAATGCCTAAAAATTACTAACAAACAACCTGAATAAAGGCCTATTCCAGGTCCTACCCAAAGTAGTCACCTCATATGCTTCTATAGTCTCTTACAGTATTCTGTGCTGACCTTGAACTAGATACTAGTCCTCATCTTGAGAGCCAGTCTAGCTCTAATGAGTCAAATCAGAATGCAAACTACGTAAAAACTGGAGTTAAGCTGTCCTAAATACAAACCCTTTTTGAAATTCCAGGATTAGGTTACACCCCCAATTCAAAGATTTTAAGCTTTTTTCTTTCTGTCTTTTCCTGTTCCAAATCACCTTTAGTCCAGACGAAAAACAGGCTTTACTCTCAAACTCCAGGTACAGAGTGTTCTGTGCAGGAGTAGTGTCATTCATACTTGCAAAAGTATGAATGATAAAAGGTACCTTTCCTTGCATTTGAGTACATCTTGCACTCTTCAAAAAAAGGCATTACTGAAAGATGAACTATTTTTGTAAGTGTAACTAGCTCACCCTAAACCAGAGTTCAACTGGTTTCAGATAGTATTAAATAAAAGTAATAAGAACTGAAACTGGATCACCCAAACATGGCAGATGTTACAAGCTTCCTAATTCAGTGGTTAAAGCACAGAAGTCGGAGTCAGAACTCGAAATGTAATTCCAACTCTGCCACTGCCTCATTGGGACTGTACACAAATAAACCTCTGCGTCTCAACCTGATGATCTACTAAATGGGTATAATATTAGGCCTGCTTCAGGGGGGAATATTGAGGCTTACTGGCAGTCTCTGTATAGTATTTTGCGATCCTTGGATGAAAGACATTAAGTAAACACAGAAGTGTTATAACTAAATTAGAATATTTTGCCCTAAGATCCTTTGACAAGGCAATTTTCCTGCAATATTCTTGAAAAATATTATTGAATAAAGTTTAAGCATCTTTGGAGGTCATTGTATTGAACGCAAAGTTTATGTATTTTTGTGGGATTGGATGTAACTTCTCTGGGGGAGGGAGGCGCGGGGGAGGGAGACATGACCAATGAAAGCCCTGGGAAGTGTGATGAGCTTCAAAGGACTATTTTAAATAATGTACCAGGCAAGAAAGAACTTCTGGAACAAACAAGTGAGTTTCCTAGGAAATGCCTGGGGGAAGTGAATGCAAACTTTGCATTCAAAGTTTGCAGACTCAACTTTTTAAAGTTAAACTCCAAGGAGAGAATCATGGTCCGCTGATGATCTATTCTCAGAATCTGAAGATCAAAGATCCAAGCTGTATACAGGAGAGTGACTTATTCATGGGTGTGCTTGTTCTCAGCTAAAACAGTGATGAACCTGTAACCACAGCAAAAGCACTTTGTGAGGCCTGAAGGACTGATCAACTTGCCAGGGCCCTAGCTGGATTGGCGGGGAGGAGGGAAATGGTATTTCTGGTAAACTTATTAGCATGCATGAAGAGTTTTATTGTTTTTAAAGTATCAGAGGGGTAGCCGTGTTGGTCTGGATCTGTAAAAGCAGCAAAGAATCCTGTGGCACCTTATAGACTAACAGACATTTTGGAGCATAAGCTTTTGTGGGTGAATACCCACTTCGTCGGATGCATGCAGTGGAAATTTCCAGGGGCAGGTATACATATGAAAGTGAGAAGCAAGCTAGAGTTTCATGAAGAAACTTGCACAAATACAGACAGATATCATCTTCCTTTCCAAATGCAAACAGATGGACATCATACCAAATGCACTAAAGGTAAAAAATCCACTGCTATCTACATACTACACAGACCACAGTGAGATGTTATGCCATACTCTATCAAAGAAATTGAGGAACCACCTGATCAGCATCCTATACAGCAAACAGGAAAACATCAAAAAAGAGCTCTCCAACTTGGAGATTCATTAATAACCCAACTTCCATACAAACAGACTTCACTAAAATAACACAGGAGATCTACATTACTCACTTCACCTCTCTACAAAGGAAAAAGGACTGCAAGCTGTCTAAACTCCTACCTGCCACATGGGGCCACAACTGCAGTATCCCTAACCCACTCAGCAATATTGTCAATCTATCCAACCACACACTCAGCCCAGAAGAAAAGTCTGTCCTATCTCGGGAACTCTCTTTCTGCCCTGCCACCCCCCACCAACATGATACAGTTCTGCGGCCATCTGGAAGCCTGCTTTCGCCGTCTCCAACTCAAAGAATACTTTCAGGACAACACTGAACAATGCACTGATACACAGTTACCCTCCCACCAACAGCACAAGAAGAACTCCACATGGACTCCTCCTGAGGGTTGAAATGACAGTCTGGACCTATACATTGAATGCTTCCATCGACATGCACAGGCAGAAACTGTGGAAAAACAATATCGCTTGCCTCATAACCTAAGTCGTGCAGAACGCAATGCCATCCCCAGCCTCAGAAACCACTCTGATATTATAATCAAAGAGGCTGATAAAGGAGGTGCTGTTGTCATCATGAACAGGTCCGACTACCAAAAGGAGGCCGCCAGACAACTCTCCAATACCAAATTCTACAGGTCACTTCCCTCAGATCCCACTGAGGAATACACTAAAACTGCACCATCTACTCAGGACACTCCCTGCACTAACACCGGAACAAATCAACATACCCTTAGAGCTCCGACCAGGGTTATTCTATCTACTACCCAAGATCCACAAACCCGGAAATCCTGGACGCCCCATCATCTCGGGCATTGGCACTCTCACTGAAGGACTGTCTGGATATGTGGACTCTCTACTCAGACCCTATGTCACCAGCACTCTCAGCTATCTCCGTGACACCACTGATTTCCTGAGGAAACTACAATGCATTGGTGACCTTCCAGAAAACACCATCCTAGCCACCATGAATGTAGAGGCTCTCTACACAAACATCCCACACACAGATGTAATACAAGCTGTCAGGAACAGTATCCCTGATGATGGCACAGCACAACTGGTGGCTGAGCTCTGTGCTTTTATCCTCACACACAACTATTTCAAATTTGATGACAATATATATATCCAGATCAGTGGCACCGCTATGGGCACCCGCATGGCCCCATGATATGCTCATATTTTTATGGCCGACCTGGAACAACGCTTCCTCAGCTCTCGTCCACTCACGCCCCTTCTCTACCTATGCTACATTGATGACATTTTCATCATCTGGACCCATGGGAAGGAGACTCTGGAAAAATTCCACCACGATTTCAACAGCTTCCACTCCACCATCAGCCTCAGCCTGGACCAATCTACACAGGAGGTCCACTTCCTAGACACAACAGTGCAAATAAGTGATGGTCACATTAACACTACCCTATAAGGAAAACCTACCGATCGCTATGCCTACCTTCATGCCTCCAGCTTACATCCCGGGCACACCACACGATCCATTGTCTACAGCCAAGCACTGAGATACAACCGCATCTGCTCTAACCCCTCAGACAGAGACCAACACCCACAAACTCTCCACCAAGCATTCTCAAAACTACAAAACTCGCACAAGGAAATAAGGAAACGGATCAACAGAGCCAGACATGTACCCAGAAGCCTCCTACTGCAAGACAAACCCAAGAAAGAAACCAACAGGACTCCACTGGCCATTACATACAGTCCCCAGCTAAAACCCCTCCAATGCATCATCAGGGATCTACAACCCATCCTGGACAATGATCCCACACTTTCACAGGCCTTGGGTGGCAGGCCAGCCCTCGCCCACAGACAACCTGCCAACCTGAAGCATATTCTCATTAGTAACTGCACACCACGCCATAGTAACTCTAGCTCAGGAACCAATCCATGCAACAAACCTGGATGCCAACTCTGCCCACGTATCTACACCAGCGACACCATCACAGGACCTAACCAGATCAGCCACACCATCACCGGTTCATTCACCTGCACGTCCACCAATGTAATATACGCCATCATATGCCAGCAATGCCCCTCGGCTATGTACATCGGCCAAACTAGACAGTCTCTACGGAAAAGGATAAATGGACACAAATCAGATATTAGGAATGGCAATATACAAAAACTTGTAGGAGAACACTTCAACCTCCCTGTCCACACAATAGCAGAGCTTAAGGTGGCCATCCTGCAGCAAAAAAACTTCAGGACCAGACTTCAAAGAGAAACCGCTGAGCTTCAGTTCATCTGCAAATTTGACACCAAGAACTCAGGATTAAACAAAGACTGTGAATGGCTTGCCAACTACAAAACCAGTTTCTGCTCCCTTGGTTTTCACACCTCAACTGCTAGAACAGGGCCTCATCCTCCCTGATTGAACTAAGCTCGTTATCTCTAGCTTGCTTCTTGCTTGCATATATATACCTGCCCCTAGAAATTTCCACTACATGCGTCCGATGAAGTGGGTATTCACTCACGAAAGCTCATGCTCCAAAACGTCTGTTTGTCTAAAAGGTGCCACAGGATTCTTTGCTGCTTTTACAAAAGCTACCAAAACACTAACTACTACTAAAAGCTACGTCCTATCTTTTGTCTTTGTGCAAACCATTCCCTGACATGAACAGGAGAACCACTGTGGAGTGATAACGGTATGCATCCTTACTTCATAATGCAGCCCAGTTAACTATATTCAAGGGTACTTACAACATAGCAATACCCCAGTGTTTGCCTGCTCTCTCCCCTGCAGCCTGGAAACCCGACAGGCCAATCAGAGCCACAGTTGGTGTAATTGTCAGAGGTCCAATGTATCTCAGGAGAGCTCCAGGAAGGCCAAGGAAGCCAATCACTACTTCTATTAGGGAGGACATGATAATAGCCCCTTGGATCTGAACACAAAAAGAATGGGAAAAAATACAGGTCAATTAAGTTTGAAATGGATACACTAAATATGTTTTTCGGCTCTGGGTTATAAACTGCAATTAAAGAATTCAGTGACAAAGCAGGCCTAAGCAAACTGTTTTTTGTCATACAACAGCTAATTAGGAGTTTAAGTGACTTCTTGCTTACGTATAACACTTATGTTTTTCTCCACAAAACTATTACCCAACAGACCAATGGGCCAGTTTGGCAGTTGTGTGGATAGCACATCACACTGTCATATAGGAGACCTGGGTTCCAGGCTAACCTTTAAGCTCTCAGATCGAACCGGCAAGGGCTGGTGGCGCCACGGAGGTGAGATGCTCTTAGCTCCTAGGGGCAGAGTGTATGCTGCATTGGTCACAAGTGCTCCTTAGAAGCTGGCATAGAGCAGCGTTGTGGTCTCAGGAGACTGCCAGCCTTCTGGGCTGCAGGGCTCTTGGCAGGATGTAGCTATGGTTTGAACATGGGGAAGAGAGAGGGGTTGTTTTAAATCGAGGAAAAATTGGCAGCCCAAAGTGACGGGATGGGAGATAAGTTCCATGACACATGCCTCAATTGGACTATGCTACCATCTATCCTTCTGCAGTGTGATGTCTGGGCACAACCCCCATCCTGGGCTCTGTAGGACATGAGAAAGTTCATACTGAAATGCTGGAGGTGGGGAAGGAACTGGGCAGACTCAGCAAGTCTCTGGTGAGCATCAACATCTCCATCAGAACTGAATCCAGCTTGAGAAACCTTGATGTCAAGTGATTTGCGAACTGCCTATTGAACAGCCTATTGAATTGCTGAGCGAGGGTAGGCAAGCGGCGTGATGAAGTGTTTAACTGCTACTGGTGCACACAAACGACACAGTCTAAGCAGCAGAATGTTAGTCTCACTTGTGTATTGTACAGTGTGTCTTTTTTAAGATGGTAAATGACTCATTGCATTCCATTTTCAGTCATGCATAAAGGAGTTGGAATGGTTAAAATTTGCACGAAGCAGATAACGGGATATATTCACAGTGAATGGTAGTGGACGAAGAAATTACAAACTTAAAATACAAGAACATGTAGAGGTATGGATGAGAAACCTTAACTGAATGGGATGATCAACGGAGAAAGGCTACTTATGTTACCTCTCGTATCCTGGGGTACCAGATATGTTCAGTGTGCAGCAGCTCTGTTGTTCCATTAGTAACTGTTACATCTTGGAGGAATAAAAAACAAACATGCTTTCATTTTTGTGTCCCCTTCACAGTTTTTGTTATTTAGGAAGAGAAAGATTCACCTAATACTTCAGCGGTCCTTTATTTTTTAGACTGATAGATGTTTGAGAAACAAAAACATTCCAGTTCCAGCAATCAGCTCTCAGAGTCGGTCCATACAGCAACTAGACACCAATGGCTGGCCTGGGCCAGCTGACTCAGGCTTCCAGGGCTCAGGCTACGTGTATGTTTCATTGCAGTGTACACTTCTGGGCTCGGGCTCCGGGACCCTGCACAGTGGAAGGGTCCCACAGA
Organism: Gopherus flavomarginatus; assembly: GCF_025201925.1. NCBI lineage: Eukaryota > Metazoa > Chordata > Testudines > Testudinidae > Gopherus > Gopherus flavomarginatus. The sequence continues at coordinate 156,968,111 of NC_066618.1, read as the reverse complement.
CCAGTGTCCAGCCTGAGCCCATTAATGTGCAGGGCAATCAAACAGCCTTGCAGCCCTGGAATGGCACAAGCCAGCCATGCGATTTTCTTCGCAGTGTGGATAAGGCAGCAGCATTTCCTAAGGGCTAGCCACCAATTCCACCCATTACACTAGAGTGGTAAATCCTAAGTTGCCAAATATAAGGGTCAATTGTGGATTCTTTTCACTCAAGTAAGCTGAATGGGAACATTTTCATCAGGAGAATTACCTGATTTTACACAATGTCTAAAACAGTCAAACATTTGTTATTCACTAATTTAGCTAGTTCATTCGAGTGTAACAGCTCATATCTGATCCCTTTAGAAGGTTAGAAAAGATCAGGAGCAAGACAAAACAAGGGTCCTTTTCAACCATAAACTGAAACCAGTATCTCATTTGATCTCTAATACAGGAATAAACCACAACAGGGGGTGTACTTCTAGGCTGTTAACACATGCTTCACTGCACTGTGATGCATCAACTTGAAAGTAAATCATCTTCAACCACCACCTAGCCTACATGGCTTACTGCTATGGACACTGAAAATGTGTGTGTAATTTCATAACATCCAGGGCCTGGTTTTCTGAACTATAGACTTGGATATCTACCTTCTCAGATATTAGCAACAGCTCATTTCAGGTTTTACATCAAAAAGCAAGAAGTGAAAGTAAGAGGGTCACAATTAATTAAAGATACCTGGGGCCTATGAGAGGTAACTGGAAACTGTCTCTTTCCATCCTTTAACATGCTTTCCCCTTCCCCAAGTCAAGCTGCCTCATTCTGCACACGTAAGCTCTTAAAATCTACTGTAGAAAACTGAACTGAGAGCAATGACATAGTTCCCACTTTAGTTTTTTAATTTAGAGAGAGACCAGATGGTTAGGTTTCAGCTAAAAAATAACTATACACCTGTGGAAAACCTCTCAAGACATTGGGGTTGGCAAAAGAGACACTGAAAGCCTACTTTGGGCTACAGTTTTGTTTGCTTGTTTAATTGGTGACATTGAGATGGAAACAACAAAAACCTGGAACCTGGCTCTCAAAATCCAGGGTCATTATGCAGGGATAACAGTTAAACATTATTTCCATAGAGTTTACAACTAAAAGGGACCATTAGCTCTTCTAGTATCATCTCCTGTATATCATAGGCCACAGAATTTTGTCCAATTATTCCTGTATTGAGCCCAATAACTTATATTTTACTAAAACATATTTTCCAGAAAGGCATCCAGTCTTGATTTGCAGACATCAAAAAATGAAGAATCCACCACATTCCTTGGAATTTTTTTTCAATGTTTAATCACCTGCACTGTTAAAAATGTGCTTCTAATTTAAATCCGTACAGTTTAAGCTTCCAACCCTTGGTTCTTGTTCTGTCTTCACTAGAGCCCTTTAGTACTGGTATTTTCTTCCTATGGAGGTACTCATACACTTTAATCAGATCACTCAATTTTATTTATTTATTTTTTTGGATTAACCAAACAGATTGAGCCCCTGAAGTCTCTCACTCCAAGGTATTTTCTCCAACCTTCAAATTATGTTTTGTAGCTCTTTTCTTCAACCTCAAAGTTTCAACATACTTCTTAAAAGGCAGATATCAAGACTATATGCAGAACTACATGGTATTTCAACACTGGTCTCATCAACACTATGTACAGCGGTAACAATCATCTCCCTACTACTACTCATTAATCCCTTTGATATATCCCAGGATTGCATTAGACCTGTACGTCACAGGATTGCACCAGGAATTCATGCTGAGTTGCTGGTCAACTATAACCTCTAACTCCTTTTCAGTTGCCAGGATACAGTCCCCAATTCTGTAAGTATAGCCTTCATACCTTATTCTTAGAGGTACAGCTTTGTGTTTTAATACAGTCAAATGTATTTTGTTCTATGGGCCCAGATTACCAATCAATCCAGATGACTGCTCTATCCTCATTATTTACTATTCAGCTGGTCTTTGGGTCATCTGAATATTTTATCAGCAGCAATTTTATATTCACTTCTAGACTGTTGACCAAAAATGCTGAATAGCATTGAACCTAATACTAATCCCCGTGGAACCCCACTAGAAATAACTCCATTCAATGGAAGAGCAGCAAAGAGTCCTGTGGCACCTTACAGACTAACAGACGTTTTGGAGCATGAACTTTTGTGGGTGAATACCCACTTCGTCAGATGCATTCGATGAAATGGGTATTCACCCACGAAAGCTCATGCTCCAAAACTTCTGTTAGTCTATAAGGTGCCACAGAACTCTTTGCTGCTTTTACAGATCCAGACTAACACGGCTACCACTCTGATACTTGACTCCATTCAATAGTGATTCCCCAATGACAACTATGTTTTAACATCTCTCAGCTAGACAGTTCTTATTCCACTTCACATAGGTTTTGATATAGATAAAGCACTACTATTTTAATGTTTGAATACTGACATAACACTAGCAGTTTTTTGAATTTTTCCTGTTTTCTCCCCTGCCAGATCTTTTATAACTCATGGATGCAAGTTATCCTGCTGATTTAAAAAGGTTTATCCCTAGTAGCTGTTGTTTCAAAGCCTTCTTAATTAATAATAGACTGGAAAGTATTTCAAAAATGCTCATGTGACAAGAGTACATCGTCCTGCTTCATTCCAAATGCACAACAGAAATATTTATTGAACACATCTGCCTTTTCTGCATTATCAACAATTTTGCTACATCCATTAACAGACTTGTACCACCACTATACCCCACTTACTGAACCAAAATATCCATCTTATTGTCCTTAGCCCTACAAGCCATAGATTTTTTCCTGATATAATTAGTTTCTCTCTCTCTCTTTTTTTAAACATTTCATTTACAAGAAGAGAGCATTTGACATGGAAATCACTAAAAGAAAATCAGAACTCCGCAACAGCATTTTTACAAAATCATTTTTTCAAAAGCAGAAAAGCATACATTTCTCCTAATCTCCCCACTTGTTCACAAAGAGAGGTCAATGACATATCTTTTGATATGTCAGTTGCAAATTAGATGCCCCATTTTGAGTTACCTTGGTGATTTATCACACGGTTAAAATTCCACAAGCATACATGACTGTCATTTACCTGTGTTATTACACTTCCACTTGTCCAAGGAGAGGATAGCTCTGGCAGGTGCTAGGAATGCAAAAGCACTGGCTTGAAACAAAGGTAACCTGAAGGAAATGGAAAGAGAAAATATAGACATTTATAGTTTGCGACATCATAACACTGTTTCTGTGTACCTTTCTACGTGTGGTTTTCATGAGGTTAACTCTCCCCAACTTACTAATCTTTTTTTCACTGTTTATTAGAAATTCTGAAGTAAACAATTTTTTGTTTAAAGGAATAAAAAGAAATTATGAAAAATCCAACCACCATTTAGAGGTACAGAAAGGCATTAAATGCAATAGCAGCTACTATCAGTAACAAATGTTATTGAACACAGGTATGCAGATACCAGGTATTGGTACAACAAGATCTTTATTCAATGTGGGAAAAGGCAGTGCATAACAGGTATATAATAAAACAGTACAAGTGTCAGGGTCACATGGATGCTGAATGTGCAAAAGTACAGTACATTAAATGTTAATTTCTTTGTGAAAGGGAAGTCATTCTTCACATTAGTTTGAGTAAATGCCACACCTTAATTGCATAGCTGGGATTAAAAGCATATATAGTGTGATCATTGAGTTATAAAGCAGGTAAAAACTCATAAGTTCCAGGTGAGCAAGAGCAATAAATCTGGAACTGAAAGGATATTAAGAGAAGACATGTTTAATATTGTTTACATAAATTCCCAAAAAGATTTTTAAAATGACATCCATTTGTATAGACATATCTTTGTATATCTCAGTAAGCCATAGTTTGCACGTTAAAATAGTAATAGACATTGCTTAACTATTTAAGAACAACACTTTGAACTGTTCTCTACATACTATTTTTGAGAGATGGTCACATAGTTCTCTTTAAAACCAGATCAAACTATGGCACATCAAGTACTTCCTGTTCTTGGGGCACTGGCTAGACTCCTGCCTTTCTGCTGCTTGTACAGCCACAACAGAGAGCCCACAGAATCAACAGCACAGGAAAAGGAGCAAAACCAGCGGGCTCAGCTTGGGGTAACAACTAGCACAAAAAAGTGGGATTAGAAATGCAAAACGCAAGAACAACTGGAGGGAGGACCTTCCTCAGTGAGGTACTTCAGGGAGTAAGATGAACACAGAAGGTGATGAGTAGCTAGAAAACAGAGGAAATAAGAACACACGTGTTATCATACGTTCACAGGCAGGAAGAGGGATCAAGAATTGGTTTATGATTGGCAGGCGAGGTGGTCCATGAGATTCTTTTACAAGAACTGGCCCACACAGAGAATTCAGAAACCTCTGCTTTTTAAAAATTATAAGTACTGACAGCACGTATTAAATAGTCATAGAAGCCTGGACTTCTGCTGTGTCAGCTTGCCTCCATTTGACACAAAACTTCTTGATGGATACATTTAGATTACTGTTTTTTTTAAATCATAAAATTACAATGTCTTGGAAGAGATCAGTGCAAAAGAATTTAGGAGCTGAGCTTTTTAACTATATTTGATAAGAAACTTGTGTGAAGTGTTTAGAGATATGTTCTGAGCTGTGGAGATTTTTTTAATTAATGATGTTTGAATTTTCAAGTAAAACACTGAAGCCCTGATTTAGACAAGTATGTACATGAGTGCTCAGGTTAAGCTTTTGGATATTCTGCTTTGATAAATGATTTGTACATTATCTAATGCTGTTTTGCATGACAGATCCCTCAGGCCTTGTAAATCAAAGTTGACCTGCTATATTGATCATGAGAGTTCCTGCAACAGACAAGATATCTGCTTTCTTTTTTCCTAACCAGAAATTAACATAACCTATCTTACTTTGCTATAGTAGTAAGCAAGTAAAAAACAACCATAACCAGTTATCTTTCAAGATAGCTAGCATCAGCACTGGCCTTGGTTAATAGTTTGGAACATATTCCGTGAAATGCGTTTCCAATTTTTAAGTCCCACACATACTGGGCAAGAATTATGCTAACTACAGCCATATTTTTCAAAAAGCTCATTTTTAAATGTGCAATTTCAATTTGGGCTAGTGCAGTACGTAGTCCTTATTCCCATTTCTAATGTTTACACTGCAGTCAATTCACAGAGAGTAAGTTCTAATGCAACACTGAGACAAACACCATTGCTGTAAACACAAACCACAGTATAAACGCTGAAGCTGTTTTGTAAAAGGTAAGGTTACTCAAAGAATATAATTCACAACAAACTTGCAAAAAGCAAGATGCTAATTTAGAGTTTAAGTCTAACAGCAAGCCTGAAGCTGTTTTGTAAAAGGCAAGGTTGCTCAAAGAAAACCGGTTACTCACCTTCTCATAACTGTTGTTCTTCGAGATGTGTTGCTCATGCCCATTCCAATTAGATGTGTGCACGCCACGTTCGCAGTGGTCTGAAAGTTTTTCCCCTAGCAGCACCCATCACATCGGCTCTGGACTCCCCTCGAGTGGCACCTCCATGGAGCTCAATATATAATCCTGCCAACCCAACACCTCCTCAGTTCCTTCTTGGCGGTTACTCAGACAGAGGGGAAGACAGGTGGGTTTGGAATGGATATGAGTAACACATCTCGAAGAACAGTTACGAGAAGGTGAGTGACTGTTTTTTCTTCGAGTGATTGCTCATATCAATTCCAGTTGAGTGACTCCCAAGCCTTACCTAGGCGGTGAGGTCGGAGTTATGGAATCGCTGACTGGAACGCCACTCGGCTGAAAGCTGCATCATCTCTGGAATTCCGGATGATGGCATAATGAGAGGTGAATGTATGTACCGAGGACCAAGTTGCTGCCCTGCGGATTTCTTGTATCGGGACCTGGGCCAGGAATGCCGCTGAGGACGACTGAGCTCTCGTGGAGCATGCCATACGAGCCAGGTTTGGTGTTTTGGCCAACTTGTAGCATGTGTAGATGCATAAGGTGATTGTAGAATCACAGAATATCAAGGTTGGAAGGGACCTCAGGATGTCATCTAGTCCAACCCCCTGCTCAAAGCAGGACCAATTCCCAACTAAATCATCCCAGCCAGGGCTTTGTCAAGCCTGACCTTAAAAACCTCTAAGGAAGGAGATTCCGCCACCTCCCTAGGTAACCCATTCCAGTGCTTCACCACCCTCCTAGTGAAAAAGTTTTTCCTAATATCCAACCTAAACCTCCCCCACTGCAACTTAAGACCATTACTCCTTGTTCTGTCATCAGGTACCACTGAGAACAGTCTAGATCCATCCTTTTTGGAACTCCCTTTCAGGTAGTTGAAAGCAGCTATCAAATCCCGCCTCATTCTTCTCTTCTGTAGACTAAACAATCCCAGTTCCCTCAGCCTCTCCTTGTAAGTCATGTGCTCCAGCTCCCTAATCATTTTTGTTGCCCTCCGCTGGACTCTTTCCAATTTTTCCACATCCTTCTTGTAGTGTGGGGCCCAAAACTGGACACAGTACTTCAGATGAGGCCTCATCAATGCTGAATAGAGGGGAAGGATCACGTCCCTCGATCTGCTGGCAATGCCCCTACTTAGACAGCCTAAAATGCTGTTAGCCTTTTTGGCTCATATCCAGCTTCTCTTCCACTCTAACCCCTAGGTCCTTTTCTGCACAACTGCTGCCAAGCCATTCAGTCCCTAGTCTCTAATAACAGTGAATGGGATTCTTCCATCCTAAGTGCAGGACTCTGCACTTTTCCTTGTTGAACCTCATCAGGTTTCTTTTGGCCCAATCCTCTAGTTTGCCTAGGTCTCTCTGTATCCTATCCCTACCCTCCAGCGTATCTACCACTCCTCCTAGTTTAGTGTCATCTGCAAACTTGCTGAGAGTGCAGTCCACTCCATCCTCCAGATCATTAATGAAGATATTGAACAAAACCAGCCCGAGGACTGAACCTTAGGGCACTCCACTTGAAACTGGCTGCCAACTAGACATGGAGCCATTGATCAATACCCATTGAGCCCGACGATCTAGCCTGCTTTCTATCCACCTTATAGTCCATTCATCCAGCCCATACTTCTTTAACTTGCCTGCAAGAATACTGTGGGAGACTGTGTCAAAAGCTTTGCTACAGTCAAGGAATAACACATCCACTGCTTTCCCCTCATCCACAGACCCAGTTATCTCCTTATAGAAGGCAATTAGATTAGTCAGGCATGACTTGCCCTTGGTGAATCCATGCTGACTGTTCCTGATCACTTTCCTCTCCTCTAAGTCCTTCAGAATTGATTCCTTGAGGACCTGCTCCATGATTTTTCCGGGGATTGAGGTGAGGCTGACTGGCCTGTAGTTCCTCAGATCCTCTTCCTTCCCTTTTTTAAAGATAGGCACTACATTAGCCTTTTTTCAGTCATCTGCGACCTCCCCCAATCGCCATGAGTTTTCAAAGATAACGGCCAATGGCTCTGCAATCACGTCAGCCAACTCCTTTAGCACTCTCGGATGCAGCGCATCCTGCCCCATGGACTTGTGCTCGTCCAGTTTTTCTAAATAGTCCCGAACCACTTCTTTCTCCAGAGAGAGCTGGTCACCTTCTCCCCTTACCGTGCTGCCCAGTGAAGTAGTCTGGGAGCTGACCTTGTTTGTGAAGACAGAAGCAAAAAAATCATTGAGTACATTAGCTTTTTCCACATCCTTTGTCACTAGGTTGCCTCCCTTATTCAGTAAGGGACCCACACTTTCCTTGACTTTCTTCTTGTTGCTAACATACCTGAAGAAATCTCTCTTTTTACTCTTAACAACCCTTGCTAGCTGCAATTCCAAGTGTGATTTGGCCTTCCTGATTTCATGCTTGCATGCCTGAGCAATACTTTTGTATTCCTCCCATGTCATTTGTCCAATCTTCTGCTTCTTGTAAGCTTCTTTTTTGCAATTAAAATCAGCAAGGATTTCACTGTTAAGCCAAGCTGGTCGCCTGCCATATTTACTATTCTTTCTACACATCGGGATGTTTTTTTCCTGCAACCTCAGTAAGGATTCTTTAAAATACAGCCAGCTCTCCTGGACTCCTTTCCCCTTCATGTTATTCTCCCAGGGAATCCTGCCCATCAGTTCCCTGAGGGAGTCAAAGTCTGCTTTTCTGAAGTCCAGGGTCCATATTCTGCTGCTCTCCTTTCTTCCTTGTGTCAGGATCCTGAATTCGATCATCTCATGGTCACTGCCTCCCAGGTTCCCATCCACTTTTGTTGCCCCTACTAATTCTTCCCAGTTTGCGAGCAGCATGTCTAGAAGAGCTCTGCCCCTAGTTGGTTCCTCCAGCACTTGCACCAGGAAATTGTCCCCAACATGCTCCAAAAACTTCCTGGATTGTCTGTGCACCACTGTATTGCTCTCTGAGCAGATATCAGGGTGATTAAAGTCTCCCGTGAGAACCAGGGCCTGTGATCTAGTAACTTCTGTTATCCAGCAGGAAGATATTCTTTGAGATGAGACTGGGAGTCCTTTCATCCTGTCTGTCACTGCTGGTTCGGCTTCCTGAACGGCTTAGTGCACTCCATGTAGAAGGCTAGTGCTCGCCGAACATCCAGGGACTGTAGCCTCTGCTCATGGCTACTGGCATGAGGATTAAGGTAAAAAACAGGTAGGAAAATGCCCTGACTAGTGTGGAAGCATGACAAAACCTTAGGAAGCAAAGCCAGGTGAGGTTTGAGTTGCACCTGTGGAAAACCATGTAAGGTGGGCCTTTAAGCTCAGACACCCTCCTTCCCGATGTAATGGTGACAAGAAAGGCTACCTTCCACGACAGAGAGAGAAGGAAGCAAGTTGCCAGCTGTTCCAATGAGGGTCCCATTAGCATTGAGAGGACCAGGTTAAGGTCCCACATGGGAACAGGCTGTCTGATCTGGGGATGTAGCTGTTCCAGATCCTTGAGGAACTGACCAACTGTAGGGTTGGTGAAGACAGAGCGTCCAGACACTCCTGGGTGGAAAGCCGGAATTGCAGAGAGGTGTTCTTTTATAAAAGGACGCTGCCAGGCCTTGCTGTTTCAGGTGCAGAAGGTACTCTAAAGATGAGAGGTAGCGGTGCCTGAAGAGGGGGTGTACGAATCCGGTCACACCAACAAATAAATATCTTTTCCACTTTGCCAGGTATGTGACTCTAGTGGAGGGCTTCCTGCTGCCGAGGAGGCTGCCCCCCCACCTTAATTGTTCTGAGCACAGAAGCTCCGTGGGGTTCAGCCATGAAGTTTCCAAGCCATGAGGTGGAGGGACTGCAGGTCGGGGTGATGAAGACAACCATGGTCCTGAGTGATCAGGTAGGGGAGGAGTGGCAACATGACCAGGGCATCCACTGACAGTTCCAGGAACGTGGTGTACCAATGTTGTCAAGGCCACGATGGTGCCACCAGAATTATCTCTGCCCCGGCCCTGCTGATCTTGAGTAGGACCTTGTGCACTAGAGGGAACGGAGGAGAGGCATAGGGCAGACGGCCTCCCCAGGGTAGCAGGAATGCATCTGTGTTGATCCTGGGCTGTGTCTCTGGAAGGAGCAGAACATTGGGCACTTCCTGTTGCGCTGGGTGGCAAACAGGTTGACCTGGGGAAAACCCCACCTTTGGAAGATGAGGTGTATGACATCCGGCCAGATGGACCACTCGTGCGTGTGGAAGGACCGCTGAGGTGGCCCACCAGCATGTTCTGAACTCCTGGTAGATAGGATGCTACCAGGTGAATCGAGTGGCCTATGCAGAACTCCTACAGCTGGAGGGCTTCCCAACGGGGAGGGGAGCGGGCTCCACCCTGCTTGTTGATGTAAAACAGGACAGTGGTGCTGTCCATCCTAACTGCTACGCACTGACCTCGTGGTCTGGCATGCTAGTCGCACTGCCCTCAGCTCCTTGGTGTTGATATGGAGGGTGAGCTCATCCTGCAACCACAGGCCCGGCGCTTGGAGATCTCCCAAATGCGCGCCCCCTCCCCTCTCAGTTACCAGTGACAAGGAAGGCTGAGGGCTTTTGAAGGGGACTCCTTCACACACTCTCCAAAGGTAGAGCCACCACTGAAGGGACTCAAGCACCTGCCCCAGCATTGTGACCACTAAATTCAGGCTGTCATGTCCTGGGCGACAGGCCGAAGCGAGCCAAACTTGGAGTGATCTGAGCCTCAGCCTGGCATGCCGGGTCACGTAAGTGCAGGCTGCCATGTGCCTGAGGAGACTCAGGCATCCCTTTGCTGTAGTGGTCAGATATTGCCTGAGGCTTTGAATTATGTTTGTCATTGCTTGGAATCGGGACCCTAGCAGAAGTGCTCCTGGCTGAACCTAGTCTAACACTGCCTCGATGAATTCTATTCTTTGGGTCGGTGACAAGGTTTACTTGTTGAAATTGAGGAGGAGACTCAGTCTCTCGAATGTGGATCTGACCAATCAGACTTGAGACTCCACTTACCCCCTGGTGCAGCCCCTGAGCAGCCCATCATTGAGGAAGGGGTATACTTGCAACTGCCTCCAATGGAGGAAAGTGGCCACGACTGACGTGCACTACGTGAACACTTAGGGGGCTGTTGAGAGGCCAAATGGAAGGACCATAAACTGATGATGTTTGTGGTCAACCACAAACTGTAGGAATCGTCTGTGTGCAGGCCAAATAACTATATGGAAACACGCGTCCTTCATATCGAGGGCGATCCCCGATCCAGAGAAAGGATAATTGTGTCCAGAACTTCAAAGACTCAAAAAGTTCGTGGTAAAGTTGAACATCTACAATGGGTCTGAGACCCTCTTTGGCCTTGGGGATTAGGAAGTAACGGGAACAGAATTCCTTGCCCCGAGGAACCTCCTCCACTGCTCCCCCCTAGCGAGGATAAGGAATTGCTCGTGAGAAGGGTCCCAGAAGAGGGACGGGGAAGGGGGGTGGGAGGGAGGATAGGAGCAGAATTGGAGAGAATATTCCACTTCTACTGTACGGCAAATCCAGCGGTCCGAAGTTATTTGGGAGCAAGCACAGTAGAAGTGGGACAGACGATTCAAGAAAGATGGGGAAGGATCTGGAATTTTTGGCTGGTGTCTGTCCTCAGGCATACCTTCAAAAGACCTGCTTTGAATCTGACAATGGTTTAGTCAGACCCTGGCCCTGCCCAAGCTGGGGGAGAGGGGGTGTGGCAAGGCTTGTGTCTGCCATTCCTACCCTTTTTCCTATAAAAGTCCTGCCTCAGCCGAGGAGGATAGGAGTGCTGCTGCTGCTGCGGCTTGAAATGTTTACGTTGGGTTGCCGGGGTGCGCATACCAAAGGACTTCACGGTAGTCCTGGAGTCCTTTAGGCTATTCGGCCTAGAGTCAGTCTGCTTCGCATACAGACCTGCCCCATCAAAAGGCAGGTCCTGCATGGTCTGTTGAATCTCGAGCGGGAGTCCCGAGGCCTGCAGCCATGAGCTACGCCTCATGGCGATACTGGAGGACAAGGTGCGTGCTACTCAATCCACAGCGTCCAGTGAGGTCTGTAAAGAGGTCCGTGCCATCACCATGCCCTCCTTCACTCTCTCTCCAAACTCCTCCCTGGACTCTGTTGGCACCAGCTCCTTAAACTTGAGCATCAGGTTCCAGAAGTTGAAGCTGTATCTACACACAATTGCCTGCTTGTTTGCAATCCTGAGTTGCAACCCCACTGTGGAATACACTTGGCACCCAAATAAATCTAGGCACTTGGCATCCTTGGACTTAGGCCCTGGGGCTTGTTGCCCTGCCTCTCCTTTTCATTTACTGCAGCCACCGCCAGTGAGCAGGGCTGTGGGTGTGTGAAGAGGTATTTGTACCCCTTGGATGGGACGAAATACTTCCTCTCCACACCCTTCATGGTGGGATGGATGGAGGCCGGGGTCTGCCAAATGGTCTTAGCATTGGCCTTTATAGTCTTGATGAGGGGTAGAGTCACCCTTGATGGGCCTTCCAGGGCCAGGATGTCAATCATCGGGTCCTCTGACTCCACCACCTCCTCGGCCTGCAAGCCCATATTTTGTGGCATCCTGTGAAGGAGGTCCTGGTGGGCATGGCTCTCTATGGGGGGCAGTCCAAAGACTGAGGTGCCTGCAACCGCCTCATCCGGGGAGGATGACAAGGAGGCTAATGGGGGAACAGGGTCCTCCTGAGCCTCTTGGTCTCCAGGGGCCTCCTGTCCCACCTCTCTGTCAGGGACAACCACACTTGGATCAGGTTCAGGAACTGGCGATGGTTCCAGTGGAGGTAGTGTGACCAGTACCTCCTTGGCCCTAGGGGTGGGGCAACTGGCTGATGCCTCCGGCACCCACAGTTCAGAAGCAGCCAAAAGGGAACCTTTGGATTGGGCACCCTGGGCCTGGTAGTACATCCATGGAGGTACAGTATCTCCACTGCGCACACCATGGCCCTACCCCCACCTCAGCCCTTCCAACTCTGAAGACGATGACCAGGACCACAATGGCCAGGGTGGTGCCGAACGGAGCTGGACTGGGGAGCAGTGCCACAAGGCTGGGAAGCGGTGCCAAGATGCCCAGTGCTGGGAACGGGATCTGCTGCGTGACAGAGATTGGCATGAGGATAAGCGTCGTGGCGCCATGGTTCTGAGCGGTGCCGCAACTCCATCGGCGGTGCTGAGGGACAAAGCATCACCTGTTTACCTCAAGATGGCGCCCACGTTGCAGTACTGGAGGCTTGGCTCGAAGGATCAGGGACTGCGGTGCCGTCATTGCAATGAGGTCCCTCGCGGCCTCAAAGGTGTCTGAGGTGAATGGCAATTTAACATCCTCAATGACCTGGCTTGGGGAATCCAACAGCACCAGACTGGACAGTCCCCGTTGCAGGTGTCTAAGTCAATAGTGCCGGCTGCAAAGTCTTCAGCCCTGGCTGCTCCTCTCCCGAACACATCCCATTGGCCAGCTCCAAACGGGTGGGTGTCTGAGTTGGAGATCCACTCCTCCCCTGCTTCCGGTGCCGCTTCGGCGCCGGGGAATGGGACCGGTGCCGGATCGATCCTACCAGTTTGGGCGCTGGGGAACCGCGGTGCCGCAGGTCTCTCCCAGAATCCTTCTGCGGTGCCGCTTCTACCTCTTCCACTGGGGCGTGGAACACCAATGAGCTTGGTGCCAGGTCTTGCCATGCCAATGTAGGCTGCGGTCTAAGGAGCTGCTTGAGGCGAAAGTCTTGCTCCTTTTTTGTTCTGGGGCAAAACCCTTTACAAATCCTGCACTTGTCCGCTTGGTGTGCTTCCCCTGGACACTTTAAGCAAATGTCGTGGGGGTTGCCCATTGGCATGGGCTTGTTGCAGGACTTGCAGGGTTTGAACCCTTGGGATTTAGGCATACCCCGAGTTCCAACGGTGAACACGGTCTGGGTGAAGAGGAAGACCTCCCACTCCCAATAGCTATCTGCTGTAACAACCGAAAACACTAAAACTAAACTTAATGAGGCTAGGAATAACTGTGAACTAAACTAAACTGAAAGCTAGGGAAAACGAGGAGAGCTTGCTAAGCAAGTCACCGCAGTTCCGACGACTGTCACTGGCGGTAAGAAGGAACTGAGGTGGCGCCGGGTTGGCAGGATCATATATTGAGCGCCATGAAGGCGCCACTCCAGGGGGCTCCACAGCCAACCTGACGGGTGCTCTTAGGGGGAAAACGTTCCGACGACTGTGCATGCAGCGCGTACACACCTAATTGGAATCGATATGGCAATCACTCGAAGAAGATCATCAATTCACAACAAACTTGCAAAAAGCTAGATGTAATTTAGAGTTTAAGTCTAACAGCAAGCCTATTCTGCTACAAGACATTTACACAGAGCGAAGTTTAACTCAGGGGTAGGCAACCTAAGGCACACGTGCCAAAGGCGGCACACAAACTGATTTTCAGTGGCACTCACACTGTCCAGGTCCTGGCCACAAGTCGGGGGTGGGGGGGGGGCAGGGGGCTCTGCATTTTAATTTCATTTTAATTTAATTTTAAATGAAGCTTCTTAAACATTTTAAAAACCTTATTTACTTTGCATACAACAATAGTTTTGTTATATATTACAGACTTATAGAAAGAGACCTTCTAAAAACGTTAAATTATTACTGGCATGCTAAACCTTAAATTAGAGTGCATAAATGAAGACTTGGCACACCACTTCTGAAAGGTTGCTGACCCCTGGTTTAGCTAAATTATCATCAGGCAGAGGTTGCAGTGTGCTCAGTCAACTACTCACATGCTCAAAGTTACACAAGTGCTTAAGCACTTTCCTGAATTAGGGTCAGTATGAGTATAGGACATATCAATTACCCCTAACCAAACACATCATCCTTTCCCTGGCTCTCTGATGCAAATCCAATTAACTGCAAGCACCCTTTCTTGTCCCAGCGTATAAACAATAATTAAAACCCCACCCGTCTCATGGGAGCAAAGTCCACTCCCAAACTGGAGTCTCTCATGCCCCAGGGGGGCCGAGAAAGCAGCTTGCCAGCCTGCAAAGCGTATTAAGCTGAGTAAATCGGCAGAATCCACAATAAATGGTTTTACTACCCACCGTAAAAAGGCACAAGAATTCTGCTACATAATTAAGCAATGAATGCTCCAAAGAGCTTCTGACTGAATTCTCCTCACTCCAATTTCTAGAATAAACTCAAATTCAGCTTACAATAAAAGTAAAACTGGAAAGGCTCTAAAACAAAGGGAACAGCTCGAATTTAGCAATGCTATTTCCGCAGTGGCTTTATCTCTGTGTTTAAGCCTAGATGAGTTTGGGGAAAAAACACATTAGGAGTTCTCTATTAGGTTCCCCTTTTCATGTCATATCCATGGAGATGGTGATTATCTTAACAGTGAGGAGTTATTCCAAATGCAAACTGCCTTTTTTTTTTTAAGCATTGTCATAAATAGATAGTTAAGGATTAATGTCTCTTTTACCTGTAAAGGGTTAACAAGCTCAGTGAACCTGGCTGACACCTGACCAGAGGACCAGTCGGGAGACATGATACTTTCAAATCTTGGTGGAGGGAAGTCTTTGTTTGGGCTGGGTTTTTTTGTTCGTTCGTTCGCTCTTGGGGCTAAGGGGGACCAGACGTGCAATCAGATCTTTCTTCAATCTTTCTAAAACAGTCTCTCATATTCAAAATATTAAGTACTAGCTAGAAAAGGCGGATTAGGCTTATGTTTGTTTTCTTAACTTGTGAATGTGTATTTTGCTGGAAGGATATTTTTACCTCTGTTTGCTGTAACTTGTATCTTAGGCTGGTGGGAGGGAGTCCCTCTAGTCTATATAAGCTGAAGACCCTGTTAACATTTTCCATCCTGGTTTTACAGAGATAATTTTTACTTTTTCTTTCTTTAATTAAAAGCTTTCTTTTTTAAAGAACCTGATTGATTTTTTCCCCTTGTTTAAGACCCAAGGGGATTGGCTCTGAACTCACCAGGGGATTGGTGGGGGGGAAGGTTAATTTCTCTCTGTTTTAAGATACACTGATCCAAACTCCTTGGATCTCTCAGGGTAACCCAGGGAGGGGAAAGTCTGGGAGGGGGAAGGAGGGGGAATGGTTTATTTCTCTCTGTTTTAAGACTCAAGGGGTTTGGGTCTTGGGTTCCCCAGGGAAGGTTTTTGGGGGACAGGGAGTGTACCAGACACTGGAATTTCTGGTTGGTGGCAGCGCTATCAGATCTAAGCTAGGAATTAAGCTTAGAAGGGTACATGCAGATCCCCACTTTCTGGACGCTAAAGTTCAAAGTGGGAAACATACCTTGACAAGCATAGAATACAGAAGACATTGACTGTAAAGTTGCCTGATTAGTGCCCCTGCATTTTTCTCTTCTCTCCAGTCATTCTCCTTTCTTCTAAGACATAGGAAGTTGTGTTCACGGCTGCAGGATCAACTAATACTTTTTTTTGTTAATATAGTGATTTCCCATACAAAGCTACATTTTTCAGTAGTTTAAAACTTATTTAAACTAGGGCAGTGGTTTTCAAACATTTTGTATTGGTGACCCCTTTCACACAGTAAGCCTATGAGTGGGACCCGCTTATAAATTAAAAACAGGAGGGGAATATAATTTAACGGGGGCTTGGGGACGGCAGCCCCACAGAGCTGACAGCTCACGACCCCAATGAAACCACCCTGTCACCCCAGTTTGAGAATCCCTGAACTAAGGGTCGCATACTTTGTAGCTTGTGTGGGCTAAGCTCATTGCACTCACAAGGGGCTCCAGACATCCTTCCCTTCTCCCCTCTCCCCACCCCAGCTCCCTATGTGCCACTCTTCCCTCCCTCTCTATTGCAGGGACTCCCTGAAACCTCCCCCAGTCTCCTCTCTGCCACAGACTCTGTGCCCCCTCCCCTCCATTCCTCCCATACCAGCGTCTCCCATTCTCCCTCCCCACACCAGTAGCTTTGTGTACACCCCATTTCCCACTTCCCCCATGTCATCCATTCTCCTCCATCACATTCTGGCCATTGATTGTTATAACACACTGAAATTTTGAAATTCATCAGATGCAGCATTCCAAAGTGACTGTGCTATACCAATACAGAGAGAGAAATGCCACTGATGGAAGCATAAGGCCTCCACAAGCTCTGCTAAAAAAAAATCACTGAGTTGAACCCTGTTTCTGAACTACTTTTTTCAACTCAGTCACAATGGACTTTTTGACAAGGCTAAAATGGCTGGTCTTTATAAGGGCATGATCAAGGGACTCCAGTGGTTATTACATTTTATTCTTCTCAAGAGAAGACAAATTCCTTCTTCTCAGATAAATACATTGTAATTTGTCAGCAATATACAATGAAGTGGCGATACATGGAAAGACCATTCAACAAAAATCAGAAGAAAACCTAGTACAATCTCACCTTTTGTTTTAAGTAACAATTATATATCTTAGTAGAATTGTACCATAATCTTGATAAACTGAAACTATGCCCTAAATATATGCTATTGTGAAACAGTAATGCATCATATGCCTAAGATCACACAAATGTACAAAGTGGATACATTACCCAAGCCCATTTAAACGTACAGTCAGGCTGCAATTTCAAGGGCAATTCTGAATTTCCTGGTGGTTGAGGTTTTGACACTTGCACTATTGAAGACAGATTCTGAATAATTAAAATGTTGTTTTGAAACATTCTAGCTAACATAAATGCATTGTATAGATCGGGGTCGGCAACCTTTCACAAGTGGTGTCTCAAGTCTTCATTTACTCACTCTAATTTAAGGTTTCGCATGCCAGTAATACATTTGAACATTTTTTTAGAAGGTGTCTCTCTATAAGTCTATATATTATATAACTAAACTAGTGTTGTATTGTAAAATAAACAAGGTTTTCAAAATGTCTAAGAAGCTTCATTTAAAATTAGATTAAAATGTTGATCTTACGCTGCCGGCCTGCTCAGCCCACTGCTGGTCCGGGGTTCTGTTCACCTAGGCTGGCAGTGGACTGAGCGGGGCCTGTGGCCAGGACCCCAGCTGGGAAGAGTCCGACAGCCAGAATACCAGACCAGCAGCGGGCTGTGCGGGGCCGGCTGCTGGGACCCCAGACCGGCAGTGGGCTGCGCTGCTCAGCCTACTGCCGCTCAGGGGTTCCATCCGCCGGCTCCTGCCAGCCGGGATCTTGACTGCCGGATCCAATGAGCTTGTTGCCAGTCTGGGGTCCCGGCCCTGCCCACACACAGTGGGTACCTACCTTCTCCCTGGTTCTGGCCCATTCTCTGCCTCTCTCTGCACTGAGCTGAGGGTGGGAGCCCACTGAGCACAGGCTGGGGGTGAACGGTCTGGCCAGGAGCTAGAATGAGGGAGAAGGCTCAGGGTTGGGGCAGGAGGTTTGGGTGTGGGGCACTTACCTGGGCAGCTCCCATATGATGCAAGGGATGCAGGTGGGATTGTGGGGGGGAGGTGCAGGAGCTCTCATTTGGTGCTCAGGGTGAAGGTGGGGGGTGCTAGAGTCAGGGCAGAGGGCTGGGGGCATGTGAGCGGGGTACAGGTGTCGGGGCATGGGAGGGCTGGGTATGTGTGGGGGTGCCAGAGTCAGGGCTAGGGTCGTGCGGGGGGCTGAAGAAGTCAAGAGGAGGTCTGGGTGTTTATGAGGGAGGTACAGGGCCCAGGGCAGGGGCCTGGAGTGTGTGGGGGGTGCGGGACTCAGGGCAGAGGGCTGAGTGTGTGGGGAGGAGTGAGGGCTCAGGGCAGAGGGCTGGGTGACTGCCCCCCTCAGAACCCACAACCCTCTCACTCCTTGTCCCCTGACTGCCCCCCTAGGACCATACTACCAGTCACCTTACACACCCCCACCCCCAGACAGACTCTCGAAACTCCCATGCCCCATCCAACCGCTCCCCACCCCCTCACAGGACCCCCAGAACTCCTGGCCCATACAACCCTCCCCCTGCTCCCTGCCTGCTGCAACCCCTCTCCACATCCCTGCCTCCTGACAGCCCCCCTCACCCAAACTTCTGACTCATCCAACCCCCCCAGGTCCTTGTCCTCTGACCACTGCCTCCAGAGACCATCCCCCACCCTAAGTGCCCCCCCCCCCCAGGACCCTCCTTGCTACCTGTCCCCTGACTGCCCTGGGACTCCCATGCCCCATCCAACCCCCCCTGCTCCCTGACTGCCCCCTCCAGAGACCCCCCCACCCCTAAACACCCCTCTCGGGATCCCACCCACATCCAACCAACCCTGCTCCCTGTCCCCTGACTGCCTCTACCCCTTATTCACTCCCAGACCCCTTACCTTGAGGCTCCAAGCACAGCCAGATACACTACCCTGCAGGAGCACACAGCCCCGCCCCTCAGAGTGCTGCGCATGCAGCAGCAGGGCTCCGGGTGCATGGGGAGCGTCTTTCCTCCCCGCGGAGCCAAACACTGCCCCTTGGGAGCGCACAGCCCTGGCCCCCAGAGCTCTGCATGTGCAGCGGCAGGGCTCCAGGGGAGGGCAGAAGGCGGGGGAGGGGCCGGCAGCTTATTGTGCTCGGCCCAGTGCTCCAGCCCGGGACCGCGGACCCTGCAGCTTGCCGCGCCAGGCAGGATTTTTAATGGCATGGCAGAGTCCCAGAAGGCAGCCGTGTGCCATTAAAAATCGGCTCGTGTGCCGCCTTTGGCAAGCGTGCCATAGGCTGCCGACCCCTGGTATAGATGTAACAATGCTTAGATATTACAGAGACATAATTCAGCGAACCTAAAATACGGATCAAGGTACATATTTATCTCTTAGATCATGATAGTTCCTTTGCATTAATCCAAAAGGCTGACAAAGAGCTATTCTTTGGTAAATAGCCTGAACTCCTAAAATTAGTATGGATACAAGACTAACCACAATGGCTCCAGGTAACTGGCTACATCCATCTCTAAGGACTTTTAACCAGTGAAATTTGACCTTTCTGAAATCATAATGGTTTTATTTGTTCAAACATTTCTCAGTTCACAGGCTTGCCAATAAACCTTGTAAAAATCTCATTTCAAGTGAAGTTCCTGTCTGCAGGTCCCAATCAAATATAAAACAATATCACATACTAACAGTTACAAAATGTTCAGTCACTAATTTGCCTCACAAACAAGGCAGTGGAATAGGTCTGAGAGGTGACAGATCAAGTCTTTAGGAGTCTAAAAAATGAAGATGACTTTTAATCCAAAAAAGACTTAAGAACCTGACCATATCTTCTGATTTCCGTGACCACCCCTTAACCCTATAGGGAAGGCCAGTATAAGATGCAAGATAAGGAGGTAAAAAGTAATGTGTTAAAGGTAACAAGCATTTGAAGTAAGCAGCAACATAATCAGATATAGCTGCTCAATTAAATGTGATTAGATTGAAGACAATGAGGGGCCTGTCCCATGCTTCTCTGCTACCCTCCTCCCTTTTATAAATGGATAGCTAAAATCTAGGAGTAAGTGTATTTGAGCATTAAGCCAACTCTCTTAACTTCAAATGAGCATAAACAGAAAGGAACAAACAGAATAGAAAAGAAAAAAATTGTCTCATACATGAGAGAGAGACAGAATTTTGTTGCAAGGAAAACATGGTCTTAGGAAAAAGCAAATGCGTTTCTCTCCTTTCCAACAATTCCTCCTAGATAAGTATCCCTTCCTATTTCTGAAGTAAATAGATGATAAAAGAAATATCAAAGCAGCTTTACAATTCTTAGAAAAGCTGAGGGTAAGAAAAGGACAAAATCTTTTCTGAAGAGGTAGAAGGAAGGTGAGATGGCAGATCAGCTGAGTACTTTCTCCAGACTATTGAAAACAAAAAACAAACAACACAAGGACTTTGACTCAGGAAGCCTGAATTGCCTGAAGAGGTTTTGGGATTTTTCCCCCCCTTTGTCTTATCTGCATTAACAATCCTAAATCATTTGTTTAATGGGTTTGCCCTCCCCCTACCCCGCTGAGTGATCTCCTCCACCCAAAAAGTCTGTTTCTTAGGTAAATGTTTTTAATAGGGCCCATGTTGTCCATTTTTCATTTAAAGTCTAAGACTTCATCTTATCTTATATCATTTTTATGATCAATTAAGTGACACTTGAACTGTAATGCTTGGACATGATAATACAATGAGTATCTTTCTTCTGGTCTTATTTTTCTTTCTTCATTCTATTCAAGATGCAGAAAACCTTGTAGGTTTTATCCATCCCTTGACTTAGACAAATAATGGATGAACAAGGGCTTAAGTAAACGTTTAGTTAAAATCTCTCTGCAGTATTCCAAGTATAGTGATAACTACTTTTTTATTTTTATTTGAACTTCACTGTTGTTAGAACGTACTATGTTTTGGCAATAACATATTACTTTTCAAATCTGGCAATATTTAGACTAGTCTCAGATATGTCATCGTATTAAAATAGCACTTCCAGAAACAGGAGAGTGAAAGATACAGTGACCCCAAGCAAGCTAATCTAATGCTTATGTTCCTTGACAGCTTGTGGTAAAGTGATACTGGCACCTCTGCATAGCTGAAAAATAAGACCTTTATTTCTCACCCATTCTCAAAGAAGGAATTTACAAGGAAACATATGCAAAGGGTGTGTTATTGGCAGAAACAGTAAGATCAGGGATCAGAAGTTGCCCTTCCCTTCTCTTAATATCTATTATATTACCTACTTCAGTTACGTAAAAGTGATTCAAAAAAGTGCAAGGGTTTTGGCAGAACAGAGAGACTTTCTTCTATATCAGCATTTTATCCTCAGCTTAAGCATGATTAACTACACAGGTCACCTTCTTTCACTGAAATACACCTGCACCCTGAAGCATCACAGTCATACATTAGCTTCTTTAAGCATCTGACTCCAGAGATCCTACTATTTCAACATACTTTGACAATCAACTTGCTGAAACTGTCATTGCACAATGCAACAGAAGCAGAAGCAGATATTACTGTGTCCATACAGCAAAACTTTTACTGGTTACCTTTTGGCAAGTAGTACAATGACAGCATTCTAAGCAGTCACACTTTAAGTGGGCTAAATAATTTTTTCCCTGTGTTCATTCATCTTGTTTCTCCTCACTACTTCCCTGCTCCTCTACTCTTTTTATTCTGCTCATGCCTTCTTTAACTCGAAACAGCTTCCCAGTTATCCAAAATGTCGTGCTGGTCTACATTAGAAACTTAGATCAACCCAGCTATATTGCTCTGGGGTGCGAAAAATCCATGTCTGAGTGATGTAGCAAAGCTGACCTCACCCCCAGGAACGTCTATAATAGTGCTACATCGATGGAATAACTCTTTCATTTATCTAGTTACGGCCTCTTGGGGAGGTGGATTTTCTACAGCGACAGAAGAACCCCTCCAGTCACAGAAATAAGTGAGTATGGTAAGTGTACACTGAAGCATTACAGTAGCGTAGCTGCAGCTATGCCACTGTAATGTTTTAAGTGCAGACACAGCCTTATTCTTTTACTTCATATCAATTATTTTTTTTGTGAAACCTTCCAGAATTACGATCAGACAACCCTATTCCCGACCAATCTTGAGTCTTAACTGTTTTTTCTCTGTTTCACATTCATCCTTCTGAAATACCCTATGCACTTCTTGAATATCCTGTACATTTAAAGAGATTTGTACCCCACCGTCAGCATCTCTACAATAAAGACTGAAATATGAGTTTTGATCTCACCTGCATCCAAAAGTTGTTTGTAACAAAGTAGTGATCCCCACACAGAAGAAAATGGTCCCAATCAGTTGGCTGGTAGCCCACTGGTCAAATCCAACACACATGGCATCAGCTAGCAAAAAAGGTACTGCTATAGTTCCACTAAAACATGTCAGGTAGTGCTGTGAACACAAAGAATGAACAGCTTGTTAATACTGATAATCTCACACACACACACAAGAACCACAGAGATTCATTATTTTTCCTTTGCACTCAGTTTATTTATTGCTTTAAATTAACCGCCAACTCTCTTTGTTTTCTGGTTCCAAATATTTTAATTCCTAGTCTTACTTTCCATGTTTAGCTACTTTTAGCCAGTTACTAATGACTTCTACTTATAGATGATAAATTAGGCTATTTACCTAGCTAAATGATTCCTGTTCTTATTCTTGATGAGTAGGTATCTAGGTAACAGTGCTGAAGCAGCTTCTAACTAACAGAAGCAGAAAAATAGCTCCCTCCATTTTGAAACACACAAAATCACAGGGTTAGAAGGGATCACAAGGGTCACTGTAGTCTACACTCCTGCCAAGATGCGGGAGTTGTTGTGTCTAAACCATCTAAGACAAATGACTATCGAGCCTCCTTTTGAAAACCTCTAATGAAGAAGTTTCCACAACCTCCTAAGGCAGTCCATTCCATTGTCCTACTATTCTTACAGTTAGGAAGTTTTCCCTGTGATTTAATCTAAATCTGCTATGTTGTAGTTTGAACCCATTGTCTTGTCCCACTGCCTCTGTGGCAAGAGAGAATTCTTCTCCTCTTTTTTTGGCGGCCTTTTTAAGCAGACATGCCAAATCTGCACAGAAACTGCAGAAATTTGGCTTGTTTTTGGCTTAACTGGCTTGTAAATTGCATGTTAGCAACAAGCTACAAGCCAGAAACTAGCCTTTGGGGAGGGGGGGGGAAATCAGCTCCTGGCAAGCTGGGGAGAGAGTGTAGGGTGCATAGCAGGCCCACCACAGTCCCAGACTGCACACCAGGGGATCTAGTCACAGAGTGTTGGGGTTCTTAGGGATTGGCTTGGTTTTGCCTTTTTTTGAAATAAGATTAGCTTGATTTGTGGCTTATTGTGAAAGTCGGAGTGCTTATTTACAGCGTGAAAATTGGCAACTGTGCTTTTAAGTATCTGAAGACAGCTATCATGTGCCTCCTCCCCCCAGTCTCTTCTTTTCCAAACTAAACATATCCAGTTCCTTCAGCCTTTGCTCATATGGCTTGCATTCCAGCCCCTGGATTATCTTTGTGGCCAACCACTGGCCTTTTCAGTTTCTCTGCATCTTTCTATACACTGGTGACTAAAACTGGACACAGCCCTCCAGCTGAGACCTAACCAGCACCAAATAGAGCAGCACTATCAATTTCCATGACTTGTGTGATATGCCTCTGTTAATGCAACCTAAAATTATATTTGCATTTTTTTTGTAACAGCATTGCACTGATGACTCATATTGAGGTTGTGATCCACCACAACTCCCAGATCCTTCTGAGCACTGCTGCTGCCAAGCCAGTTATCCTCCATTCTATATTTGTACATTTGGTTTTTCTTCCATAAGTGTAGCATCTTACATTTGTCTTTGTTGATTTTCATTTTGGTGCCTATAACCCAGTACTCAAATTGATCAAGATCCTTCTGGATTTTAGCTCTATCTGCCAAAGTGTTTGCAACCCCCACCCCAAAGCTGTGTGTTATTGGCAAATTTGATTGGTATGCTCTCTATTCCTACATCCAGGTAATTAATAAAGATGTTCAACAACATCAGACCCAGAACAGATCCCTATGGAACCCCACTTGAGACCTCCCGCCAACCCAACATTATTCCATTAATAGTTATTCTTAGTTTGCGGTTGTTTAACCAATTGCATATCCACTGAATGGTAGTTCTGCTGAGCCTGCATTTCTCCAGCAGAAATATCAGAATGCCATGTGGGACTGTGTTAAAAACCTTGCTGAAGTTCAGGTATATTATGTCCACCACATTCTTCCTATCCACCAAATTAATTCATGTGAGGATCACATGAAAGACTGTCTGATTAGACATGAATTTAAATAGTACTTCAGTATGAAAACTATATAGGGGATAAGTTCTGGAATGTTAGAGACTAGCTAATCATGGATTTATTCTGCTCCAATCCAAGTAGATTACAAAAATTATTAAAAAGCTGCATGTTCAACTATGTAAGAAAAAGAAAATTCCGGCAGTGCTGGCTGATGAATATATGCAGGAATAAAAATAAGCCACTTTGGATTTCTAAGGAGTCATTTGTTTGAGGATCTCAAAGTATTTTTACAAATACTAATGAAGTTTCAACATTCCTTTGGGGTAATTTTATTACCCTTTTAAGAGAGCTGGAGAGAGAGGAAAGAACTTGTCCACATTCACAGCAAAACAGCAACTAGAATCCAGCCGTCTTGGCTGTCCTTTAAGTTCTGCTATGGCCATGTTTACGCTACAGACTTCTGCCGGCATTACTAAATTGGTCAAGGATGTAAAGAGTGAGATTCATGACCAACATAACTGTTTTGGCAGAAGTCTGTAGTTTAGACAGAGATATACCAGCAAAACTGTGCTTTTATCACTACAGCTTGTTTCATTCGTGGGGGGCGCTTTTATTACACCAGTACAAAGCACAGCCTTGCCGGTCTAATTGCACTAGGAGCACTTTGCCAGTGTAGTACACTGGTATTCCCACACCAGTAAAGCACTCCTAATGTAGAAATAGTCTAACTCTCTAACTAACACAAAGTACAAACAAATGCCTGAAAAGTACAGGGAACTCAGCAGGCGGGGGGAGGGAGGTTTCATAATTAACCAGCTTTCCAGCCAGCAGATGCTGCCATCTTGGTGCTAGTCATTCCCAGAACTAATCCTACTAAAAGCAGTACCTCCAAGAAAGATCAGAACATTAACACAGCATCTCTCTCACCTTCCATCCCCCTATATTATCCTCACATGAGTTCATGAGCAACAAGTTGTTATTGAATTTTATTATTTACTTAAATTAAAGAACACGTATTAGGTAGCAGCCCAAATGGTTATTTGTGAAGCAAGTCTCCAGTAATTCCTGAAATACAACAGCTAGCAAGCAACATTATAGCTCATTGCCAATATGTGAATTCTAGTGAGGTGGTAGAGAAGGGAACGAGACATTTTGCAGGAAACCTATCTTGCCAGGATAGGCTTTTTTGCAAAAATCTAGGAATGCTGGAGAAGAAAATTAATACAGATATGAATGTAGGGGAGCATAACAAAAAATAGGACTTTTATAAGCTTCCAGCTGTTTTAAGACTCTCCAGTAGTACTTTCCATCCATTCTGCTTCATTCATAATACATGACTCTGTTGCCAGAGTGGGCTTCCAGCCCCCTAAACCACTTCAATAAGTCATCAAATGGACTCAAAGTAGAAGGCAAGTCACCAATTTTGTTGAATATCTGTATCACGTACCACTATGTACTATATAAAAATGCTCAACATTTTCTTAAAGATTATAAACCAAAAAATGCATTTCTTCAGAAATATGCATTTTGAAATGTACCTGTAACCCCAAGAATATGCAGAGGTACCAGGGAGGAACATCCTCAATTGTGTAAATCATGTCGGCTCTCTGAGCATCTAAACTTCCGCTGCTGTCCAGTGTCTCTGCCAGAGAACTCTGTTAAATTAAAAGAGGAAAAGCCAACAGCAGTTTAATATTACAGAAGAATAACTGAATTTGGAATGTTAGACTTCTAAGGTATCTTGAAGAGAACGGGGTTCTATTATTCCAAAGCAACATCAGTGCAAATTAAAGCTTAAACTTTTGAGATGATCAACCGCTATCCCTTTCATATTCTCTTTCATAACCCATCCCCTGCCTATTCAGACAAACAAAGCATAATCCTCCATTTGTGATATAACCAATTTGGCAGCAGATTATGCCAGAATAAACGGGGATTATCATGATTGATTGGTTTACA
This sequence comes from Gopherus flavomarginatus, assembly GCF_025201925.1. Taxonomy (NCBI): domain Eukaryota; kingdom Metazoa; phylum Chordata; order Testudines; family Testudinidae; genus Gopherus; species Gopherus flavomarginatus. The sequence continues at coordinate 156,941,998 of NC_066618.1, read as the reverse complement.
CAAAAAAGGAGAATGAGAGGGGAAAAAGTAAGCTGTAGAACATTCAACAATGGATATTTCAAAAGTAAAATGGCTATCCTTGCATCAGAGATCTAAATTGAGGGTAAGAACGGTTCGAACTATTATGACTGCATTCTAAGATGGCCTCTTACTTATTGTAGTCAGGCTCAATCATTTTGAGCAACATGGCAAACCATATGGGGCTGTTGCTTGTTGCCGCACACTGAAGCATGTAGGAAAAAAATGTTGATATAGCTACATTAAGTAATCCAGAGCATCTTTAATACAGACAAACTGAGTTACTCTGGATTTATCAAGTGTAAATGAGATCTGAATTTGGCCTATACACATTAATACGTCCTAATTAGGAGAGAGCATGCTGATAACTGGAAAAGCTGCTACACGTACGGTAGTACCTTCCAGCCTCCCTAGATAGTCTGCAATAATTTCAGAATCATTATCGTATTTTCTACAGCAAAATATTTTAAATACAATTTTAATGGCTTCATTTCAAAACTGGGGAACTAAAACTTTGAGATCAAAATACCTACATGTCTTTTAGTGCCAAGAACATTTGAGCAGGAGGGAGGATTTGATTTTATCATTTTAAACCCTGAATGATAACTTATATAACTACAGTTCTGGTCTAATCCACACTGAATACATTCACATGAAGAAGCCTTACCGTAAAACTGATAACTTTCCCAGACTTCCCTTCCCTTTCATTGAGATAAATCCAAGTAGAATTCTTACATGATCCCAATTTACTTTATTATCCAAAGCGTCATGGAAATCAACTGACCCATAACATTTCCTTTTCACACTGCACTGATTTTGTTAGCAAAACAAATACAACTGCCTGGGCTACACATCCATACTCAGATAAGTTACATATAGGGCTGGGGAGGAATGGGGACCTTGAGATTTTCCTGTCCAGAGTACAGCGATACTCATATCCTAGAAGCCTACTCAAAATGTTAAATTCAGTGTTTTGTTGAAGGAATGATTGAAATGAGAGGGATAGCTCCTAAATGATCACCGAGAGGAAGCTGTTCAGAGTGGCTCCCATCTGGCAGACCAGCAGCAGCACAAAGGATATGCTTTTACCAAAGGATAACTGAAAACAGAGTGGAGAAAAGGCAATTTATTTTTATGAGAGGTAAATTAGGTGATGTTAACCATGGGCAGGAGGTACATAGCACTGACCTCACCTAGCCACTCTCATGCCTTCTGCCTCCACTCAGGATTATACAGCAAGGTAAGTAACTACAGCATATTTGATATCTTGCTGTGTGTCAGTGAAGACGAAGCTGAGGGAAGAGCAGTGGGGAAAGGAAAGCTGCCCCCGGGGGAGGGAAAAAAAGAGAGAGACAGACAGACAGAAGTTAGTAGTGAAAATGTGGGGAGACCCGATGGCACCTTTATGTGACATGGGGACTTCTCCTATTCTTAGGTTGCACAGCTGGACAACCAGCAAAGCGCAATCTAAAGAGAGTTTAGGACCAATCAAGACTGTGACAGTCTGTTGGAAAAGAAGAGCCCTCTCCCTGGAAATTAAGTATGCCTCAAGAGAAATTTCTGTGATGGTTTCAGTCTCGTTGCAATAAAGTTCTGTTCAACTTCTTAAGAGTGTTTTTGTGCCTGTATACATTTCTCCTCACCCTTCCTTCTGCTCTGAGATTAGCATATGTACTTGCTGAGGATTTTGTTTATAATAGGGGATTTTATATTTTAATTAATTTTTTGGCTAAGTCATCAACATACTGACTAAAAAGGGTCAAGAGGGAAACACCGCCACCCTGTTAAATATAAGATAAGCCTAATACCAACAGAGAGAAACTGGTTTCCTTGTGAACAATGCCAGAGTTGTTTTGGTGAAGCCATCCATCTAAGAGCACAAATTAAACATGATGAACAGTTGCCCTATACTCCTGAAGGCAAAATTATTGCTTGCTCCCTTACCCAACAGAACACCTCACCATACTGGGTGTCACAGGTAACTTTCCAAGGTCAAGTCCTTCCAAAGACTGAGTGGCGTGAGCTTGACAAGTTGCCTATGACAGGGTGCTGGAGTGATATTTTTGCGTTTGCACATGTTCAGAATGCCTCAACATTAGGTACTAGGTTTCATGAAAAGTCCAGGCCATAATCTAGGCAAGCTCATGTGCCTTCATTGGTCCTTGCCCTTTGGCCTCCTCTCCTGGTCTGCAGCTATGCTGAGGAGCTTCAAGTAATTTGCCTTAGCTGCATCGCACCATACTACCCTGAAACACTCCCCAATGTTCTTCACAGGACAGGTGAAATTGCACCACTTCTACAGTGATGGTGGGAAATTTTCAAAGAAAGCTTAGTCACAGCCTGGAGATAAAAGCGTTATCTATTGGCACACTGTCTTACCTGGCTATTCCCTATCCAAACAAAAGTTTACAACACACCCGTCTACAACATAAGAGATTAAAAGCCTGAAAATGTATTTAGAAATAGAAAATATTCAGACACACACATCCAGCAACTCTGAGCCCAGCAGTCTGTCAGCAACACACCAACCACACTCTGGCTTCCACGAGCCTCAGATACTAAACTTGCAGGATAACCCCAACACACTCCCAGGCCTTTATTTATTTATTTATTCATTCAAAAAATTGTGTTTGCACTGTCCAGCCTTTAGGGTGTGACCTGCATGCTGGAAGGCTGTTTGTGAGCAGCCCAGGTTGGGAGCTACATCGTCAAAACATTGTGAGGCACCCAAAGTTGCAGAGCAAGTGGTGACACAACCCCTCACTGGTCTGGATTGCATCTTGGAATGTGACATGAGGTATCTGATGGGAGTGTGTGACCAAGTTAGTGGATTTGCGTGGATGAGCGTGATAGAATAGTTTGGAAAAAAACAAGTTACTGAAAGAATTTTTTGTGGGGCTGGGGAAGTGAGACAGATATAGATATGTATAGAGAAAACCACAGAGTATGGGAACAAAGCAAAAGGGAAATAATGGAAGTAAAGGAGAAAGACACCAAAAATAACTGACAGACTTACACGACGATCTAATAAAGGGGAAAAAATAAAGAAGTGGAGAGAAGCCAGAAGCGAAAAATGATAAAAATGCAAGAGACATAATTCAAGATATGTTTTCAAAAGTGTTATATGATGAGCTAACTGACAACACTTTACAATTAAATCAATGATGCAATAAGCAGTGTGCAAGTGTTTATTTCTTTAAATTAGAGCCATAGGGCAGTGTAGCTATTTTCACTCTGGCTGGCAGGCCTAATACTGGGACTAACAGGCGCCAGGTAATTTAGCATTCATACTCTACAGACTGATACGTTAGCGTGCATATTTACTCGCCACAGACTATATACATTTTAGTTATCTTCACTTTGAACTTTTTTCTCGTTTGGTCTTTGATGAGTGATATTTTATGAGAAATAGAACAAAAAAAGAAACGTGACTGATACCGAAACTGTTGTTAAAGGTGATTGAGAAACAGAAGAGAGATGTTTGCATAAAGGAAATAACAGTGTCAACCATTATCTCCCACACTAGATGACTAATGCATAAAGCCCTATCCTTTCAACTCTACCAAGTTCCTACATCACGCAGAGCTGATAAAGTTCACCATCTACATAGGACAAATTATATTATGCACTATTTACAATCCTGTTCACGTACAGTTTTAAAAAAGAAAGAGACAGAAAAAGTAGTACCCAGAACTGAGTACTTAGTGTGTTGAAGCAATGTATGGATGTTTTCTTTCAGTGTAATGCAATCTGAATTACACTGGCATGTAGCTGGCTAAACTGTCCAAGAACTGGATGAGGAGTTAAGGAGTTGACAAGAAATCAGTAGAGAACAGATAAAAATACAATTTATGCAGAAAAATTAGTCAGCAAATGCATGCTTTCAAATCTGAAGACCTATATATTATGGTGATTTTACCATAATAAATTTTGCATATTAAGAAGCATTTATCAGATTATTGCTATCACATACAAACTTTGCCTTGATGTGACCTAATCCCCGTGGTGCAATAGTAGCATCAGATAAAATTTACAACTCACCAGTTGCCAAAGTTCATCTCTGCAGTACTGTAACGAAAACTGGAGTTTTGCCAGTTAAAATATTATATTAGAAACAGAGAAATAATCTTTATGCCTCTCTGAATAAGCTTAGTGTTCGCAGTTGGACTCTGGAATAAAAGGTTTTCTACATCTAGACAGTTTGATATATTGTGGACTTTGTTTCAGATATTTACCTAATGTTCTTGTTAAAAGCAATATAATCCAAAATGATGCTGGTATATTATTAGCCTTCTAAAGTTACAGATAAAAACCTTTTAGATTTTCTAAAGACTTTGAGATAGTCAAGGAACTAACTAAATATTAATAAAGAAAAGACTCTATGCAGCTCTTCCCAAAATCTTAATTATGTCTTATAGTTTAACAAACACCTTTCCATAAAGTATGTGATTTTAGTATTAGACAGATCATTTCAAAGAAATACACACTGACAAATTAAGACTGTGATGCCTGTTTTAACATTGCCTATTTTCAGTCTAAATTTTAAAGATGAATAGCAGAACTAGATTATAAAGATCTCTATAAAAACCTAATATAAATATATGATTATAACTAAAACTACCTTCAAGTCAGATATTCTTTAGTTCTTTTTAAAAGTTCTGGTAATTTGGTCACCAGATCAATAACTATTCCATGTAACTGGGTATTCACCCATGAAAGCTTATGCTCCAATACGTCTGTTAGTCTATAAGGTGCCACAGGACTCCGTGTTGCTTTTTACAGATTCAGACTAACACGGCTACCCCTCTGATACTATTCCATATAGTTTCACTTGAAAAATTTCAGGCTAGAGTCTATGTTACAAAAGAGAAGGTTATAAGAACATAAGAAAGGACATACTAGGTCAGACCAATAGTCCAATGAGGCCAATAGCCTGTCTTTTGACAGTGGCCAGTACAAGATGTTTCAGAGAGAATGATCAGAACATGGCAATTATCAAGTAATCTATCCCTCATCATCCAGTCCCAGCTTCTGACAATTAAAGGTCTAAAGGCATCTGGGGTTCAAGCCCCAAACGAGATTTTCCTTGAAGAAGTTCTCCAGTCCTTGGTGTATTAACACTCAGCACAAAGATGTCAGTTATATGGCTTAACATCAACAGTACTAGTGGAAATACATTAATCAAGATTTCTTTAGTTTCACAAAATCTATGAAAGTCAACATTTGTTTGTTTCAATATAGAAAGCCCACTTGTTTAACAGGAATATAACACAACTGAAGAGTAATCCCACAATGACTACTAATACCTATAGTTCTATCTATCAGCGTGAATAAGGCTGATGGAATAGAGTAAAGCCCTTCCCTACTCCACCCTCGAGGATTAAGAAACCCTTAATTCTTTCAAGTAGCCCCGTGGGCAGGTTTAAGGAGAAATTTTTCAAAGGCACAAAAGGCAGTTACACGCCCAACTCTCACTGAAAGTCACAAGGTTGTGGATTCCTAACTCCCCTTTGTGCCTTTGAAAATGTCCCCTGGAAACAGTGAATCAGTTTCAACGGATGAGATGTGAAAACCTACATATCACTTGGTGTAGTCCTTGTCGCTAAAGAAGGAAAAAGACATACCTCATGTTTGCCACCACCTCATCTATTATGTTTTTACTGTAACAGAGCAAGCAGCTTCTTGCACTATCCGATTCAAGGCTTTTTGTGAGATATTTTCCACCAATCAAAAAAGGAAAGATCTATTTCATCCCTATTAGAAATACATATTTCTCAAAAGGAAAATCTGACGATAAAGATGCCAGATTAGAAAATCTGCAAAGCCTGTGAATAAGTAAAATGTGCACAAAGACTGAGGAAAGCAGTGCCTGGATCGCCAGAGAACTGTCTCTTCGAAGCTGACTTCAAAATTCATGGGTCCAATCCAGAGAGGTGCTGAAATCAGAAGGAGTTGGAACAGCAGAGCAACTCTTATAAAGGTCAAGTGTGAGGAAAAAAACCAAAAACCCCACAACTTACTTCTTGCACCAAAAAGCTGCTGTGTCTAGTAGTGGCTATTCTGTGAGATTTTTTCTTAAAGTTGATTAAGAAGAGCCCAAACTTGAACCAGGCCCCAAATTCTATATGATTTTAGCAATACAAAAGTGGCAGACTAATAGAGCAATTAGCAGAGCTTACCCAGTCTCTTGAGTTCAATGTAACCATCAACAATAAAACAAAATTGCATTGTAAAAGGTAAAGAGCTAATTTGGACAGAAGAAGAAACAGACACTTGGAAGGCAGAAATGATCAACCTTTATCATTTCATGCCTGCCCATTTATGAAAGGTTTCAGGCATGACATGGACAAGCATATGCCATGTATTTGACATAGCATGAGAGCACATTAAAAAAAAAAAAAAAATCTGTCATCACCTTTCCAAAAAAAACCAAAACAAAACAAAAAACAAAACAAAACTTAAAAGCAGCCTAATGCAACAGATGAAACCCCAATTCTCAATGCACACTGACAACCCAGAACAGAGGCATATAAGTGACACCAGACTACTCCAAAGACATCACCTCTTCTTGCTCTGACTGGTCGATTCTTGTGAGCCAGCAGGTATTTCAGAGGATCAGTCTACCTGGGCAAATAGAGATGCGCCTTTCAATCTAATCAACTTATTTTGACTTAAATCCCCCCTCAATGCCCACATAGATACAGTTTATTGAGATTGTTTGAGTCGGCTGTGTTGCGCTTGTGCTGACAATCTTAAAGGTATTAAACTATGTTTATGTGGGCACTGAAAGGTTTTCAGTGCGGTTAACCTACGGCTTCCTCACCATGAGAAAGCTTCACTATTTAAATTAAAGGTGGGATATTAAGCAGCGTTGGTGTATGTCTACGCTGAAAAGACTAGAGCAACCCAGCTGCACCACTGCAGTGCTTCTCTGCGGCACAGGTAATCCCCTTCCATGGGAGACAGTTGCTAGGTTGACAGAAAATTTTTTTCTGTCAACTTAGCACTGTCTAAACTAGGGATAAGGTCCTTATAGCTACATCTCTCAGGGGTGTGGATTTTTCACCATCCTTGAGAGATGCAACTATTTCCTTAGTTAAACTAGAACTTTGGCTGTGTGGCCACTGTGATTTGGATAAACCAAGTTGATTTCAATTTAATTTAAGTTGATTGGAAAGGTGTTAAAGCTAACCAAAATAAACTATTCTTAGTCAGAAGCATGTTCACATGGGTTTCCACTGTTTTAACTTAAATTGGTTTAACATTTAAGTTAATCTGGGGCAACATTCTTGTTTAGATAAGGCCTAAGTCAACAGAGCCAACTCAACTAACTACTTGTTTTTGCCCATGCAGACCGATATACAAGAATCTTACGCACCAGAAGAGCTAAGACTCTTTTACATTCTTGTATATTCTGCCTGTTTGAATCATTGCCCTACCCTATTAGCTCTTTTTCTATCTGTGTTATCTTGCAAAGTTGATACAACCTAGATGGACCTACTGTAAGGTAGGTGTATAACTGGTTGGAAAATAATTCCCAGAGAGTAGTTACCAGTAGTTCAGAGTCATGCTGGAAGGGCATAACGAGTGGGGTCCTGCAGAGATCAGTTCTAGGTCTGGTTCTGTTCAATAACTTCAGCAATGATTTAGATAATGGTATAGAGAGTACACTTATAAAGTTTGGGGACGATACCAAGCTGAGTGGGGTTGCAAGTGCTTTGGAGGATAGGATTAAAATTCAAAATGAACTGGACAAACTGGAAGAAATGGTCTGAAATAAATAGGATGAAATTCAATAAGGACAAATGCAAAGTATTCCACTTAGGAAGGAATAATCAGTTGCACAAATACAAAATGAGAAATCATCGCCAAGGAAGGAGTACTGCGGAAAGGGATCTGGGAGTCTCAGTGGATCACAAGCTAAATGAGAGTCAACTGTATAACGCTGTTGCAAAAAAAGCAAACATCATTCTGGGATGTATTAGCAGGAGTACTGTAAGCAAGACACGAGAAGTAATTCTTCCACTCTACTCCACTCTGATTAGGCCTCAACTGGAGCATCATGTCCAGTTCTGGGCACCACATTGGAAAAAGTCCAGAGAAGAGCAACAAAAATGATTCAAGGTCTAGAAAACCTGACCTATGAGGGAAGATTGAAAAAAAAAAAATGGGTTTGTTTAGTCTAGAGAAGAGAAGACTGAGAGGGGCATGATAAGTTTTCAAGCATATAAAAGGTTGTTACAAGGAGGGAGAAAAAATTGTACTTCTTAACCTCTGAGGATAGGACAAGAAGCAATGGGCTTAAACTGCAGCAAGGGAGGTTTAGGTTGGACATTAGGAAAAAGTTCCTAACTGTCAGGATGGTTAAGCACTGGAATAAATTGACTAGGAAGGTTGTAGAATCTCCATCATTGGGGATTTTTAAGAGCAGGTTGGACAAACACCTGTCAGGGATGCTCTAGATAATACTCACTCTTGCCTTGAGTGCAGGGGACTGGACTAGATGATCTCTCGAGGTCTCTTCCAGTTCCACGATTCTATGATAAATGCTACGAAATCAAAACCAAGCTGATTTAATTTTAGGCCTAGTTGCCTTAACAGAGTCCCTTTGAATAGTTAATATGCCACTAGCAATATCCAAGGAGAACATTTATGGATGTATTTATGGGTTCACAATGCTTTCAGTAAAGAACAAAAAAAATGCCCTCATATTCAGAAGGATTAGAAAACTTGAGTATGTGAGACACAAGACAAAGGTCACAAAAATCAGTACAGTCTTAATGCCAAAACACCTGCTGGCAGGCTTTTTTCCTGCAATTCTCATTAATTCTGCCTTCTAACAGGGAGGTGAGAAAGTTCTTGTTGAAAATTTCCAAGTCAGAGTGACTGAATCAATACTTAGAAATATCATTTACCTTGTTATTATGGACATTTTAAGATTAAAACTACCCATCTGATCAAAATGATAGAGTACTACTGGGGGGATCTAAATGCATTGGAATTGGCAAGGTTTCGTTTGCAGAAAGTTGGCTTTAGAGAGAGCTCTAAAAGGAAATAGATTTCTATGTTGCTGCAGAGAATCACTTTGGGAAGGGACTAACAGCGGCAGTTCACCAGCTGAAATGCACATCAAAGAGGAGCATATGGGACATGGAAACAGTCCTGAGGCTACAGTAGCAACCATGGAATAGTTATGAGGCTGCTGTGCAGACTGATAATGGAAGGAGGACATCTTGCAATCTCATGACACATAGGAACTCACTGAATTGGGATTTACAGAGGAGTTGAGTCCGTGGTCCTTTGTTCTTTCCTTTCAGGGCTTGTCTACACTGGCACTTTACAGAGCTGCAACTTTCTCGCTCAGGGGTGTGAAAAAACACCCCTCTGAGTGCTGCAGGTTTCAGTGCTGTAACATGCCCGTGTAGATAGTGCACCAGCGCCAGTGGCTATGCCCCTTGTGGAGGTGGCTTTTTTAGAGTGCTGAGAGAGCACCGCAGCAGCACTTGAGCACTGCCAGTGTAGAATAGCCCTAAGCTGATACATTTTAATACTTCTAGATACGTAATACTTTTAATACTTCAACAGAAGCAAGTTTGACAGAGTGTAGCAGCATATGAGGATGTGCAAAAGGCCAGATGGAGTTCAGAAAGGCAAAAAAGCCACATATTAAGAATTAAAGAAACTGTTTGTGTGTTTTAACTCCTAACCTAATTGCTGTATCGCTCCTTGAGCTCTATAACCAAGGACCTGACCCTGCAGACATAAGGAAGGCAAATACCCCAGTGAACCAAGAATTGGGGCTGTAAGTCCGTGTATTTTGTGGAAGCAGAGAAGGTAGACAGTGAATTTAATTAAATTAGAAAGAATGCTCAGGCCCTAGGATGAAGCAAGAGTAAGTCATTTTATATTAACATGAGTTTTACAAAGTATTTAACAAAAGGTTATACCTTTTCTGCTCTGCCATTTTCTGTGGTATAGATTGCCATCAGCTCTGTGTCCTCTGTGTCCTGATCACCACTTGATGTCGCGCCACCAGTTATGACAACCTACAAAAAATCCACATACAATATCGTAACTTACTTAACTACACAGCTTGTGACATCATATTTGATGTCAACTATCGCTAAAAAACATTCTGAATAAAAAGTATGTAACAAGAAGCTCTCTCACTATAGCTCCTTAAGAATATATTCAAGTTGTTTTAGTGGCCATATTCTAGCGGTTCTCAACCAGGGGTATGTGTACCTCTGGGGGTACATAGAGGTCTTCCAGGGAGTACATCAACTCATCTAGATATTTACCTAGTTTTACAACAGGCTACATAAAAAATCACTAGCAAAGTCAGTACAAACAAAAATTTCATACAGACAATTACTTGTTTATATTGCTCTATATACTATGCACTGATTGATTTATTCCAGAATTATATGGTAAAAATGAGAAAGTAAGCAATTTTTCAGTACTAGTCTGCTGCGACACTTTTGTATTTTTTATGTCTGATTTTGAAAGCAAGTAGTTTTTAAGTGAGGTGAAACTTGAAGGTACGCAAGCCAAATCAGATTCTGAGTCCTGAAAGGGGTACGGTAGCCTGGAAAGGTTGACAGCCACTGCCATATTCTATAGCAGTTCACAAAGTAAAGGTCTCATTTCAAGACATCCTGCTGAGAAGATATTTTAAAACTACATATGTATAGTCGATTAAAAGCAACACAGTATTCTTGTTTCTTTACTAAACAAGAGCATGGTTTGTGGTAGTGAATCAACAATTGTCTCCTTTGCTTGTGTTTTTAGTGGCACTTAGATGAAAATGGGGAATTTCTGTCTTTAATCTTCACCTTGTTCCCCAACTAAGGGAAAGGGGAAGATTTTGTCATGCTCTCACAGATTGTTTCAGCGTGAGCAAAGTAATTCTCTGGAAATTAGATGTACTTTCATTACTGAATGAATACTTTAATACAGACACCACGAAATCAATGTCATGAGTTTTTCTTAACGCCACACCTCCCATTTAGATGCATATTCGACAGTGTAAAAGCAAATGCTAAGCATTTTTAATTTGACTTTTCTAGCAGAGAACTGCCCTCCTAAGTGCCTGTAATAAATCACAAGTGTGATGAAAAGTATTTCATTCTGTTGTATAATTTCTGACTCTGGATCATGAGATAAATACCAATTATCTAAATATGGATCACTGGTTTTTTTAATAGGCATTTAACATAAGAATATGCTTAACTGTGTATTATAATCAAGTGAGATTCTGATCCTTACCACCATCTTCCTATAGATCCTGCAATACACTATACACAACATGAATTGCAGTTTTCAGTTCCACAATTAGCCCCTCATAAAAACACCCCCCCAAAAAAAGATTGACCCAGTGCATGGGTGTGAAGTCACATCCACAAATTAGAAAATAAACCTATTAAGGCCACAAGAGCAGTAAACTAAAGCCATTCAGGCAGTGAACGACAACTACAGAAGGAGGAGGAGAGAGGAACTAAGTAATACAAGGAAGTGGGAGAAAGGTAACAGCAATACTACTAGAACAGGCATAAATTGCTCTCTGCTTCACTCTTGCCATGTGTGTCAGCACCTTAACACCTCGAGGAATTATAGATAAGCAAATTAATTATAGGGCTATATACATATTTTGCAGAGAAGGGCTCTCTTTGATTGACCGTGCCCCTCTCCCCCCTTTCTGCTCATTTCTGAAAGACCTTTGTTTATCACTTGATTCATTTTATATTTGTTCTTTCCTCCAGAGTAAAAGCTGATCATCTGCTACTCTATGCTTTTAGATTGCATTTAATATGGAGTAACAGCAAGTTCTCAGATCCATTAGTATAGACAGATTTTGGGGTTCTTCTTACCCATCACGCCTTGGATACAAGACTCATCCTGAAAGCAAAAACCCATCCTTAAAAATACAGCACAAGTTCAAATATGGACAGTGATTTAATACATAGTTATCAGAATTGTTAGAGAAAAAGAGAATAAAGACATTATTTTGCAAGGTATGCATTTTACCTCCATTTTCTACTCGTTGTAAACCTGCCTGGACAGATCAAAGGCAAAAAAACAAAAACAAAAAAACCAACGATGTCAATAACCTAGTGCATTCAGTTTGCTTGTTCACCTAAAAATAGTGTCACCAGCCGATATTTAGGTGTTTGTCCTGTGTCCCGACCGATCTTTGGTCCGGACGCAATTTGTCCTGATATTTCGCTCCACCGGCAGCACTTGGGTTTTTTCTTTTTCCCCTCCTCGTCGGCTGACACGCCCCCCCTCCCGGCCCCAATGTGTCCTGATACTTTCTCCCTCTCATCCTATCACCCTACCTAAAAACTGCATCAGCAAGTTATTAATATCAGTTTGTGCACTGGTAAAACAGAAGTGATTCAATACCATTTTATAGCTACTTTAAACTATGAGAACTTGATGTTTTAGTTGAAAATTAACTAGGTCAGAAGTCACAAAGATCTTAACATTCACGTTAACATTTTCCACCAGTGAGCAAATATTACTGAGTACTGAAAAATCTAACCTTTCCTCTATCTAGAAATAGCAGGCATAATTCAATCAGGAATGACGAAAAAGGAGCTCTCTCAGAGTTAAGAGGCTATCTGGCAAATAACTGAACTGTTACCAACAATGATTTGGAGGCTCATTTCTGTACCAATTCTGGGTTAGAATCCATTTGTAGCTTTTTAGAACACTTACATAAATAAAAAGAACGTTTCTTTCCCATGCCTGGAAATGACCTAATTTTTAAGATATGAAGTTTATTTTAGAAAAGCTTACACACTTGAAAATAAAGAATGCAGCAACAGACATTTGTGCTCTGATCAACACTCTTTTAGACACACAACACAACCCTTCTGTCTGTCCTCAAAACAGAGACACAGACATACAACTCCACGAAAGTCAATGACAGCTGACATCTTACAAAATTGTATAAATGGTAAACAATGAAGCTGGCCATGTTTGCATTCTTGCTTGCAGTACTTCAACTTCAGACTGATATTTCAGACCCTTCCATACTTTAGAAACACTGTATATCGCAAATAAAAATAACGAGAGTCTAGCCTGTGTAAAGACTGCAGGATTAGGCTCAGAGCCATCAAGAAATATAAAAAAGAAATTCCTATTCCTGCTTTCAATTAGATATAGTCTTCTCCCTGTATGTCCTTCCACAAACCCACACACTTTTGGGGGTTTGAGGGGGGAAGTATGCATTCTGGGTAACAGTCAAAACATTCACAAGTCACTGAACGTCTAAATGGTAACACACGATCTTAAATGGTAAAAAAAAAGAATGAATTTCCATATGCATTCTTCTAAGCAGTGCATGTTTCCCAATATATTATTGATCTAACCATTTTTCAAAACATTATCTGATTTCATCTTCCCAATGAATTAGGCTGCAGTGAACATATATGTCATGCCTATCCTCAAGTTCCTTCACTGACTTCCAGTCAGGTTCCAACAACAGTGTACAGCTTCGATCCTAAGCAACATTAACTGATCAAATCCTAGGAATATTAGAGACAGAATTTTGATCTATAAGCCACCAGGACAGCTACACTTCTCTGGGACAATGAAGCTCACAAAGCCCAGAATGAAGTGCACAACGTCTGGAAATATAATATTCTCAGCTGAGAGGATCCAGCTAGCTTCCAGAGAAGATCAGGCAACATCAGAACCTGACCTTTCAAAAATACCGTCAAAACTTGCTTCTTCAAAAAAGCCTTTTCACCACAAGACAGGCATTCAATAGTGACATCCACTTGTACCCAATTATCCCCTCTTCCCCTCACCCTGGGGAGAGGGGGGAGAGAGAAAGACAGACAAAGAAAGGAAAATAAAACCTTAAAAACAAGAAATCCTCCCATATTCAATTTCCATGTATCTGAAATTCATAAGCAGCTATTATACCAGCAAGAAGTTTTTCACAATAGTGTTTTGCACAATTCAAATTGTTTATGAACTGCAGTCTCATTTGAGCCATTAGACATTATGGGGCTGTAAAAAAATAATAAAACTAAAAGACATGCTTTTATTATTAACAGGGCAGCTGAGGTGTTAGCGTTCACCAGCAAGAAATGAAACTATACCACACAAAAGAAACCACGTCCCGAACAAAGAGTCAAGTTTCCCTTTCTGTCACTGAGTTACTTATTTAGAAGTGGCTGGGTCCCATGTCTGCCATAGTTTTTAGTCATGCATCAAATGAAAAAACTTTTATGGTACAGCATGAGATTGACAAAATGAGTAATACAGCCTACTTCCTCCAACTGAAGGTCTCATCATGGGATCACTGTGTCGAAACCAAGTTGCCAAACAAGTTCAATCAACCCAGAACATGGATTGGTCTTGTAGTGTAGCCTGACTTAACTGTAATTTGGAGCCACACTACAGACTTGTACTTCTACAGGACTGTAGCACAATACTAGAGTCCAGATCAGTCCTGTCTACTCTGCAAAACCCACGGAAATTCTCAGAGAGTGTGTTATTTTTGGGTGCGGGGGAGGGAGGGGAGAGAGGGTTGGGGGATGCAGGATGAGTATCATATTCTAGCCAAGTACCTAAAATTTGGTAGCTTCTACAGCGCAGTCAGGACCAAAACACATTTCACACTAAAACTACCGTGCAATTTCTACCCACCAGTCAGTCTGCTCATGGCGTAGTGCTGGTGCGCTGCAGAAGACGACCGATGAGGATTCAGTTTCCAACTCCAGTTTCCAGCTCCATGGGACAACCAATGTGAGAAGAACTGTGCAGGCATTGCATTCAGAACATTTGAAGAGGACTGGCAGATGCTAAACAATACCACCAGTTAAGGAGTACCACTGCCTTATTAAAGGAAACTTTTTCCGCTACTCTTCAGCTGGGAGGACGTTGTCCACAACGTTCATAAGGGGAAGATGCTCATCAGGGATCCGTAAAGGATAGGGTGAAATGCTACTCCCATCAAAATTTACACAACACCTCTAATTTTAAGTAGTCCTCCCTAAAGTGAAACTAGCTCAGTAAAATACTCATATGAAAATCACCACATTAAGGAAGGCTGGGTTGATAGGCACAGGAGAAAGATGGCATTTTAGAATAATAAAAACAAATTGTTATATTATATACACACACACACACACACACACACACACACACACATATATATAAAATTTATTTATTTTTATTTGATTGCACTCTATTTTCACTCTCTTTGGATTTTACTTTTTTTAGACTAAGCTATTGAGAGCAGGAAGCATGCCTTCCTTCGCAATTGCCCAGCACATAGCACAATGATCCTGACCAGGGACTATCTAACTTTGGTATGCATATGGCTCTGGACACGACTCTAATAATTATAAGCAGTCCTTTATTCCAAGATTCACCATTAACGATGTAATGTACACGTCCCCTTCCCTCAATCTGAGACTGATCTGGCTAAAACACTAGCGCTTTTAGAATGAAGGATCCTAGGAACACAGGTAACTTCTTCCTCCAGCAAACAGACACTCAAAATTATTGTTCTATGCAATGTAGTTGTAGCTGTGTCAGCCCCAGAATATGAAAGAGACAAGGTGGGCGATATATTTTATTGGACCAATTTTTTTGTGAGAGAGAAGCTTTCAAGCCACACAAGAGCTCTGAAGAATAAGCATGAGTATGCAACTACAAACATGAATGCCAGCTGAAAAAAAATCAAACAAAGTATTTCAACAGCAAAAGCACGTGGTGCTCCCATAACAGGGACGCTTTTATGATTCTAAAATGAAAAATACTTTTTCTTGGCATATTTGTCTGTATGTTGCAATATGATTATTCCACCAAGTCTTGTGACAAGATTTCACAAAAACTGCACAACACAAGTGAAAAATAACTCAGGATCATTGATGGGGGTTTTCCATTTGTTTGTTTGTTTGAAGCACACACAACACAGACCATCTTCTGTTTTCCACATGGTGATATTTACAACAGGACTTAAGGTATACAAGTTTATATTCAAAGGGCTCTTATTCTCATGTCACTTACCCTCTACTTATTTTACTTTTGGTCCATTTGAAATGATGCTGGATGTAGTGAGATAGGTGTGATCACCATTGAGTAGTGACAAATATGTGAATAAGCAGCAGGAGAACAAAACGCTACGTAGTAATAGTTTTCTTCTAGTACTGGGTTACTCTGGTGATCTTTTACCAAAGGGAAAAATAATTGTGCCCAACAAAATGTAACATATCAAATATTCTCCTTTCAAAATTTCATTGATTCAAACTACAGCTGTTCCTGGACACTGCTCATCCCTTCTCCATGAGAAATATAAGTGATATTTTAAAGGATTCTCAAAGCAGAAAGGTTGAGACAGACAAGTCTTGAAAAGATTGAACATTCTTATCACTACGGCCTTAGTTCATTCATATACTTCCTACACCAATCAACCTATTTGTACTGCATCTTGCCGTGAGTGTTTGGCACTGGTGTGATGACTGCTGGAATACAGTGTCCAGTTCCAGTGCCTGCAGTTCAGGAAGGATGTTGATGAACTGTAAAGCTCAAAGAGAATACCCATGAGAATGATTAAAGGATCAGAAATCACACCTTAAAGAGCTCAATCTATTTATCTTAAAAAAGAGAAGATTAAAGGGTGACTATTACACAGCTGACACGGGGAACAAATATTTAATAATGGGCTCTTCAATCTAGCAGAGAATGATTCAGTGGCTGGAAGTTGAAGATGGACAAATTCAGACTGCAAATTAGAGTAATTAACCACTGGAACAATTTACCACAGTAATGGGAGATTCTCCAACACTAACCATTTTTAAATCAAGACTGCATGCTCTAATAGATCTGCTCTAAGAATTATTTTGTGGAAGTTCCCTCGCTGGTGTAATACAGGAGGTCAGACTAGATGATCACAATGGTCCCTTTTGGCCTTGTAATCTATGAATACCTTTCTTCTTCCTGTGTATGTTCTAACACTAATAGCATGACCCCTTTCGTCCCACAAACATATGCATATACTTTAACTGAAATATTTGCAGGGTTGTTTTTTTTTTTTTTTTAACTGCTTGAGTTGTGCCTGTATCTTATGGTCATTACACTGTTACAATACAAACGATATCCAGGTTCAAAGCTAATCTTTAGTGTACTCATGAGTGTCTCTAGCTACTGCCTCCTACACATCATTTATTGGTATTAAATTTTCAGTTAGAATTCTAACAGCATTCTTTGGGCACTTATGACTTCAGGCTAAGTTTTCTTTTTATTGGAATTGTCATAGCGGATGGATTTGTTTAAGTCTGATTTCATATTCTTACTTACAGAATTTCTTCAAATTATAACTGGATTTCAAATATATTTAAAACCCAGGACCCAGACAAAAGTCAGCACCAGATCTATGTGATGAGAAGCTTATTCCTTTAAGAGGTGCTACTCCACTGTATTAGGTTTGTTTTTCCCCTTCAGAATCAAGTGAAGTACCATTTACATGGAAGTTTAGTGGAGATGTAAATGCTGCTAAATCACATTTGGATATCCAGGTTTGGAAATAGAATACTGATATTAGCAGGGGTGATTTACTTTGAACAGGTGCATGCTGAATAGTAAGGAAACTGCACGCAATATCAAATTCCCAAAGTCTCTACTTCAATAACTCTGGAAAAAGTACGCCAATTATTGCTTCCTAAATCTCTCTGAGGAAAGGTGGTCAATTGTCCATTTGTAGTTAAATTTGATTAATTTTTCTATTATAATCCATTAAGTGCAAAGCACATATTTAACAAATCTGATTTCTGACGTTTTACTTTGCTACAAATGTTCTTTGAAGAAGTTCACAGTACAGAGTAATTAAACAAAGTGAGAAGACAACGAACCAGTAAGTGAGAAATTATATAGCACCGTCTCCTGATATAAATAGTATGCAATAAACTGAAGTGAATCAGATGAAGCTCTTTGGCCAGATAAACTTGTATCAATTGATTTATTAAATCTGCTACGGGAGGACCCAAACCTGTTACCAAGTAAGAGAGAAAATTACGACTTCAGTGAGAGTAGAATTTGGCCAAAGCAAAGAAAGGACAAGGAAAGATGGGGGAGATGCAGAAACTTAACTGGGTCGTGAAAGAATCAAACAAGTGTAACCCATGTCTGCTTGGTGTGGTGCTCTGTCCCCCTCAAGTGTACCTAAACCATGCAGAGATTGATGAGGCTGCTACAGCCTCATCAATGCGGCTTTTAGCTCATGCAGTAGAGGCTCACACATTAAGCTTCAGGGGTCCCAAGTTTGATCCCAGCAGACAACAGGTCAGCAGCATTACACAAGCATCAACGGAGCCTACTGCTGTACTGTGTTTATTTTTCTCTCAACTCTGAGCAAACCTACAGCACGAGGGGAAAAAACAGATATTCTCTCACTCTGCCACCCACATCCCGCTCCTATTCACCCCAAATGTATATTTTGTGAGATTATCACTGATAGATTGCCTCAGCCACACAGTGGGATTGTTTAGCACTATTCCCATGTAGGCTGCCTCTCCACACACATTTTATATATATAACCCTTCTGCCCCTCTGAGTTGGGAGCAACAAGGGCCGGGTTGAGTATCCAGGGGTTCCATTTCAATAACACAATGCATAACCGGCTCGAGCCCCCATCGGGTGACCTGGGACACTTACACACCATCCCCTCGGGCGCCTCTAAGAGGCAATACTTTCCCTCTCGCAAGCATGGAGTCTGAATGTAGCAAAATCCTTTTAATAAAGGAGGGAAACAATGTGGCATCATGTTGGAGAAACACCACAAACAGGATTAAAAACACAAACCATAAGCAAAAAACCCACCTCCAAGTACGTTTGGCAATGTCCTTTCCCCCTTAGGGTCTTAAGTCCAATCACCCCAAAGTCCAACAACCCAAAAGTCTCTGGTCAGTGCCACCCCAGAGTTCATAAGTTTATCTGCAGAGTTTTATCCCTCTCAGCCTGGGTGGAAATGGGGGGGAGGGCCCACATAGAGTGTTAAGGGGCACCTTATGTGGGCCAAGGTCAACTGCTCCACCTCTCCATGAAGTTCTGCTGCAGCCTTCACCATGACCAGCTCCATTACACCAGTTGTGCCTCTCCTCCAGCCAACCCATGAGCCACTCCAACCGTCCCCGCAAACCGCTCCATTCCGCTCACTGTTCCATGGGCTGTTGCAACATGCTGCAAACTGCTCCGCTCTGCCAGCTGCTTAGCGATAGGTCTTCAGGCTCCCCCACTAGTTAGCACAGCACTCAGTGCTCTTAGCTCAGTAATTCCAGCTCTTTAGTGATTTCAACTCTTAGCGATTTCAACTCACAGTAGGGGAGCCCCGGTCCTGGTGCACCATTGGCCCAACATGAATTCAGCTCAGCAGCCTTTAGAAAGACTCCTAATGAAATCAAAATTAGCTCTACTCTTTAACAGTGGAGAGGGGAGGATGTGCAATTGGTGTTCCAGGCCCTCAAAAGGGGCCCATACCATCAGGTACACACACCAGTCCCCAACCTCTCTCAATTCACTGGGTTTTGGAACCCATGTCCCTTGTCTAGCAAGTGCTACTTAATTGAGGTTGAGTCATCTCTGTCATAAAGCAGTCTCATAGTTCCTCATTCACATAGTCAGGGTAACACCACTTTATTCTTCTTGCCCCAATAACAAAGAAATTGGGGATCCCAGAGCTGTCAAAATAACCATCCCAGGCTGCCGTGGGCTATGCTAGGTGAGGTGGGTGTGCCAATGCAAATACCTGAAATTCCCTTCCATACTCTCCATAATTCACCACCAGATGTCAGGATAGAGCTCATCCTGACTCTGCTTACATCCACCTATCTATATCTATATCCACACACACACTCATTCACAATATTGGAATGGTCAGGAGGAAAAAAAAATATTTGGTTGATTCACAAACACAGGGACTCATGTCTAACCTGCATCTTCTTGAAAATAATATTTGCACCTTTCATATCATAATCTTTGTAGAGGGTCACTAGGACCATCAAATAGCTGACTCTTTTCAGTGCTCTGTTAATGCTGCTCCCAAGAATCGATGCCTCTATAAATAAATAGCCCCTAGCACTGATATTTCAGAGGTCAAACATTTGCAAAGGCAGGGCAATGTCACATGATTCAAAATGAAGGCTAGTTAGAGGGAATGTCCTGCCCAAGCTTCAACCTTTTACTCGTAAAGTCACTAAGCTCAGCATCATGGTTCTCTGTTTTGTTGGCTGTGAAGAGATATTAGGACACGGTAGATTTAATCTAATCAGAATTTTTGGAATGTGAGACTGATGACCGTGTGGACAGTTATATCAGAAGCAAACAGTGGCTAAACATTAGCTCATGGAGGATAAGATCAATAAGATCTCTCCCTTCCTCCTGAAACCAAAAATCTGATAAACTATGTGATAAATAATTCCAAGTTTAATCACCACATTTCTGTCACATCTGAATAGAAGTAACCAGAAAAGGAACAAACCTGTGGAAAAGCAACCAGAAATATTTTTAATGTGAAATGCAGAAAAGCAAGATTATAGATCTGATTGGGAAAGACACCTTAAATTCACTAATGTTCCTACTGGAAACCCCAGTTCTCTCTGGTTCAAGAGAACCAAATGGTAATGCAGCAGCATTAGTCAAATGGCAAAGTTTTGTTGATTGCAAGTTCGTTATGTTAAAACACTAACATCCAGTGGAGTTGAGGAACTGATGAAGACGTTCTAGACCAAGGGTTCTCAAACTGGGGGTCACAAGGTGGTTACATGGGGATCATGAGCCATCAGCTCCATGGTGCTGACAGCCTTGAGCTGCCACTAAATTAAATCCCTCCCTCATTTTATAAAGGGGGGCACAATCAGAGGCTTGCTGTGTGAAAGGGGCCACCAATATAAAGTTTGAAGAACACTAGTCTAGACAGTTAACAGAGAGCTAACACCAACAAAAATCACTGTGATCCTGTCCACAATGTAGCAAAACTGTGGTATCTACAACTGTGTTAAATCTGTAAGATATAGACATTAAGCAGATACAGCACAGTTATGGAGGTTTGGTGCTAAAACTCACCTATTAAAAACATTTAAACATCGTTGTAGCTAGCATAATCATGCTTCCACAAAAGCTACTAACAACTTACTTCAAAATGGTTTTGTATCTGTGGCACAATCCTTCAGTATGAAATGAACCATGGCACTGTGTGGAATAATTTAGTGTCATTTACTTTCATCTCAGTTAAAATAAAAGTTTTTCATCTTAGCAATGCCATCACTACACACGTTGTTAGTATTTGTTTTTCAGAACAAAATACATTCATTGCAACTATTCATAATATGGAACTACTTTCCCTACTTAAATAAAATTCTTTCCAGACAAATTACAGCCTGAATTTCCTCTCAATAGATGTAATTTTCCCAGACCATTTTAAAACAAGATTCTTCCCCAAAAAAAGATGAGTACGTGTATGCTTACTAAGAGACACATCTTAAGACATGTGTTAGAGAGCTATATCACAATAGACATTGAGGAGTCAAGAACTTAGCTCATTGATCTAGTAAAAGTCTCTTCATAATGCAATGACACTCAAAATTTCTATATCTAAAAAGCTTAATTGCATATTGGGACACTATGCTTAAGTCAACATAAACCCTGATAACTGAATAATACAAAAACTTTTTACATATTATTTAAGAAAGAACATGCTTGAATATTTTACTTACAGGTAGAGTGAAGAAGGCAGGATGCTTAGATTCATCTTCATATTTGCCTTCTGTTGAGCTTCCAGTCTCCACCGATTTAGAAGCAGTGTTCTTGCCAATCCCCATGGTTTCCAGAATGCTGAGGATTGTCACACAGTAGCTGAATTGAATTTTATGAGATGGGAAGGTGGAGAGGAACAGGGCAGTTTACAGACAGCAACACTCCCAGAAGTAAGAACGGTACCTAGTAGTCAAGTTCAAGCATTAGGTCCTGGAAGTACCGTTAGCTTTGATGGCACCTAGAAAATAAAGTGAAACTAATTACATATTTTTTCACAATGACACAGCATATTTGTAATACTTTATGAAACCAAAAAAAAAAAAAAGGAGTCGTCGTTTTATAAAATTCACTAACAGCCACAACCATTGTGAGTGCAATACCACTTTATCTAACACTGTCATAAACAGATAGCTAAGGGTTAATGTCTCTTTCACCTGAAGCACCTGACCAGAGGACCAATCAGGAAACTGGATTTTTTCAACTTTGGGTGGAGGGAATTGAGTGTCTGTGTCTTTGTCTTTTTTCTTTTGTCTGCCTGCCTGCTTTCTCTGAGCTTTGGAGAAGTAGTTCTATTTTCTAGTCTTCTGTTTCTAAGTGTAAGGACAAAGAGATCAGATAGTAAGTTATATGGTTTCTTTTCTTTGGTATTTGCATGAATATAAGTGCTGGAGTGCTTTGATTTGTATTCTTTTTGAATAAGGCTGTTTATTCAATATTCTTTTAAGCAATTGACCCTGTGTTGTATCATCTAAATACAGAGAGAACATGTGTACTTATTTTTCTTTCTTTTTATATAAAGCTTTCTTTTAAGACCTGTTGGAGTTTTTCTTTACTTCAGGGAAATTGAGTCTGTACTCACCAGGGAATTGGTGGGAGGAAGAAATCAAGGGGAGATTTGTGTGTTGGATTGCTAGCCTGACTTTGCATTCCCTCTGGGGGAATAGGAAAGTACTTTTTGTTTCCAGGACTGGAAGCAGAGAGGGGGAGTCACTCTGTGTAGTTTCACAGAGCTTGTGTCTGTGCATCTCTCCAGGAGCATCTGGAGGGGGGAAGGGAAAAAGGATTATTTCCCTTTGTTGTGAGACTCAAGGGACTTGGGTCTTGGGGTCCCCAGGGAAGGTTTTTCAGAGGGACCAGAGTGCCCCAAAACACTCTAATTTTTTGGGTGGTGGCAGCAGGTACCAGGTCCAAGCTGGTAACTAAGCTTGGAGGTTTTCATGCTAACCCCCATATTTTGGACGCTAAGGTCCAAATCTGGGACTAAGGTTATTACAAACACCCCATATGGAACATTACAATGATCCAGGTTTCCCATAAAACCCTGAAGGAAAGCAACCCCAACTTTAGCTCTCTAACATACTGCCTGCTAAAAGTTTAGGCTCTCATCCACATGCTCTGCCAAAAAATATATAGATTTTTAATTTCTCCCAATTTAGGATACAAATTAAGGCCCTTTACTGGTTTGCTCACCCCTCTCCCCAAAATCTGGAGAATCATTAATTTACAAACACCATTTGCAGCATTCTGTACACTATTACTATATGAAAACCCAATGTGAACAATGTTTTACATGTTAGGCTAGCCTACCTATACACGCGTCTGCCTATGATTTTATAATTTACTATAATATCCATCTACTTTATTTTGAGTGTTTGAGCAAGAGAAGTTTCCTTTGGGATGGATTTCTTTGATTATTCTCTCATGCTGAACAGTCGTTTCCAGAGAGGGAGGGATGTGCCTTGTATCTTGAAAAAGTTATTCTCACCACCTTCAGAGTACTGGAGACTTGTATTTTTATTTTTTAATTCCACTAATTTAGATGGATTAGGACCATTTGTAAAAAACTGAAAAATCCCATCCTTTAGGATGTGGAAGTATGGTGATGCAATTAACTATTATGCATTCCTGGCGGTTACGCTTCTTCAAAAAGTAAATCCTATGGACCTATATATGGTAAACCTGATCTTTCAAGGTAACTCCACGCTGCCATTTTAAAATAGAAAAAACACACATTTAGCTTGGCACAGTAAGCTGAAACTTCACAACATGAGGCACATTCCTCCGCTACAGAAACTTCATTTTAACCTGAGATTGAAGATAATATTGGAGCCTATTGCCGGTTATAAAAACTTAGTTCAAAAGTTTCTTGGAGAACACAGCTGTTTGAGGATGCAAAAATGATTGTTTTAGGGCCTCGACAGAACTGAATATGAATTTTACATAACATTGTTCCCTTACTCCCTTTGGGATGGGGACATTAAAAGAAAAATCTTTCGTAATTAATTTGTCTCCTTTTAACTTGCTAAACCGACCACTGCAATGTACTTCCCCTATGTTCCCTACTCAGATAAACATCCCAGCTCTTCAACAATCCAAAACTTGACATCCCCAAGAGTGAAAACACAGCCTGACTATTCAACCTCAGTTCCCCAGCTGGCAATGCAGAACATCATTGCTAAGATCCCAGGCCAGATGAGCCCTGTTCTGACATCACTGACTGTATTTGGTGATATTCTATCATCAGGCACCTATAAATAAAAATCAGTTATAGGCAACATTAAAAAAGACTAAACCACAAAGAATATGACAGATCACAAGGTCAGGAAAGAGGGAGGAGAAAAATACTCCCCAGCAAAAAATAAATAAAAGACAATCAGGGGGAAATTTCTGTGAAAGTAACCACAAAATTAAAACAGAAGAAACATCCATGGTACACTGGCATGTGCTCTAAAGTCAGTGACATTTTCAACTAAATCCCTGAGGTAAAAAGGTAGTGAAGGAACATTCAAAAATAAGTCATGAGAAACAAATCTCAGCACAGCCACATTATAAACCCCAACAAAGTAGTGACCGTTTATTCTCTTTCCTAAAGGTTGTCTAGCAAAATGCCAGGAGTTTAATGTCTGATGCAACTGCAGTAATAATGACACTTGATGTGTGACCTGTTCTGTAGATGGCAGAGTTTGGGCTATGTTTGGAATCATCATACAATACCTCACCTTTTAAAAACTTGTTCCAATTTAAGAATTCTCCATTTGCTAGTCGGTTCTGGTTACTCTGGTTGATGAACAATTCAGTTTTAAAAATAATTTAACATTTAGACAGCCAAAAACAAACACATTAAAAAGTGCTATTTGAGCATTGATATGCAAGTGAAGCACTCCTACTAGAAAAGTGAAATGGCCTCAAAAGAAGTATTCTTAACTAAAAGGCTTAACTAATAAGAGCCAGTAATTTTAAAGTATACGTTAAGAGGATACTGGCAAATCCTTCTTGCAGTCGGACCTTTAAATTAAAAAACAAAAAACAAAAAATGAGAGCCAGCCCAAGTGCTCACTGTTTGGAACACCCTTTTGTAAACAAAACCTTTCAATCCCTACCAGACGCTCACATTTCTACTTGAAAAATATGACCTGCCAGAGATGGAAAGTAACTGGTTTGCTTCTAATTGTATACCTTTATCACTGTTGACAGCTCCAAAAATAATGTGGCCAATGTTAGTGCAACACCTACTGGAGATGTTCACGGTGTCTGGATGGCACAAAAATAGAAGACGAGAAAAAGAGACATTGTGTAGTTATGGATTTATCATCCACGGAAGTAAAAAAATAGTTTATCCCTTAGAGGCTCAAAGAGTTTACTTGAAATGGACAAAAGATCTTTAAAATGCATAGATATTCACCAATAAAAAGTATAAAAGATTGTGTATATAGGAGGCGGAATGGACAGCAAACCCCATAAAAAGTGAAGTAACTTGAAACATTTCTGATGTCGTGAACAAGTAGTATCTAGCTTCTCGAAGGGCATGTCTTCGCTAACAACTTTAAAGTGCAGCCGTGGCACGGCTTTAATGTGGCTGTTTAGTTGCGGCACCAGCGCTGGGAGAGAGCTCTCTCAGTGCTGTAAAAAAAAAACAAAACCACACCTCCATGAGGGGAATAGCTACCAATGCCGGTGCATTGTCTACACTGCCACGTTACAGTGCTGAAACTTGCAGCGCTCAAGGGGTGTTTTTCCACACTCGGGAGCGAGAAAGTTGCAATTCTGTAAAGTGCCAGTGTAGACAAGCTCTAAGAAATAGGTGGATTCCACTTCATATCAAGTAAACACTCTTGTCCTCTAGGAGTTTTCCTTTTTGACTATGATTTACACTTCATTTGTCTGGATGGAGCAACAGAGGACTCAAAGAACTAATTGAACGTCCTCTGCGACACCTATGAGTGAAGAGGGAGAGTGAACTACTACAGCACAACCACTGTGGTAACCCTTAGGGTTCCCAGCCTTAGGGTGGGACACTAAGGGCTTGTCTACACTCCCACTTACTTCAGTATAATTTATATCACTCAGGGATGTGCATAATCCACACTGTAGCACTTCTAGTGTAGACTATCCCTAAGGCACTGCCCTGTTTTGTTCCTGGGGTGTGGGGGTGGAAAAGGAAGGGAAATGCACAGCTCCAAAGATCTTCTGGGACGTGACACATGCCCTGAGAAAGGAGGTGGCGTGGGAGCCTAAACTCAACATCGGCTGCCCTTCAGAGTCAAAGAAACCTCAAGAGGTAAGTGAGTTCCACCAATCTCATGCTAAGGAGCCTAGAATCCTGTAAAATGACATTCAGAGAGGAGTGAATCATCTTAATTACAGGCTAAAGAAATTAATGATTTTTTTTGTTCTCAAATTTAGCCCTAATGTTGATGTACACCACTAACTGCCCTCCTCCACAAGCAACACATAGCTCTACTGCTATGTTAACTAAGCCCGGAACATCTATGTAACAGCTGTCTGATTTTCAAAGGTGCCAAGCCTCTGAAACTTTCATTAGCTTCAATGGCAGTTGAGAGTGCTCAGCACCTCAGAAAATTAAGACATACTATATTTAAGGGCCCTATGAATTAGGGATCGCTAACCTCAGGTTCTGAGTTAGAAAATAGTCCATTTCTGTATGGGCTTGAGACAGAGTTGTGGACTGGCAAACTGACTCTTACCATTTAGGTATATATACTGATAAGATACAAAATACAGTTTTGAAACTTACTGTAGGGTGACCAGACGTCCCGATTTTAACGGGACTGTCCCAATATTTGCTTGTTTATCCTGCGTCCGGACCGATACAGTGGACAAACTAGCAATTTTGCCCTCCGCTCCGGTGCACAGGCAGACTCCGGAGGGGCTCCCGGCCCCCGCCCCCTCCTTCCCTCATTGGATCCCGCTCCAAATCCCCGCCCTGGCCCCGCTTCTTCCCCAAGCACGCCGCATGCCTCCTCCCCCCCAAGCTTGCGCTGATCAGCTGTATGGCGGCGCAAGCGCCGGAGGGAGGGGGTGATACCAGCGTGTGTGGCGCGGCCATGAAGAAGGTCGGGCCAGGGCGGGGATTTGGGGAAGACAAAATTGCTTGTTTGTCCAGCGTGCCAAGCCACGTGAAGGTGGGAGAGGCAGCGGGGCACCTGGCCGGGCCACCAGTGCCGCGCCCAGACCCCGCGCCTGAGTGGCAGAGCTGCCGCCCACCGGCCCCTCCCCTGCGGCGGCTGGCGGCCCCCGTTCCTCGAGGGCTCCCATGTCCCCCTGCCCCTTTGCCCGGCTGTTGCATGTGCCATGTGCCCTGCCCTGAACCCCCCAGGGCCGCAGCGCAGGTCGGCGCTACAGGCCGTTCTTGTACACGGCAACTCGGTGGGGTCACAGCGGCTGCAGGCTGAGCACGCCCCAACCGCTCACTTCCTAATCCCGGGCTTCCCTGTGCTGCAGGGCAGAGCTGCCGCCTGCCTGAAATGCTGCTGTCTGAGTGGGCGGGATTGCACCAGCTGGGCATCTTCCCCTATGGGGGAAGGTGGAGAAAAGATGAGCTAGTGGGCGGGGGGGCCTCCCCCTCCGGCGGCTTTTTTTTCCTCTCCCCTTCCCGATATTTCACCTTTGTCATCTTGTCACCCGAACTGACTGGACATTGGAAAAGATTAATATTTCAGGTCATCCTTCTTTAGCATGCCAAAATACAATTTTAGCAATACTGCAGCACTGTTTCAGTGAAGAGTGCGCCACAGACTGCAATTAAAGACAGCTCTCAAGTCCTGCTGTACCAGGCAGAGAGCCATGAAAACTTTAGGCCTGTAACCAAATCACTGGATTTACTTTGTTATGATCTAGAAAAGAACTGCACCTAAGCTAAGTAGTCTACATTGTTCTGCAGCAGATCCTTGGTGACAGCATATTAGGAGCTAGAAAGGAGACTGCATTAAGAATAGGATCCCATACAATTTGCCTGCCAGCAGACATTTACATTTAAAGAGGTGAGAAGGAGGGGAGGACTCAAGACTGTGCCTGCCAGAGAATATGAAGGGAGACTCATGCCACACAAGATAGTGGAGAGATGCAAAAGGTCCCCAGAAGTTGTAGAAGAAATTCTGCCTTTAACAAACACTGAATTGACCTGATTAGAGAAACAAGACTGGTTTTCAACATTCTTAACTATTGAAACAAACAATTATGGATTGTTGTTGAGGCTCTAATTAACCAAGTTCACTTACTGGGTATAGCTCTCACTTGCCAGATAACCAATGAAACACAAAAGCAAGGCAATTCCCAATGAATTATGGAATGGCAGCTTTATCCTGGTTGTTCCTGGCTTTGGTCAACTCTCAAGTCATTAATGACAAATTTCAGGGTTTAATTTTCTCTAGCCTGAAGTACAGATTTTTAAAGAGATATTTCCATGGTATCAAGATCCTGGTGGATCTTCAGCTGATTAAATGTGAGTCACCTTTTGTATAGTTGTCTTACTACACATGAACAACACAACTGCTCTTTTACAGACAGTCTGATGAACACTGTCATAATAATTAATATTTCAAGTCCCACAGAAAACAGTCTCTGGGCACAATTGTATCAAGTCCATAAAATGGACATATTTTTAACTATGCAGAATGAACATTAGCTTTTCCTAATTAAACAAAACTGCAGTTTATGTTCATGTATTAAAAAGCAAAAAACTAATTTTGTCTATTTAGATTATAAACTGTTTCGGGCAGCAACTCTTTCGTTTTCTTGGTAGAGTGACTATCAAAATGGGGCTGTCACATGTGATTGAGGCCTCTAGGCTGTTAGATAATGCAACTTGATTATTTATGGAAGTGCCTAGTCTAGCCTGCAACATTCTTGTTTTTAAAAGGAAATACTTCTCTGCTGGAGGGTAAAAATTTAATCCCAACATAAAAGTTCATGACCAAGTTACGAAACACTGAAAAAACAAATCACTGCTACAGTGCTCAAAGAAACCTAACTTCTACTTGAAAGATTATCCTTGCAGTTATGCTGACAAGTGTCACAATAATTATATGGTAGCTCCCCAACACCTGTCTAGCTGATGTAACTGCAAAGTTAATAAAGCCCAATATACACAACTTGAGCAAATTACTGATTAGGGGACCAATTCTGCAAGAAACCAATTCCCTTTAACTCTGATGGGCAAATCCAGTGAGCCAAAGTAATTAATCTTAAAAATGGTGCTTAGATAGGAGCTTTATAAACAAGTAAATTAACAGTTTAAGTCCCTATTCTGCAAACTGTTCCAGGTGGGCAGAACCCTGAGCCCACATGAAGGTGCAACAGCCTTGCTCTGCATGGTGTGAGAATCCATGCTTGCAGGATCAGGTCCTTAACCACTGTACTTATTTTATTTTTTAAATAGTTGTCTTTTTCAGTCTGGGAGAACAGATTTTCCAGAGTATCACAAACTGGAGTCTCCTTCGGATAAAAGAAGGCTTACAATTTGTTTTCCTTTTATTGTACACAAGTCCTTTACAACAACAGTTTTCCATGACAGTGTCTAAAAGGGAACCATAACAAAGGGTTGCAATACCCCTAAAAAAAAAGGCTTAGAAATCAACAAACAACAGCGTTCAGATACTTACAAGGCAACTATGTTTCAAATCCCCGATGCAATACTTTAAAGTACCATCTCTAAAAATCTTTATGAAACAGGTGTCTCTGCCCAATAGAAATGTTGGGACTGTACAGAGAAGTGGATAAAAAGCTTGGCAAGTACTCCAAAAAACTAACCAAAAATTTGGGCTTTTAAAAGTAGATTCAAAGAACATTTAGGTGGCCTCTGGATACTGAGTTAGTTTCTTACTTGGGTTCTGAGATGCTGCTGCTTTAAAACAAGTCTTCAAAAGAGAAATTAATATTTTCTAGTGGTTGCAGTATTTCAACTGTCCTACAAAATAATCTAAAGAATTAAAATTCCAGGAGAATCCCATCCTTCTGAAGCTAAGAATTTCTGTGGAGTCAATGGCTCTGTCTATACTACGGATCTTACAGTGGCATAGCTGTAGCACTGCAGCTGCACCACTAAGCTCTCCTGTATAGCCGCTCTATGCCAGTGGGAGAGACGTCTCCTGCCAGCATAATGAAATCACCCCCAACAGGTGGCAGTAGTTATGTCAGTGGGAGAGTGGTAGTGTAGACAAAGCCAGTGTGAAGCAATGGAAGCAGCTAAAAGCATGGCTGAGAGCTCTTTTTGTTCAGAATATCACCAGGAAGGAATAAAGGAGAGCAGCAGAATACAGACCTTGGACTTCAGAAAAGCAGTCTGATTCCCTCAGGGAACTGATGGGCAGGATCCCCTGGAAGGCTAATATGAGGGGGAAAGGAGTCCAGGAAAGCTGGCTGTATTTTAAAGAAGCCTTATTGAGGGTGCAGGAACAAACCATCCTGATGTGCAGAAAGAACAGCAAAAATGGCTGGCAACCAGCTCAGCTTAACAGTTAAATCTTTGGTGAGAGTCAACACAAACAGGAAGATTACAAAAAGTGGAAACTTGGACAGATGACCAGGGAGGAGTATAAAAAACATTGCTTGAGCATGCAGGGGTATAATCAGAAAGGCCAAGGCACAATTGGAGTTGCAGCTAGCAAGGGATGTGAAGGGTAACAAAAGGTTTCTACAAGTATGTTAGCAACAAGGTAGTGGTCAGGAAAAGTGTGGGACCCTTACTGAATGGGGGAGGCAACCTAGTGACAGAGGATGTGGAAAAAGCTGAAGTACTCACTCAGTGCTTTTTTTGCCTCCGTCTTCGCAGACAAGGTTAGCTCCCAGACTGCTGCACTGGACATCACAGTAAAAGAGGTGAGCAGTCCTCAGAGGTGAAAGACCAGGTTACGGACTATATAGAAAAACGGGATATACACAAGTCCATGGGGCCGGATGCAATGCATTCAATAGTGCTGATGGAGTTGGCTGATGTGATTCCAGAGCCATAGACTTTGAAAACTCTTGGTGATTGGAGGAGGTCCCGGACTATTGGGAAAATAAATATAGTGCCCATCTTTAAAATAAGGGAAGAAGGAGAATCTGGCGAACTACAGACTAGTCAGTCTCACCTCTGTCCCCGGAAAAATAATGGAGAAGGTCCTCAAGGAATCCCTTTTGAAGCACTTAGAGAGGAAAGTGATCAAGAACAATCAACAGGGATTCACCAAGAGCAAGTCATGCCTGACCAACCTGATTGCCTTATATGATGAGATAACTGACTCTATGGAATGGAGAAAATGGTGGATGTGATATACCTTGACTTTAGCAAAGCTTTTGATACGGTCTCCCACAGTACTCTTGCCAGCAAGTTAAAGAAGTATGAATTGGATAGACTATAAGGTAGATAGAAAGTTGGCTAGATCGTCAGACTCAATGGGTAGTGATCAACAGTTCAATGTCCAGTTGGCAGCCAGTATCAAGCGGTATGCCTCAGCAGTCGGTCCTGGGGCCGGTTTTGTTCAACAGCTTTATTAATCTGGATAATGGGATGGATTGCACCCTCAGCAAGTTCACGGATGACACTAAGCTGTGGGGAAAGGTAGATATGCCGGAGAGTAGGGATAGGGTCCAGAGTGATGTAGACAAATTGGAGGACTGGGCCAAAAGTAATCTGATGAGGTTCAACAAGGACAAGTGCAGAGTCCTGCACTTAGGATGGAAGAATTCCATGCACTGCTACAGACTGGGGGCCAACTGTGTAAGCAGCAGTTCTGCAGAAAAGGACCTGAGGATTACAGTGGATGAGAAGCTGGGTAGGAGTCAGCAGTTGCCCTTGTTGCCAAGAAGGCTAATGGCATATTAGGCTGTATAAGTAGGGACACTGCCAGCAGATGGAGGGACATGATCACTCCCCTCTATTTGACAATGGTGAGGCCTCATCTGGAGTACCGTGTCCAGTTTTGGACCCAAAATACAAGATGGATATGGAAAAATTGGAAAGAGTCCAGCGGAGGGCAACAAAAATGATTAGGGAGCTGGAGCACATGACTTATGAGGAGAGGCTGAGGGAACCGGGATTGTTTAGTCTGCAGAAGAGAAGAATGAAGGGGGATTTGATAGCTGCTTTCAACTACCCGAAACAGGGTTCCAAAGAGGATGGATCTAGACTGTTCTCAGTGGTACCTGATGACAGACAAGGAGTAATGGTCTCAAGTTGCACTGGGGAGGTTTAGGGTTGGATATTAGGAAAAACTTTTTCACTAGGAGGGTGGTAAAGCACTCAAATGGGTTACCTAGGGAGGTGGTGGAATCTCTTTCCTTAGAGGTTTTTAAGGTCAGGCTTGACAAAGCCCTGGCTGGGATGATTTAGTTGGGAATTGGTCCTGCTTTGAGCAGGGGAGTGGACTAGATAATCCCCGGAGGTCTTTTCCGACCGTAATCTTCTATGATTCCAGTTGAATCATCACTGGATCTGGTGGTCTATTACAGTCCAATGTTTAAGTTCTCAGCCATTTTGACTTTATGAAATTACACCTGTGCAGCATAAAGCCACCATAAGGTGTGTATCTATGCCATGCCAAGAGTCCTAGACCACTATGACATCAGAGGTCATGCAAAATACAAAATGATGAGGTCTAAATTAGCTGTTATCACTCAAGAAAAAAAGATTTTGGAGTCATCGTGGATAGTTCTCTGAAAACATCCATTTAATATGCAGCAGCAGTCAAAATATCCTAACAAAAGGTTAGGAACCACTAGGAAAAGGACAGATAAGAGACAGAATAGCATAATGCCACTATATAAATCCATGGTACACCCACAGTTTAACTACTGTGTGCATTTCTGGTCACCCCATCTCAAAAATGATAAATTAGCATTGGAAAAAGTACAAAGATCAGCAACAAAAATGATTAAAGGTATGGAACAGCTTCCATATGAAGAACGATTAAAAAGGCTGGGACTGTTCAGCTTGGAAAAGAGGGGGGATATGATGGAGGTCAATAAACTCATTACTAGCATGGAGATGGGTGAATAAAGTAGTGTTATTTACCTCTTCTCATAAGACACGAACAAGCGATCACATGATGAAATGAATAGGTAGTAGGTTTAAATCAAACATCAGGAAGTACTTTGTCACACAATGCCAACATGTGGCATTCATTGCTGGGATACTGTGAAGACCGAAAGTATAACTGGGTTCAAAAAAGAATTAGGTAAGTTAATGGAGGATAGGTCCAACACAGTGGCTGTTAGCCAAGATGGTCAGGGATGTGAGCACACATTTTGGGTGTCCCAAAACCTCAGACTGCGAGAAGATGGGACCGGATGCCTAGGGATGAGGCACTTGATAAACTGAGATGTTCTGTTCCCTCCCTTTGAATCATCTGACCCAGCTACTGTCAGAAGACAAGATGCTGGATTAGATCACTCTACCACTAATTTATATGCAACAATTCTGTTAGTTGTACGAGGGAGACTTGCATAGATGCTGGATTAACTGGCTCAAATGCCACACTCATATGCCCATCTGCCAACCACACAAAACAACATAAAACTCCCAACACAACTACTCCTTCCCAGATAAAACCACGCACACAAATACCACAACCAGCTTACACAATAATTCCAAATACATATAGCCTTGACTACTGCACACACCCCTCATTCGCCACCAGCACAAATCCACACAACTCTTCCAGCACAATTCAACCCACATACAAAATCAACACAATCACCCATATACCAGCAAACAGAATAACCTCAAACATCACTCTGAGCCCTAAAATGTCTGAGTCAATGTGAAGCAATGGAAACAAACAATATGACAGAGCTCTTTTTGTTCAAAATATCATGAGGTTCAAAGATCACTGCAATTCATAGTCTGTTACTGACCAGTTTTTAAGTTCTCAACCATTTTTGGCTCCGACCTTTTTTTTTAAACCAATATGACTTCACCAAACAAATCCTTGTGACTACACAGGCTTTCAGCAACTAGTATGTCTTTGTAATTCATCTGCTACGCTTGGGCATATCTACACAAGGATGCTCAGGAAAATTAAGCTCAATTAACTGAAGAAGATGTGAACTGAAAGCATATTGAAACATTGTGTGGACTCTCATGGTGAGAAGTAATATGGACTCAGTTCCCTTTAAACTCAGCCTGAGAGTCCACACAGCTTTAATGTACTTTAAATTCACATCCTCAATTATTTTGGCTTAACTTTCCTGCACGCTGCTGTGTAGACATGTCATTCAGGTATATACCACTGTTTACACTATATACTGAGAACAAAGATAACTGGTATTTTCTGGACACACTTGCCCCTATATTTTCCTCTGATCCTGTATTTTTTCCTGTTGGTGATCATTCTTGCTACATCATCCTTGATTGGTTTAATCTCCTGTGGAGCACAGTACATACTAAGTTCATATACAAATAAAAAATGAACAAGCAGGATGCTTCCAATACAGGCTAAAACAACAGATAAAAAAAATTAGGGGTTCATTGTTTCAGATTTTGTGCTTTTTAGCTTAACAGCATTAAAAAATGTAAAGTGAATTCTGGGAATAATGTCCAGAGCAAATTTGAGAAAGACATTACATTTGCAGTTTTCATTATGAAACAGAGCACCATTTTGAGTTCTTACTCTGCATCATGTAGCCAGACACATGTTAAAATGAATGCAATCCATGTCCATTTCTGGCAGAAATCACATCAATTTTAAAACATTATATTATTTCTCCTCTATGTTGCATGTGTCATTACTGAAATGACTGTACTTTTAAATGTTATCTCCTGTCAATCAATGTTTAGGTCTTCATGTCAGAACCCACCTAACTTTTTAAAATCTGTATCACATGGCAGTGTATACCTTGCCCAGGAATGATTACATTCATTTATTTTATTCTGGTGCAGAGAGTTAGTAATAACCTCTGAAATTTCAAAGCAGTTTTAATCTGGATACACTATTTTTCCTCCAGAAAAATTCATGTAATTGACACCAAGGGGTCTTTTTGGTCCTTATGTATTGCATGTTTATTTGTGAATTGAAAAATTTTGTTATCCTCATAGACACTACAGTTTATTAAATCCTGTTCACCTGCTCATGAAGACTCCTGACAGCATGCGGAGTAAACATTATTTGTTTAACCTTTCATTACACTGCCATGCAGAAATATAGGGTAAGCTATCTTTATCCATAAGCCCAGTCTCATTTTCATTTCTAGCTTCAATCAAGTCTTTGGTCAGAGAGAATCCCCTTTCTGGAAGAGCATATTTAATACTCCTCTGAACTCCAAAAGCTAGAGCGCTGGTTCCCTTCTAAAACTACATTACCTTAAAGTCAACATGAGACTAATCAATCCAAGAGTGAGTGAGTGTCTACTTTTAGTTAGGTACTTTGCACAAAAAACTCATGATTGATAACTATCCTTTCTAGCTTTGTAAAGTATTTGAGAAATGTGAAGCTTCCGTTTATTGTTCTTAAATATCCAACATTGTTCCAAGAAAACCCAACAGCAATAATGTTTTTCCTCTCCAAATTACCTGCTATAAACACTTCAGCATTTTCATGTACTGTAAAACCCCATTCTTAACTGAATGATTTCCACGCACACAGGTTCTCTCTCTTATCTAAAGGATTTTTTTAAATTTAAGTGTGTAGGCAAATATATTGCCACAGATGACTTAACAAATTAAGCATGGCTTTAGCATTTCTTCCTAGCTCTCTTTACAGCAGTCACAAATCTGTTTTCTACAGTAAGCAAATAAAACTGGTTAAAGTCCTCACATCCAAATTACATGTTTTGAATGTTAGTTTGTAAAATCAGAAGAATTTTTCATATGATTAATAGTCATTTACATCTTTTATTCTTTATGTCTACTTAATTATAAACTGGACACTTAATATCTAAACTTAAGCAGCCGAGTTCTTCCTTTTACCACTTTAATTCAAAAAAAAAATCTTACCTCCAGAAATCTGTACTAATCTCTGCAGAGCCTCTCAACCTACTGTCCTCTCCAAAGTTTCCTGCGTTTTCTACACAGAGGAACTGAAGGCTGTGAGTAACATTCTACTAAAATGCAGACATAATGAAGGTTTTTTATAATCTAGATGGGCTCATTATATTGTATAACTATTTTATCCAATCAGAATCACTATTTACATTATACAACAGCTAAAAATACAGGAAGACACCACATGGTCACAAGCTGTTACTACATGCCTCTGACATAACCAGAAAATTTAAGTAAATGCACAAGAAGTCGCTTTATGAGTAATAGCACAATGCATACAAATCAAATTAAACCAATGGCCTGGAGGTGGTTTAGACATGATAAACTGTTGTATACATGCTGGAATATTATAGGCAGAAAATCCAGTGGAACAGTCAAAATCCTCAAACTGCGTAGGACAACTATTTAAATGCCTGACTTTATAAACACTATAATCATGCCGGTGTGCATTCCCCACCCATCCCACCCGTTTCCAGTATTAACTATTGTTAATATTGATGTTATTATACTGTTAGTTACATGGTCTGTAGGACAAAACACTGGAGAACACACTCACACAGTACACAAAGAAAGGGGGAAATATGAACACATGCTATGAAAATATTTTTATAGCTATTACTTAAATCAATAAAAAACTAATGAACTCAAATTTTGTCTGACAGCACAAAATTTAGTCAGTGAAAATCCATGCAAGACCTATAAGGCAACGTATATATTGTGGTTTATTCATCTTACAGATAATCTTTTAAAATTAGGACCTAATTTTACTGAGCCTCTTTTAAAATTGTTTCTTTATTGTAGTTTACTAAATGTCCTATGTATATTAACAGTTTTCATTTCTACAGAAAATGTAATCCAAAGATATAAGTCCTTTCCAAAGACAGGTATGCATTATACATTTTAACAGATTGAGAAACTGAGGCCAAGTAAATGGCTAGCAGAAAGTCACAAAGTATGTCAAATATAGAACCCTGAAATACTACCTTCTAATTTCTATCGGAAACTACACTGCAAACTAGGCAGCCACATTATGTAAGTTCTGAAGCTTAGTTTTATAAACCAGTTTAATCACAAATATCATCAACAAACATTACAACAAATGAAGGCAAAATATTAGAACACAACATGACTTTCAACTGAATGCTTACCTTTGCTAAAGCTGTTGGTGGCTAAAGACTGGCGTTCTCCTCCTATTCCTTCTTAGTAAACAGCAAGTAAAAGCTTCTCTCTATAAAGGTGAAATAGGAACGATTAGCCTTATCTCAGGTGCTGAGCAGTCACATATTTAACTTTGGTCAATTGGAGCAACAGGTTACACCTCCAGAAAATAAGTTTTGCTGGCTTTTGGTTAAAAACAGCTTTAAAATTGCCAAACATTTGCACTGCTCACCAACTGAAGAGAGCTAGACGGCACTATTGCTTTAGTTTTCAGCTCCTAAAAAACTGGGTTCAAAAACTCCTTTAAATCGCAAGTGGAAATCAATACTACATACTAGTCAGTCTCTCACCAGCACTGGAATGGTGGGAACCACTGTACATCTGCCCTGAGCTGTGTCTGCAGTGTTATAGCCATGTTGGTCGCAGGATATTAGGATATCTACACCAGCACTTTTGTTGGCAGAACTTTTGTCCATCAGGAATGTGGAAAAAAAAACATCGCTGAATGACAGAAGGTGTGGACGGTGCTATGTCAGCGGAAGGCACTCTCCCGCTCACATAGCTACCATTGGTCATTGGGGGTGGTTTAATTATGCCAATGGGAGAGCTCTCTCCCGTCAGCACAGAGTAGCTACATGGGAGACCTTACAGTGGCGTAGCTGCATCAGTACAGCTGTGCCACTGTATGGTCTGTAGTGTAGACATAGCCCTGAGACAATGTGGGTGAAGTAATAACTTGTATTGGTCAACTTCTATTGGTGAAAGAAACAAGCTTTGGAGCTCTTCTTCAGGTGTGGGAAACGTTATGTAACTCGGAATGTTACAGCTAAATACAAAGTGGGACAAATGGTTTACCATAAGGTGTCAACATGTTGTAAGAGACCATTCAAGATGAAGTGAGCAGTTAACACCTCTGCAGTTGTAGGACAAAGGAGGATTAGTGGGTTACAGACTGTTGTAATGAGCCGTAAATCCAGTCTCTCCTAGGTTCATCTTTTCATAGAATAGTAGGCCTGGAAGTGACTGATGTGTACATTTGTGCACTAGGAACTGTAATAAGACCACTGAAGTATCAATTAGCTGGTGAATTATTTCCACATACACAAAAATACACACCTGTTCTCTGTGGAATGGAAGTGCACATGAGGCTGCACAAACCCTATTTTCAGATTTCCATTGCCTGGACTGAAAGCTGAACTTCATGGAACTCAGACATATAAAAATCACAGTAATACTTCTACCGCTCTGCTTCTGCACCTATCGTATCTTACTTTTCAAGGTTTTCTACTAGCTCCAAAGTTGTGTACTGCATATTGCTTGTATGCCAGATGATGCAGTTGACATTAGTCTGGTGCAGATAACATCATATACGATGAAATAAAAATACCACCAGCTTTTATATAGTGCTCATCATCCATACATGGCCACATGATTTACAAAGGAGTGCAGTATTATTTATCCCCGTTTTACAAAAAAGGAAACTGAGGCACAGAATGGTGAAGGTCAGCCAGCCAGAGGCAGAGCTGGAAACAGAAACCACATTTCCAATCCTAGTCTAATACTCTAGACACTGGACCATACTGCCTAGAATTGGATGAATCAGCACATGTCCATGGCTTGGTCTATTCTGGGTTTATATGCCATGTTGCATAGTGAGAAAAGTGTACAGGAGAACCAGAGGCTGATTTATTTATTCCATTTACCTTTGGAAGATTGCCCTTAGGATTCTGCTTTAAAGGGAAGAGTAAAATCATGCTGGTTAAGTCCTGTGCAAAAATTTTGGTAAGAAAAGCAAATTATCACGGTGCCTCTCCATAGCTGATCATTTCTGTTTATGAAGTGTATTTGCTTGATTAATTTTCAATTCTTAAAATAAACCTATAGGAGTTACTGTTGCAAGGAAGAGAGATGGTGTTTTCAAAGGGCTTGTCTACACCGGCAGTTTACAGCGCTTCAACTTTCTTGCTCAGGAGTCTGAAAAAAAAACACACCCCTGAGTGCTGCAAGTTTCAGCACTGTAAAGTGTCAGTGCAGACAGTGCACCAGCGCTGGCAGCTATTCCCCACGTGTGTCATAAACAGATTGTTAAGGGTTAATGTCTCTTCTACCTGTAAAAGGTTACAAGCAGGGAACTGGACACCTGACCAGAAGACCAATCAGAAGACAAGATACTTTTAAAGTTGGGTGGAGGGAAGCTTTTGTGTGTGTTCTTTGTCCGTTGTGTGTTCTTCTCTCGGATGGTCTGAGAGAGACCAGACATTACTAAAGGCTCTCTAAGTTTCTTTTCAGATAGTAAGTAAAAACAGGCGGTTCAGGTTTTTTGATTGTTTTACTCTATTTGCAATTGTGGATCTGGCTGGTTAACTTTTATATGTGTAGTTGCTGGGAATATTCTGATTTGTATTGGTACTGGGGGGAAAGTCTCTTTCTGGTGTCTGTAAGCTATAGGACCCTGTAATATTTACATACTGAAGTTACAGAGATAATTCTTTACTTTTTCCTTTCTTTTATTAAAAGATTTCTTTTTAGAGAACCTGATTGATTTTTTTTCTTGTTTCCCTTGTTTTATTCCAGGGGATTGGACGGGAGAGATAGAATCTCTCTCTGTTTTCCTTGAATCTGTTTGCCTCTTTGTGGAAGGGAAGGGAGATGCTTCTCTGTATGGTGATTTAAGAGGTTGGATCAGTATCTCTCAGGATAGCGCAGGGAGGGAAACTCCGGGAGGGGAAAGGTGGGGGAATGGTTTATTCCTCCTTGTTTTAAGAACCCAAGGGATCTGGGTTCTTGGGGTCCCCAGGAAAGGTTGGAGAGGTCAGAGTGCCCCAAAACACTATATTTTTGGGTGGTGGCAGCGCTATCAGATCTAAGCTGGTAATGAAGGTTAGAGGATTCAGATGCTAGTATCTCATTTTCTGAACTCTAAGGTTCACATCTGAGAGGGAATGTTATGACAGCGTGGAAGTGGGTTTTTTACAACGCTCAAAGAGCGCTCTCCGAGTGCTGATGCTGCAACTAAACAGCCACGTTGCTAGTAAAGGCATGCCCTAAGAGTTGGTTTACTTCAGTTACAACATTTTGTTACTTTTCCCCTCCAAATATGTAATTTATATATATATATTTGTGTGCGTGTCTGTGTACATATGTGCACACACACAGACGCCATTAGTTTCTCTGTCCACTTACAAAGCAGAGGCATTCAGTCAAAGGATAAACAAATATTGCAAAATATTCTATTCAGATACCAATATCTGCTATTAGACATATACTGGTCAAAATATCCGGAAATTTACTGAGCGCCTACTCTAATTTAAGATAGGTGCATTTCACATATTCAATGAGAAATGTGGCCCTAGTGCACAATGATTGTTCCTGAAAACACTACATTTCAAGAGTAAGGACAAATCTCTTTTCCCTCCCCCATAACCTATCACAGTCCCCAGGAAAATTGTTACTTTTTATTTAGGTGCGGCATGATTATACATTTGCATGTGCCTTTTATCTAGGTGTGAAATGCCAATTAATTGCATGATTATGAATGCCAAGAAAGCAGGATAACATGGCCCAATGCATGCCAACTCTTCCCAATCAAATCGCTCTTTTTGATCTTTAACACATCTGTTACTTGTAACACAAGACTGAATAAGAAAGTGATTCCAGTGCTATTACAAAAGTTATCTTCAAAATCTGTTTTAAAAGACCAGAAGCGCCACATTTGTTAGCTAATGTTCAAATGCTTGAGGCTGCCTTTATTAGTGCAGGATTTTTTAACTTAGTAGTAGGCCCCTTGGCAAGGAAATCATATAGGGGACACATCTGATTCATCAAGGCAAGATGAGTCTCTCTAGCATGTATCTAATTTAACAGTGTTCTTCCCAAAACAGGGTCACAATGGAAGGCTTCAGGTTTCTTCCAATCATCAAATTATATAGCATACCCATATATGAACATCCTCCCTTTGAAGCCCTCCTAAAACCAGAGGACAAGCAAAGCAATTGTACAGGAAAGTAGCATTACATACAGTATTAACAGAATAAATAGACCTAAATCTCATCACTATTTAAAGAGCTGAAAACGAACAAGTTTTATCTTGCAGACATATTTATAAATGTTTAGAGATTTTCATATTTTAACTGCAGGTACAGTAAAGCACAGCCTTCGGTGGTAAAACGTACTCTAAATTAACAGAAATTACTACAAGACCTTGAATGCCAGTATCATCTTCCTTACAAAAGCATTTAAGACAGATCCCTTTAATATGAAAGCACTTAGGGCTCCTACACTTAATGCTTTGTAAATTACATACAGAGGCTACATCTGACTAGTGAAATTGTTCTGAAATCCTGCAGTTTGACTTCAACACACAATCCTCGATACTTGGCACTGTTACATGCTTGCTCCTTACAAAACCCGACTAGTCAAAACCTAGGGGCCTGGCTACACTCGAAACTTCAAAGCGCTGCTGTGGGAGTGCTGCCGCGGCAGCGCTTTGAAGTGAGTGTGGTCACAGCGCCAGCGCTGGGAGAGAGCTCTCCCAGTGCTGCACGTACGCCACCTCCTTATGGGGATTAGCTTGCAACACTGGGAGCCGCGCTCCTAGCGCTGCGGCACTGTTTACACTGGCGCTTTACAGTGCTGTATCTTGCAGCGCTCAGGGGTGTGTTTTTTTCACACCCTGAGCGAGAAAGTTGCAGCGCTGTAAAGCGCCAGTGTAGCCAAGGCCTAGGTCTTTCTGCTGTAACAGAAAGGATAGCAGTGTACATCCTATCATAGTGACATAACTGGGATTTCATTTTCTGGTTTGAAAGCGTACTGTTAATCCCAGACTTTTTATTTTTAATCCTAAATCTGATTACAGGCCATATTACTATGGAACATTTCTTAGAACTTTTCCTGCATCTGTATGTTTTTACATATTAAAATCAAACGATAAAATACTCAATTAAAAAAATAGTCAAGAGGGAGTTATATTTTTAAATATATATTACTCAAGAAGAAAGCACATTGAATACATTGTGATTTTCAGGACCAAGTGTCAGAGATCACTTTCAAATATTTGAAAAAAGTTTCCCTTGCATATACAGGGCCATGAGTTTTGTGGGCACAGATGTAACTGTTCCCCCACAAAATATAGTAAGATGGCAGCCAGTGATCTACTGTTCTTTTTATTAGGTCAGGAATCTTTGACATTGATCACATACTTTTTACTGGACCTCCATTTACATTCGCAAATCATTCTTAATGGTGGATCAACCACCAGAGATTATCTTCACAGCTACACGTGGACTGGCACAACAGTAAATATATGGTTCACTGTTCAATAAGGGTTAACTTGATGTTGTTCATTTCAATGCTGATGTCAGCTTTAACTATTACATTCAGGTTTCAGGGAGCATCTCGGTTTCTTGCTACTGAAGACTGTCAATACTTCTTTCTGCCACACACACTAAAACATGCTCAGCCACAACTCAGAGAAACAACTTGCATTGCACCAGACTACATACCTACTGCTGAGTATCTAATCTGCTATTAAGCAAGGTGACCAAGTACTCTCCAACTATACCTGATGTCTGCCAGTATCTTGGACCCTTCACAGTCAGGCTTCACATCAGGATACCGCACACAAATGGTGCTAACTCCGGTCAGGGGGTGATCTGCTAGCCACAGACAGGCAAAAATCTACACTCATTCTATGGGATCGCTGTGCAGAACCCAATGCCACAAATCACAGGATGCTACTCTCACACTTCAAGAAACCTAGGCCAGGTCTACACTTAAAACATATGCCAGTATAGTAACATTGGTCAAGCGTGTGATTTTTAAGGATACTTTTTTATAATCAGCCAAAGCCATAGTTTAGAGGCAGTTACACCAGCAAACAACTGCTTTTGCTGATATAGCTTGTTTTGTTCAGGGAATTTGTATAAGCAGTATCAGCAAAAGCACTTTTTTTGCCAATATAAACCACATTTATATTAGACTTCCACAGTGAGATGATTACAGGCTGTGCACAAACCTAGAAAGAATTCTGTTTTTCAACTGAAGTTATTCTCTATTTTTATACAAACAAAAGCAACTCCAAATTCATATATTCTTGAACTCAACATGCTATGCTCTTTGCACAGGTGCTTAGGAAAAACTCCTGTACTAAATGCTAACTGATCAAGCAAAATAATCCAGCCATAAAGGTGAAGTGGCATTAGAACTAGGAGAAGGAGATATGTGCATAAACCTGTCTCTGCTCAATCTTAAACTTCAAATACTGTGATCTCATTCAGGACTCAGTAAGCAAGTGATACCTACAAAAGTTATTCAAGTACTCCCTTGCTGCTGCAGTAACCCTAACGCACCTACTTTCATCTGAAATTAAATATTCCCATCAATCTTCAAAGCATGGCTACAAGCCCATCTCAAATTTAGCATACATCCTCACTTTCTTTCCAACAATTCAGTTGGTGGAGTAATGCCCTTCTGATTTGTTAACTATACATTCCTTTAGGATTATTTCAAGGAAGCATTTCTAGGAATAGTCAGCAAATGTACATTCATTTTTATGTAAAGAAATTGTTAAGGTTTCAAGTGTGAGGTACTCAGTTCTTTCAATTACCCATTTTCCTCAATCCAGCTCTCACCACACTGCAGGATTTTTTAACTAACTGCACACCCAGTACAGTGGATGTTGCAGAGTTTAGCTCCCTGTACTACATGGCTCAACGTCTCACTGTGGGCAACTGGCAGTGCTATGAGTTAATGGGACCATGTTTACCTTCTAGTACTGAGAGTGGTGGTTGTCACTGGGAAAAGAGTAGCAGCAGAGCAAAGGAAGAGACATTTTCATAGATTGTAAGGCCAAAAAGGACCATTCTGATCATCTAGTGCGATCTACTGCATAATACAGGCCATACTATTTCCATGAATTAATTCCTGTTTGAACTATAGCCCTTTTTTTTCAGGGGGGGGGGGGATCCAATCTTGATTTTATCATTTCCAGTGGTGGAGAAACCACCACAAACTTTGGAGACAACGAGGAGACAAGAAGTGTGTGGTGGGGACAGATGAAAGGGGAGAAAAAAACAAAATTATTCCATCAAAATAGAATCCCTAGTTAGAGATGAAGTACATCTAGAAAATTTTATTTTGGCATCAGGAAGAGTCAGAGGTGATAAGGGAAGGCTGACTCAGATGACCTACAGAAAAGAAAAAAAAAACATACAGAGCCGTTAAAGATCTAATACCTATGTTTCATCACTAGTGGGGGAAATTACTATTGATGACTTTTATATATAAAAATCTGTTTCACTAAAAGGCAATACACGAGATAATTTTAATGATTCGGAGAGTTACAATATCCTGAAGTTAGCAGAATGCACTATTGCCTATAGTAGGGCCCTTCATTTTTGGTTTTTATTTTATTTAACATTACCCAGGAAATTATCAGTATTTATTACTAGAACAAAATAGGTGAAAATCAGTGCAAAACATATTAAATTCTTCTGGATAAATATCAGGGTTTATTTCGGTGGATGGAAGGACAAGAGATAAAAGCATTCAGTACATTAATGCTCTGATGAACAGAATTCAATGTGGTTTGATGCAGAACTAAAACAGAACTCATAACACAATTTCTACTCTGAGTTTAAGAAAACAAT
The DNA here is from genome assembly GCF_025201925.1 of Gopherus flavomarginatus. Classification (NCBI taxonomy): domain Eukaryota; kingdom Metazoa; phylum Chordata; order Testudines; family Testudinidae; genus Gopherus; species Gopherus flavomarginatus. The sequence goes on along the minus strand of NC_066618.1, from coordinate 156,897,145 downwards.
AGATCGCTAATCCCCAAATAAAACTTCTCATTTGAATAAGCCGTTTATTGTCGTAGACTTAGTACTAATAGCCTATAAATATTTACATTTAATAATTGGGCCACACCACTTGCAGCACACACACTCAACTTCATCATTTTCTTTTTTTCTTTTAAACTCTCAAATACTTCCTTGGGTTCTCAACAGGGCTGCCCAGAGGATTCAGAGGGCCTGGAGCAAAGCAGGGAGCTGCGGTGCTTTTACTCACCTGGCGGCGGTCCAGGTCTTCGGTGGCATTTCAGAGGTGGGGGACCCTTCAGTCGCTCTGCGTCTTTGGCAGCACTGAAGGGTCCCCCACCGCTGAAATGCCACTTAAGACCCGGACCGCCGCCAGGCCAGGGCTCACGGGGTCCCTGCGGGGCCTGGGGCAAATTAACCCACTTGCCCCCCCCCCCTCACCCCGGGCAGCCCTGGTTCTGAAACATATTATGATACAGATTTTCATTTTCTTCCCATTTTAGTGGGTCAAATCTTTAAACCATTATCTGCAAACAGCTTGAATGGGCAAATGGTGGGCATGATATTCATCAGTACATTCAGATGCGCAGGCACTTCAGAGCTTGCATGCGTGTCTGTTTGTTTATTGTGTGTATCTTATAGACTAACACATAGTCTTAGTTCCACAGGCCTCTTTGCATATACACACAGACTAATGTATTATTGAGAATCAGAGGGGTAGCCGTGTTAGTCTGGATCTGTAAAAGCAGCAAAGAATCCTGTAGCACCTTATAGACTAACAGACGTTTTGGAGCATGAGCTTTTGTGGGTGAATAACCACTTCGTAGATGCATGTAATGGAAATTTCCAGGGGCAGGTATATATATGCAAGCAAGCTAGAGATAATGAGGTTAGTTTCCAAATGCAAACGGATGGATATCATACCAAATGGACTAAAGGTAAAAAATCCACTGCTATCTACATACTACACACACCACAGTGAGAGGTTATGCCACACTCTATCAAAGAAACTGAGGAACCACCTGATCAGCATCCTATACAGCAAACAGGAAAACATCAAAAAAGAGCTCTCCAAGCTGGAGACTCTCATTAATAACCCAACTTCCATACAAACGGACTTCACTAAAATAAGACAGGAGATCTACATTACTCACTTCACCTCTCTACAAAGGAAAAAGGACTGTAAGCTGTCTAAACTCCTACCTGCCACATGAGGCCACAACGGTGGTACCCCTAACCCACCCAGCAATATCGTCAATCTATCCAACCACACACACAGCCCAGAAGAAAAGTCTGTCTTATCTCGGGGACTCTCCTTCTGCCCTGCCACCCCCACCAACATGATACAGTTCTGTGGCGATCCGGAAGCCTACTTTAGCCATCTCCAACTCAAAGAATACTTTCAGGACAACACTTAACAGCGCAATGATACACAGTTACCCTCCCACCACCAGCACAAGAAGAAGAATTCCACATGGACTCCTCCTGAGGGTCGAAATGACAGTCTAGACCTATACATTGAATGCTTCCGTCGACATGCACAGGCAGAAATTGTGGAAAAATAACATCGCTTGCCTCATAACCTAAGTCGTGCAGAACGCAATGCCATCCACAGCCTCAGAAACCACCCTGATATTATAATCAAAAAGGCTGATAAAGGAAGTGCTGTTGTCATCATGAACAGGTCCGACTACCAAAAGGAGGCCGCCAGACAACTCTCCAATACCAAATTCTACAGGTCACTTCCCTCAGATCCCACTGAGGAATACACTCAGGGACTGCACCATCTACTCAAGACACTCCCTACACTAACAGCGGAACAAATCAACTTACCCTTAGAACCCCGACCAGGGTTATTCTATCTACTACCCAAGATCGACAAACTCGGAAATCCTGGACACCCCTTCATCTCGGGCACTGGCACTCTCACTGAAGGACTGTCTGGATATGTGGACTCTCTACTCAAACCCTATGTCACTAGCGCTCCCAGCTATCTCCGTGACACCACTGATTTCCTGAGGAAACTACAATGCATTGGTGACCTTCCAGAAACACCATCCTAGCCACCATGGATGTAGAGGCTCTCTACACAAACATCCCACACACAGATGGAATACAAGCTGTCAGGAACAGTATCCCTGATGATGCCACAGACAACTGTGCCTTTATCCTCACGTACAACTATTTCAAATTTGATGACAATATATATCTCCAGATCAGTGGCACCGCTATGGGCACCTGCATGGCCCCACAATATGCCAATATTTTTATGGCCGACCTAGAACAACGCTTCCTCAGCTCTCATCCACTCATGCCCCTTCTCTACCTACGCTACATTGATGACATTTTCATCATCTGGACCCATGGGAAGGAGACTCTGGAAAGATTCCACCACGATTTCAACAGCTTCCATTCCACCATCAACCTCAGCCTGGACCAGTCTACACGGGAGGTCCACTTCCTAGACACAACAGTGCAAACAAGTGATGGTCACATTAACACCACTCTATACTGAAAACCTACCGACCGCTGTGCCTACCTCCATGCCTCCAGCTTCCATCCCAGGCACATCACACGACCCATTGTCTACAGCCAAGCACTGAGATACAACCGCATCTGCTCTAACCCCTCAGACAGAGGCCAACACCTACAAAATCTCCACCAAGCATTCTCAAAACTACAATACCCGCATGAGGAAATAAGGAAACAGATCAATAGAGCCAGACGTGTACCCAGAAGCCTCCTACTGCAAGACAAACCCAAGAAAGAAACCAACAGGACTCCACTGGCCATCACATACAATCCCCAGCTAAAACCCCTCCAATGCATCATCAGGGATCTACAACCCATCCTGGACAATGATCCCACACTTTCACAGGCCTTCAGTGGCAGGCCAGTCCTCGCCCACAGGCAACCTGACAACCTGAAACATATTCTCACCAGTAACTGCACACGGCATCATAGTAACTCTAGGTCAGGAACCAATTCATGCAACAAACTTCAATGCCAACTCTGCCCACATAGCTACACCAGTGACACCATCACAGGACCTAACCAGATCAGCCACACCATCACCGGTTCATTCACCTGCACGTCCACCAATGTAATATATGCCATCATATGCTAGCAATGCCCTTTTGCTATGTACATCGGCCAAACTGGACAGTCTCTACGGAAAAGGATAAATGGACACAAATCAGATATTAGGAATGGCAATATACAAAAACCTGTAAGAGAACACTTCAGCCTCCCTGGCCACACTATAGCAGATCTTAAGGTGGTCATCCTCCAGCAAACAAACTTCAGGACCAGACTTCAAAGAGCAACTGCTGAGCTTCAGTTCATCTGCAAATTTGACACCATCAGCTCAGGATTAAACAAAGACTGTGAATGGCTTGCCAACTACAAAACCAGTTTTTCCTCCTTTGGCTTTTGCACCTCAACTGCTAGAACAGGGCCTCATCCTCCCTGATTGAACTAACCTCGTTATCTCTAGCTTGCTTGCATATATATACCTGCCCCTGGAAATTTCCATTACGTGCTTCTGACGAAGTGGGTACTCACCCACGAAAGCTCATGCTCCAAAACGTCTGTTAGTCTATAAGGTGCTACAGGATTCTTTGCTGCTAATGTATTATTGTAATACATATTTTATTAGGAAAATACAACACATTGCATACGATAAGTTATTTTTATATATTTGAATGATACAAAAGTAGGGTGAAAATCAGAAAAAACAGAATACTTTTTGTAAAACCCGGGAGTTTTTCCAGTAAAAATCTGTTTAAACTGAAAACTAAGGGGCTTACAAGTGCCAGTCTAGTCCAGTGATGAAAAGAGGTGATAGCAAGGGAGGGTGTGCTGGCGGATCAATAAGCTAGTGAGAACCTAGGCACCCCAGCTCCCATACAAGTGCCTTTAATAAAGGAGTTTGTCCATAGCCACCTCAAGGAAGCAGCAACTTTTGGACACACCCTTTAACTCAGGTTGTTTTTTAAATAGACCTGAACTGAGTTTTCTTCTTCTTAAACAATTAAAACCAATATGTTTTCCAGCCTAGTTCTTTTTTTCTTTGTTTGACATTTCAAAGGATGACACAATAGCCATTTCAAAGGCTCTGGCACAAACTAGAGAAGGGACGAGATTGAACACAGCAGATCCCAATGTGAGAGGACCCTCCAGGGTGAAGAGCAATTGCCCCCAACAATCTACTTGGATCTCTTAGTAAGCTTAGCATAAACTATTGCATTTTTTGTGCATCAGCATTTGCTTTTATTTTTTATGCTTGCACTATTCTGAGAAATATTTACTTTCCTTTGCTCATGAACATTTTATTCACAGATACTGGTGTCAAAAGAGGTTGCATTGCTTATCTCCTGTTTACTGTTGCCACTGACTTCATTACGAGAAAGTGTAGATGGAGTCAACACAGGCATCCATGGCTTAACAAAAGTACATAAAAACATCTAAGTTTTGCTGGTAAGCTTATAAGCATGTGATTGCTTGAAAGAGCTGTGGAGTAGCTTGTAGCTAAGGGTAATAACAATAGCCTCCGACGGGAAAACAAAGTGCAGAGTAGGCCTGGCTTGCTGGGGAACTCAGTGTAGACAGGGAACTGTGCAGCCTGGAAAAACCCAAGTCTGGAAGGTCTGTGTGCAAGAGAGGTGACAGTTAGGGATCTGGGAACCTACAGTGGCTGCCCTTGCTAAACCATGGAAGGGGTATACAGGCACAGTTGCCTTCAACTGTGACATCTACTACAAGGAATTAAAGGTAAGGACCAGGAACTGAAAAAATTCCAAGGAAGCAATTCAGAAAGGTTTAACAGCCATCAGCAGTACTAAGGATAATAAAAGTTTCTATTTCAAAAGACCTTAGATTTTAAGAGCGTATGGAAAGTCCAGCGAAATTAGTGGCATAAATTTTATTTCACTAATGCTATCCATTCAACACTCACTATTCTGTCTGCAAGGATGAGCATGCATTACAGAGGGCACCTGCCAGCAATCTACCAAAACAAACTGATATACTGGGCCTGTGACACAGAGCGAGGCAAGTCTCACAGCTGCCCACAGGAACAATGAAGGTCTCAGACAGTTCTACCAGAATGCGTACTAACACCTGAAATGCCACATCTCTACTGACAACCTCTAACATATTAGGGATTAATTTATGTTTATTAAGGGCATTGAAAATCGAAACCCCTTTTTCCAAGAGGTGGTGATAACAACCATAAATTGCACTGCCACATTCTTCCAAATGATCACACAGGCCTGTTTTAAAAACGACGTCCAAGTGGAAACCGAGTTTGCTCTCCAGCACTGAACTATGGCTTTCAAAGAACCCAACAAACTGTTAGTCTGTTTGTGTGTTTTACTCCAGTGACAGTTCTTATATGGAGTTTCTGAAAGCACGATTAGAATTTGAAAGCAAATTAACAAGCTAATTTCAAACTGTCTCAATTGCAGAGAAAGGAGGATAGTTATATCAGAAGATGACTTTTTAATGCAAATGTCTGCAATAAATACATTGATAAATCTCTTTCCACAGGTTTACCACAGAAAAGCAGCTTGCGTTAGACAATAAGGAAAGTCTCCAGAAAACATTAAAAACAGAACAAGAAACAGGATTTACCCAAGTTATGTTAGTTTTACTATTGGTGACTAATCATGAGGACAAACCCAGTGATTTACGGTCACTAACTAGACATGGAGTATCTTAACTAATTTTTTAGGGGCTGGATCAGCAAAGGAGACTTAGATTGAGCATTTTAACACCTAACTTTTAAGGTGCCCTACTGCCTAGTGAGAAATTTACAACCCTAAGTTAAGTGCCCAGGCTTCCTATACAATGCATAGGAGAAGTTAGGCACCTATGAATGGAGCCACAAAAACCACTGAGCTGAGAAGGAAGTTTCCTGACGTAGCCAGTAGGAAATGCCCTAAGACCTGCCCCTCAAAAGGTCATAGATGTCTAAGTTTGGGAGTCAGAGCCATGAACCCTCTCCTGAAGTTAGATATCTAAGCCCTTTCTCACAAAAAAAGAGTTAGTAGTATCTTTACAACCTTTAGCCCAGTGTTTAGGGTACTCAACCAGGATGTGGAAGACCCATGTTCAGTTCCATTCTCTGCCTGATTGTGGAGCAAAGACGAACTTGGATCTCCCCACTCTCGAGAATGCTTAACCACTGGGATATGGGTGCATGCTGGGCAGATCGCTCAAGCTCTCCTGTTGAAACTGTTCCTCTGTGTATAAATAATTAAATATGCATTGGAGCACTTGGATCTCTCTTCTCCTAGGTGAGCGTGCTAACCACTGGACTAAAGATTACTGGGAGTTGGGGGAATGCAACACTATTTTTTCTTTGTGTTGTTTTATGCAGCACCCACTCTGGTAGACAGTTTCTGACACCACCTACTAGATGGAGCCCCGCAGGTGAGATAGGCAAGGCAACGTCTTGTTTGAGGATCTTAGCTGTGAGTTAGGCGCCTAGACAGAGGCAGCTGTGTGCATGCCCAGCTAGAGATTTATTTAAGCACTAAGGAGTTTAGGCACCTACAGAGATAGATGGCAGCTGACTGGGGGATTAAGGTGGCTAAAATGGTAGTTAGGCATCTAAATCCCTTTATAGGTCTAGCCCCAGATAGTTTCTCACCCCAGAGCAAAACATTAATTTTAAAAGCATTAATGATAAGCGTTATCTGAGCACTCCTCACTCTCTTGCCCATATAGTGAAAGATTTATGTAATATTGCACTTGATTTCAACATATTATGACAACTATCTAGTAGTTTATCACTTTCACAATGGAACAAGTTTGAAAAGATTGTTTACACAGACTGGCATGTGTTCAACCAGTTCTGCTCATTATTCCCCTCGCTATAGTTTCAGATATGTTTAGATAAAAGATATTATTCAATCATTCGGCTTCACCTCCTCACCATTCTCTGTTTGTAAAGCCAGTTTGCTGTTTTGGAAATTAATGCAACATTACAAATTTAGCATTGCTACTTCAGTGGAGAAACAAATATGAAAAGGAGATGGGCAGTAACAAGACCTTGCTTGAACACAACTGATAGTTTATGCAGCAAGTAAAAAGATTAACATGGGTACAGCAAAGCGTGATTTACCAAATAATAATAAAAATTAACCCACAATGGGTTTGAAATTTTTCCTCAGTATAGAAGTCTAAGTAAGAAAAGATTTAGAACACATTTAAGTCCAACATGGACTGAGAATTTATAGTTAAAGATTTTTTTTTTTTTTTTTTTTTTTTTTTTTTTTACCAATTAGCCAACCAATGTAAATGAGAAGATAATAGAAATGAAACATTTCCATTTCTATGTTGGTCATCAAGGAATGTCACAAAGGACAATTAGAATAGGTCGACAGTGGTTCAAACAGCTACTAAGATATTTTTACCATCTTGAGTAAAACCTTAAAACAATGTTTATTCTTACAACAAGACTACTCTTTTAAAATCACCTTATTTCATGCCATGTATTTAAATTGGTTAAATGAATAAATTTTCTGTCTTTTGTAACCTTTTGACAGGTTAACAATTTGTTCTTTTACATTGTATTAAAGTTAAAAGGCTTTTATGATGTTTCTGTACATAATTTGGTTTGGCACATTTTAGTAACTCAAGTTATATGCATAACAGAATGAAGTGTTAACCTCACTTAATTGGCATTACTTAATGTCCATATGCCTTGAACCTTTTCTTAAATGCAGTAACTCTTTTCCTGTTATTTACTATTTGGAGTAAAACCCCTTTCTTATGTATTCTCCCTTCAACAGACAACTTCCTATTTGAATAATTAAGGCAAGACGAGATCAGTGTAGATATCCTCTTTTTAAAGATACCCACACACTGTGATGTCTCCACAACCAATCTATTACCTGCCATTCAACAAGGCACTGGTTGTCACAACAGCTTACAGAATAAAAATGGTAATTATACTTTTATACTTAATATACCCGATGCATTGTTCTAAGGACAAAGACTGAGCATATTCAGAAAGTACTGAATGGACTATGAAAGCATTTGTTAACTAGTGTGCAGAAGCTGAGCTAACATATGTCCAAAAGATTAAAATAAAATAAAAATCTTGCTAAAAATAGCAAAAAGTCCAAGGGTTCAGACAATTGTATGGTCTTAGACTCATCTAACGCTAGGAAACAAACCCACTGCTGACAATCATCAATAAGTTCCTCTGAAATTATGTTTAAAATTGTTTAATTGCTCGTATTGCTTGGTTTAACTGAGTCCCAGGCCTGGTCAACACTTAAAATTTACACTGGCATTGCTACTTCTGCTAGAAGTGTGAGCTAATGGCTGGAAGCTGAGGCTAGACAAATTCTGACTGGAAATAAGGTGCCCATTTTGAACAGAGACGGTAATTAACCATTGGAACAATTTACCAAGGATGTGGTGGAGTCTCCATCTCTGGCAATTTTTAAATCAAGATCCGATGTTTTTCTAAGAGATATACTCTAGGAATTATTTTGGGGAAGTTCTCTCACCCGTGTTATGCTAGGTCAGACTACAAATCACAATGGTAGGCTCTGGCCTTGGAATCTACAAATGTGGTTTGGAGAATGCTATTAATGTAACAGCAGAACTACTCCTTCTACCTGCCTATGTGGCATCTACATGAGGGGGCTACGCCAGTGCAGCTAGGCTGACAGAACCACACTGACACGGGCTCTGTAATGTAGATATGGCCTTAATGACGCTTTTGGTAATGGTGCTGAAAATTGTTTTGTCCTCCCATGCTTTGTCCTTTCCAACTAAACCATTGTCAGAATAGATTCAGAGGATATGACTACTCTACAAATAAAAACCCACAGCTGGCCTGGGCCAGCAGACTCGGATTCACGGGGCTTAGGCCAAGGGACTGTTTAATTGTGGTGTAGATGTTCTGGCTGCAGCTGCAGTCTGGGCTCTAGCACCCTGCAAGGCGGGATGGTCCTAGAGCCCAGGTCCCAGCCCAAGCTCAAAGGTCTACACAGCACTTAAACAGTACCGTAGTCCAAGCCACCAACAGGAGTCTAATTCAATGCAGACATACCCAGAGGGACCCACTGCTGAAATCTGTTGCCAGTGACTGTAGTGTTTCCTAGAGTAGAAGAGGACTCAGAAATATTCTGTCAAGAGTAGTATCAGCTACCAGCTATCATGCTGACTGTCCCCCATCTTCTCCTTTAGTGACCTATACAATCAAAACTGGGATGGATTTTACAAAAAAGATAATGGAAATATGCCAGTATGTTGGAAATTCCATGACCTAGGTTTTGCAGAGGGAGACTAGTATGTTGCTTCTATACTGCCTTTCATCCAAGGATTTGCAAACATCCAAGTCAGCTGACACAGCTGTGAGAAGATTATTGAGCATCTAGGAGCTCTAATCATGAACTAGCACCCCATTTTGCCAGGTACTGGGCTATACCAAGTTAAGTTCTTGATTACTGTACAAGTTTTCCAGCTCTTGGTTTTAAAAAAATGCAAATTCAGCTACCTAGATTAAATAGTCAAATTACATTTGTGACTGGCTCTACAATAAAACACAAACCCCAAAATACCTGGAAAAACAAAAGATGTCCCTCTAACTGCATCTGTTAAATGTTTTAAATGGAGTAAATAAACTAATAATATGAACATATTCAGAGTAAATATCGGGTTAGTAAAACTACAGTCTGCTAGCCTGAAATTTATAATACTACCAGCATGATCATATAGTACTTTATAAACAATTAATTATCTTCACACTAACACTATGCAGTAGATAAACATTGTCCCCATTTAAAGATGTGGAAAGGGGGACAGAAGTTGTGACTGACTCACCGCCACACATCTTAAGAGTTTGATCCAACTGCCACTGAAGCTAACAGGAGTCTTTCAATGACTGTAGTGAGAGCTAGACCAAGCTGCTAGTCCACGTCACTAGCTGCTCATGGTTGACCCCACATCTTTAAAAAGGAACAATCCTGTCCAAACTCAGGGCAAAGCAGTGCTCTACATCACATCAGTTAAAACACTTCATAAGATGATGCCTTTACCTAGTATGCACATGGCTTCAGAGAAAGTATTAAGATTCATGAGCTCCCAGTCTTGCATTTACCCTACTAGATCATAATGCCTCTCTGGTTAAACTGTTGACCCGTACTTAATTCTGCATGTATTTCAACGGTCCACAACATCTAACCTAAGTGAGAATGAAAAGTGACCTCCTGCTTCAGTTTCCTTGTAAATGTCGCCAAACAGCAGAAGTAATGGAGTATTTGCCCAGCCTGCTTCCTTATGAATTCCTCCTTCAGTTCCCCTTCATGCACTTCTCACAAAGAAACCTGCCTTTTCAGCCTCTCATCTGAAGTGCTGGCTGCTTAAAGAATGACTAATCAGCTGGTCCTTGAATGAGGGACATGCAACTTGCCTACCAAAAATAACTCATTCTGGCTTCAGAATTTTTTGTTGCCACAACCCTATTGTCTCATTAAATAACTAGGACTCTCATGGTCTAAAAGATATTACAAGAGACCAATCATCAAATGGTCTGGGAACTGCAGACAGAGCTTGGGTACAGTATCAGAAAGTCTTTGTCCCATCCCATCATCTAAAATGGTCTGCACAGACAAGCATGTTGCCTTTGTTAAGCAGGACAGAAGCAGGTCCTGGAATCTCCATACGAAGGACTAGTTTCTCAATTTCGGCCTCATTTATCCTTTGTAACTTAATACAGCAGGGATTCCAAGACTCAGATAACACAAAACAGGCATCCCTTCCCACAAGAAAGGTAAAAGCCACAGCATGTTCAAATCATATCACAATGCAGTCAGCTCTTAACCGCTGTTTGACTTCATGGCATTTTAATTTTATGTACCATTTGCCAGAGAAACAAGAGAGAGTTGCTATTTTTGTAATGCAGCATTTTATTCCAAATTACAAGCTAGTAATAACTTCATAGAATGACAAGTGACAAAGCCATGACAAGCTATCAAGGTTGTAGGTTTGGGGCTTTTTTTGGAAAGCATTTATATGCTCATGAATATTGTAAGATTATTTTTTAAAGCTTAAATTCAATCAGCACCACAAAATAGAACAACTTTGAAATGTTTACTTAAAGGCACAGTATAATATTCTAACTGATAATGCTGAACTAGTGACACCAAAAAGGCCACCAAAAACAATGATACTACGGTAGCCAAATAAGAGCCATGATCACAGATGTGTCTCAAAAGTGGGTTCAGTTTACATCTATAGTGCTCTGCAAGTGTAACTTCAGGCTATACCTACTTGACCAAAAGCTATTAATTATTATTATTATATGGAGATATACCTATCTCATAGAACTGGAAGGGACCTTGAAAGGTCATTGAGTCTAGTCCCCTGCCTTTACAGCAGGACCAAGTACTGTCCCTGACAGATTTTTGCCCGAAATCCCTAAATGGCCCTCTCAAGGATTGAACTCACAACCCTGGGTTTAGCAGGCCAATGCTCAAATCACTGAGTTATCCCTCCCCTCTTCCAAAGATTTCCCATCATGACTAATACCAGTTCAGCTCCACTGGTGTTAGCACCTTGACAGCCGTGGCGTAGACAGGCCACCAGCATATTAACGGCCGCATCATCTAACTCCGCTCTAGTGGGCATAGGGCTTCAAATACCAGCAGCAGCCTGTTTACGCTAGGGTACCTGCGTGTGCACAAAGCCTGAAGTTCTGTCTCCCCACTCCAACCTACTTTGAAATTTTACAGCTGATCACAGCAAGAACAAGCACCCCGATAAGAGTTGAACCCACACTGAAGACATTTACACGGGGGGAATGGGGAGGGGAGGGGAAATTGCCAACAAGTCTAATGAGATTTCAGGGGATGACAAGCAAACCAGAGTAGCCACAATGAAAATGTCCTAGTGCATTTTGAAGTACTAATGAGGCTCAGGCTTACTAAATGCATGTAGGCCTAAGAATCTATTACATGTACTTAAGAGTGCAAGTATACAGAATCAGAAATTAGATATGGAAGAGACCTGTTAAGTCAACTTGCTCATTCACCAGACAATACAGAATTGCTCTTTACTATACATTCTCAAAATGTTTCATCCAGTCCACTTAAAATGACTCATGCAATAAGGTAGCTGACTAACAAATACATGCAGCTATTAAATTTCAGGGATGCCCAGAACATGCCAAAACCAGCCCTATGTGCAGTGTTAGATTTAAAACATCATCCAGGAAAGGGGGGAAAAAAAAAAAAAAAAAAAAGGCAACTAACTTTTCCTTCAGTATTTATACCCATCTGACTCTGTATACTTTGAGCCATTCTAATCTAAAACCAAACATATTGTTAATGTTAGCAGGAGGTTACTGAAATCAGACCTCAATCCCCTTAATCACAAGGCAGATAACAAGCAAACATGCCTTAACATCTAAAATATTAGTAACTGCACTCAAAAAACCCTATTTCAGCCATTATTTTTAACCAACACAGAGCCTAGAAGTCTAATACAAGAATACAATAAATGTCATATTGCTGCTTAGACCATTTCAAAAGTAGTTCTAACAGAACTACTCTTCCTCCATGCCCTTTTAAAAAAACCCTGGAATCATTCAGAGAGCTCATTTTCTCCAGCACTTTGACGTCACAAGCATTGGATCAAAACACCACTTGTATAGAATGGGAAGGATCCAATGTCCTCTACCACACAAAAGGTCAGATCCAGATCATTATGGTTGTACCTAACATCACCTATATACTGAAGGGCATATAGTGCATGTCCTCAACACTAACAGAATTGCTTTGTGTTTAAATTGTCTCAAACTTAATACTAACATGATTTTGAGAATGGATAAGGGCCCAAAAGCAAGTTATTCCGATGGTTAGGAAAGATAGAAGATGTGGCAGAAGACCACCTTGGCTTACCCTTGAGATCTTGCGTGACCTACAAAATAAAAAGGCGTCATATAAAAAATGGAAACTAGGTCAGATCACGAAGGATGAATATAGGCAAATAACAGGAATGCAGAGGCAAGATTAGAAAAGTAAAGGCACAAAATGAACTCAAACTAGCTATGGGAATAAAGGGAAACAAGAAGACTTTTTATCAATACATTAGAAGCAAGAGGAAGACTAAGGACAGGGTAGGCCCACTGCTCAATGAGGAGGGGGTAACAGTAACGGGAGACTTGGAAATGGCAGAGATGCTTAATGACTTCTTTGTGTCGGTCTTCACTGAGAAGTCTGAAGGAATGTCTAGTATAGTGAATGCTTACCGGAAGAGGGTTGGTTTAGAAGAGAAAATAAGAAAAGAGTAAGTAAAAAATCACTTAGAAAAGTTAGATGCCTGCAAGTCACCAGGGCCTGATGAAATGCATCCTAGAATACTCAAGGAGTTAATGGAAGAAGTATCTGAGCCTCTAGCTATTATCTTTGGGAAATCATGGGAGACAGGGGAGATTCCAGAAGACTGGAAGGGGGCAAATATAGTGCCTATCTATAAAAAGGGAAATAAAAACAACCCAGGAAACTACAGACCAGTTAGTTTAACTTCTGTGCCAGGGAAGATAATGGAGCAGGTAATCAAAGAAATCATCTGCAAACACTTGGAAGGTGGTAAGGTGATAGGGAATAGCCAGCATGGATTTGTAAAGAACAAATCATGTCAAACTAATCTGATAGCGTTCTTTGATAGGATAACGAGCCTTGTGGATAAGGGAGAAGCGGTGGATGTGATATACCTAGACTTTAGTAAGGCATTTGATACGGTCTCGCATGATATTCTTATAGATAAACTAGGAAAGTACAATTTAGATGGGGCTACTATAAGGTGGGTGCATAACTGGCTGGATAATCGTACTCAGAGAGTAGTTGTTAATGGCTCCCAATCCTGCTGGAAAGGTATAACAAGTGGGGTTCCGCAGGGGTCTGTTTTGGGACCGGTTCTGTTCAAAATCTTCATCAACGATTTAGATGTTGGCATAGAAAGTACGCTTATTAAGTTTGCGGATGATACCAAACTGGGAGGGATTGCAACTGCTTTGGAGGACAGGGTCAAAATTCAAAATGATCTGGACAAGTTGGAGAAATGGTCTGAGGTAAACAGGTTGAAGTTCAATAAAGATAAATGCAAAGTGCTCCACTTAGGAAGGAACAATCAGTTTCACACACATAGAATGGGAAGAGACTGTCTAGGAAGGAGTATGGCAGAAAGAGATCTAGGGGTCATAGTGGACCACAAGCTTAATATGAGTCAACAGTGTGATACTGTTGCAAAAAAAGCAAACATGATTCTGGGATGCATTAACAGGTGTGTTGTAAACAAGACACGAGAAGTCATTCTTCCGCTTTACTCTGCGCTGGTCAGGCCTCAGCTGGAGTATTGTGTCCAGTTCTGGGCACCACATTTCAAGAAAGATGTGGAGAAATTGGAGAGGGTCCAGAGAAGAGCAACAAGAATGATTAAAGGTCTTGAGAACATGACCTATGAAGGAAGGCTGAAGGAATTGGGTTTGTTTAGTTTGGAAAAGAGAAGACTGAGAGGGGACATGATAGCAGTTTTCAGGTATCTAAAAGGGTGTCATCAGGAGGAGGGAGAAAACTTGTTCATCTTAGCCTCCAATGATAGAACAAGAAGCAATGGGCTTAAACTGCAGCAAGGGAGATTTAGGTTGGACATTAGGAAAAAGTTCCTAACTGTCAGGGTAGTTAAACACTGGAATAGACTGCCTAGGGAAGTTGTGGAATCTCCATCTCTGGAGATATTTAAGAGTAGGTTAGATAAATGTCTATCAGGGATGGTCTAGACAGTATTTGGTCCTGCCATGAGGGCAGGGGACTGGACTCGATGACCTCTTGAGGTCCCTTCCAGTCCTAGAGTCTATGAGTCTATATCCATGTGCCTTACTGCCTGAAGTGGGGAGGTTAAGAACCTCCGGAATCTCCCCATTCTTAAAGGGCTGGATTGGACTTCACTCCCTACTGAGTAGATTAGCACAGCTCTCTTAGACACATGGATAGGAAGGCCCTGAAGTATGGCAGTAAAAGCACTTCAGTGGAGCCCAAGACAGAGGGAAGGGTAGCTAGTTTAGCAGAGAAACAAGAAGCTGGGAGGATCTAGGGAGAAGCTTGAAGGGAAGCTGTGTTAAGCACAAACTGCAAGAAAGCAGCACAAAGGGGCTTGGAGATATGAAGTAGCAAAGGAAAATAGTGGCCTGTCTAAAGGAGCAGACCTAGCTACTTTATACAGGGTCCCCAGGCAGAGCAGAGAGTGGGCCTGGGTTCCCCTACCAGCCGATGAGGCATGCAAGCCCAGTGGAAGGAATATTGAGCCAAAAGGCAGGTTCAGGAACAGCCCAAGATGGGAGCAAAAGGCTCTCTTGTACTGGGGTATTTTGTGAACTTTCAGTTGGACCCTTCTGCTACCACACCAGGGGACTGAACTTCGTAACTTGGCTGAAGGGCTGAGCCACAGGAGACCCATTGAGAGATGGACTGCCTGCAAAAGATGTTGGAGACAAGGACCAACCACAGCATTGCACTCTGCCACAACTGCCCGCTTCAGGTGGTGAGTCCACTATGTTACGGTGCAATTATAGTACAAACCCAGAAGTTGGAGAAAAAGTGAAATTTCAAAAACCTGATCCTTTTTCCAAGGTGTGCTTTTTTTTTTATTTTATTTTATTTTGTTTAAACTAAAGAAACATAGCTGAGAGTTGTCATTTGGATTCACTTCTTCACATTAAGTGGTGAATTTGTTTTTATATATTTGTTTTATATCTAGAGGTCAAGATAGGTGCTTAATAAATTAAAGTATTTGAAACAGTTGGTATGTAGAAGAAAACTTAAAAGTCTAAGCTTCATTTTTTGCCTCCTATAATCTGAAAATAGCTGACCACCGCCAGACTTTTTTCCACCTTCCAGACTAGAGTTACCATCAGTACACTACTAATCACAAGAAAATACGGTTTCTAATGGAAACATGCTCCACAATAATGATAGCAGTATTACGGATTACAGGAGAAACGGATAAGCGAAAGCTTACAAGCAAAACATTTTAATGCAACAGAGCACAGCACACAGATTTTGTTTTCAATTATTTAATTTATTCCTACCTTCCACTACAGCATGATGCACATCCCCTTACGTAACCTGACTGTCAGTCTTCTTTTCCTGCAGATTCTAAGCAAAAATAAAACATTTTAATTATTGACATAATGTTTCATAAGTGTTCGCTCTTGGTAACTATAGTTAGGTGAGTAGCGGATGGTTGTAACTGTTTCAGATATGTATGGACATAAAACAGGGAAATTCTCCCAGCTAACTACCAAAATTTCCCCAATCAGTTCCAACACATCTCTGAGGCCATGTCTACATCTACAATTTTGCAGCGCTGGTTGTTACAGCTGTATTAGTACAGCTGTATAGGGCCAGCGCTGCAGAGTGGCCACACTTACAGCAACCAGCGCTGCAAGTGGTGTTAGATGTGGCCACACTGCAGCGCTGTTGGGCGGCTTCAAGGGAGGTTCGGGGAACGCGAGAGCAAACCGCGGCGAAGCTGGTCTCCTTTCCCGGTTTGCTCTCTCGTTCCCCGAACAAGCAGGTCTCCTTCCCTGCGGTTTGCTGGGTGGTTCGGGGAACGCGAGAGCAAACCCGGGAAAGGAGACCAGCTTCGCCGCGGTTTGCTCTCGCGTTCCCCGAACAAGCAGGTCTCCTTCCCTGCGGTTTGCAGGGTGGTTCCGGGAAACGCGAGAGCAAACCGCGGCGAAGCTGGTCTCCTTTCCCGGTTTGCTCTCTCGTTCCCCGAACCCCCGAACAAGCAGGTCTCCTTCCCTGCGGTTTGCTGGGTGGTTCGGGGAACGCGAGAGCAAACCCGGGAAAGGAGACCAGCTTCGCCGCGGTTTGCTCTCGCGTTCCCCGAACAAGCAGGTCTCCTTCCCTGCGGTTTGCAGGGTGGTTCCGGGAAACGCGAGAGCAAACCGCGGCGAAGCTGGTCTCCTTTCCCGGTTTGCTCTCGCGTTCCCGGAACCACCCAGCAAACCTCAGGGAAGGAGACCTGCTTGCTCGGGGTTCGGGGAACGCGAGAGCAAACCGCGGCGAAGCTGGTCTCCTTTCCCGGTTTGCTCTCGCGTTCCCGGAACCACCCAGCAAACCTCAGGGAAGGAGACCTGCTTGCTCGGGGTTCGGGGAACGCGAGAGCAAACCGGGGAAGGAGACCAGCTTGATTACCAGAGGCTTCCTCAGGTATGCTGGGATACCTGCTTATTCCACGGAGGTCAAGAAAAGCGCTGGTAAGTGTCTATATTTGATTACCAGCGCTGGATCACCAGCGCTGGATCCTCTACACCCGAGACAAAACGGGAGTACGGCCAGCGCTGCAAACAGGGAGTTGCAGCGCTGGTGGTGCCCTGCAGATGTGTACACCTCCTAAGTTGCAGCGCTGTAACTCCCTCACCAGCGCTGCAACTTTCTGATGTAGACAAGCCCTCAGTCAGATCACATTCTGGTTTGTGCAATACCCTCAATTTAATTTACATGTCAGGCCTGAGAATACCTGAGAATGTCTTGAACATTCTTCTCCATAGTGCCTCAAGCTTGAAAAAGACATGCATGAGAAAAATGTGTTTGAAAGAAAAATCATCCTTAAAAAATGGCTTCCCAGTCATAGTATCTCTAAGGCCTTGGCTACAGAAAAAAATAAGAAGAATCTTGTCTACATGAGAGAAATTGACCAGAATAGCTATTGCAGAATAAACTATTCCACAATATTTCCTTGTATAGACACTCCTGGAATAAAAGTCCAGAATAACAAAGTGACTTTTATTCTAAAACAGAATGTCCACACAGGGAGCTACTCTGGAACAGTAATTCAAGTCAATTTCCCCTGGGCAGATAAGGCCTACAAAAAGTTAATACTGTCTGAAATTAGATCATTATGGCAGGTTATCCACTATTTGTCAAAGAATCTATACTACTGAAAAAAAAACAAACGTACCAGTTTAATTTAACCCCCTTCCCAAGTGACAAACTAAACCAAAGAAAGCTATTCTTATACCAGAGTAAGAGCCTCCACATGGATGTTTCTACACTATGTCAATTACTGGGGGTGGGGGGGAGGGCCGGCAAAACCTTCCCATGTAGGCAAAGCCAAGGAGAGAAAGCGACAAGCTGACTTGTTCTAATTATAACCCTTTGACATGGAAAACAAGGCATTAACAAATTGAAACCCTACAATCGGCAGCATCTCTAGCCATTTTTCTTTTCTGCCCTATCTTTTGATCAAAGGATTGTGGGAGTCTCCCACATTTTTAACATTATCTCTTACGGAAAAAAAAATTCAACTGCTGCCGCCCTTACTAAGCTACACATGATGAAAAAAATGTCTCCATCCAAACAACACTAATACGAAAGCTCTGACCTTTATTCTTCTCTTTGAATTCAATTGTGCGTTAACTTCAAAGCAGGAGTGGGGGTATTTCAATGCTAATGCTATTAAGGCAGACAATAATAAAAACACTCAACAAGGCATATTTTTAAAATATCTATATCCTCCCACCCAAGAAAGACTCTTTTCTTGCTGCTCTGTCACCATGTCCTACTACTTCCTAAAAAACTGTAGGGGTTGCTATTGCTTGGTATATTTCCTTTTAGCTTCCCAAACTCACCTTTGGATCAAAAGCAAATGCAAGATGAGGACATGGTTCTTTAGTAAGAAAAAAAAAAAAAAAAAAAAAAAAAAAAAAAAAAAAAAAAAAAAAAAAAGCAACGAGCAGCTGCTCAAGTCACTGCTGGAGAGAATGGTAGTCACAAACCCTGTGCCTTTTCCCCTAGTAACTCCCATAAAAACTCTAGTAACTCCCATAAAAACTCACTAGGGGAAATAAAAAGGTGTTCTCTTATCACACATTAGTTAACTCATGGTAAAATCCTAATGAACACAGGGCAGTTTGTAGTTCTTCCCCCCCCCCACACACACACACACACACACACATCAGCAGGTTGAGGCAAACTTCAGGGCTGAGCCTAAGATTCATCTCACCTGGCTAACTCGTGTTAAGACCATGTGTGGCAAAAGCAAAAAGGGAAGAAATGCATCAGATCATTCATTACCTTGTTTTATATTACTAATCTAGGGACTTCCCCTTTCTGCCAGAACGTGCTTGCAAAGTCTGTGATTCCCCTTCAGGCTATTAACTTCAGGTGCCTGAAGAACCACCCTCAAAAGCAGATCCAAGAGTTTTAACTGTGTTAAGAGTTGATCTTCTCTGACTAGGCTACAACAATGGTTGTTTCAAAATGAAAGGATGGGAATAAAAGTGAATCCCTCTTTCTCTATATTTTATCTTTTATAGAAAAATAATCACATACACATAGAAAGCTATGCTACTTGCACACACTATGCTGGGCATTAACTGCTGTACTTACCTTTCAGAAAGTGAAACGTAACTGCAAGCTAGGACCAAGCTTTGATGGTGGAATTTGATTATATCTGTGTCGCTCATTTCCAGTAAAAATATTTTAAGATAAAGAAAATGCGTACACAAGACACATAGGAGGGAATGTGAGGAACATGGGGCTCACAGGTAAAAGCCACAGAACAAATGTATCCTTTTAGCTGTTCCAAATAAACCCGAAAGCATATCACGAGAGAGCGATCAAACCGGGGGGGGGGGGGGGGGGGGGGTTGGAACCCAGCCATCCCTTCAGAGCCATGTGAGAATTAACCTGAATTCTTCACTGGTTTACAAGCTTACCCCCTGCCACCAACTTGGTTGCAAATAAAGACAGGAATATAAGTGGAGGGGGAAAAAACAAACACACCCCATTAAAAAAAAACACCTTTTTGGCCTTTTTTTAAAATTTCCTTTTGCAAGATAAAGGGATCCTCATCCCACGTACCTAGTGCCATACCTGCACTCTAGACAGCCAGCATGACAGCCCAGGCCATGCTATTCCTGATGCAATTAGCTCGCTCTGCCCTCTTGGTACAGGCTAGGGAAGGAAAGCTGCAGCTAAATATGCCAAATGGGGACCCCGGCTCCCAGACAGAACATGGAGGAGTGATCACCTAGCAGGAGCATGGAAGAGAGATAACAGTGAGCACCAGGAAGAGGAAGGGGGGGGGGAGTTTATACCAGACTTGAGGAGCGGGTCACCTCCCGGACACACACAGCGAAGAGCAAGGGGGTGATGCTGAAAGCAGGGAGAGGGTGGCAATGGGGCGATTATCCTCAGGCAGAGGATTAATACAAAGCGGGGGATAGCGAAGGAGGAAGATGGGTCAATATCACACAAGATGGAGCAGGACGTTAGATGGGGAGGGGGCAGTGCCAGGCGGCACGGGGGGGGGGGAGAGCCAGGCAGCCAGGAGGCATTGCTAAGCGGGGGGAGGGGGCAGTGCCAGGCGGCACGGGGGGGGGGAGAGCCAGGCAGCCGGGAGGCATTGCTAAGCGGGGGGAGGGGGCAATGCCAGGCGGCACGGGGGGGGGGAGAGCCAGGCAGCCGGGAAGCATTGCTAAGCTGGGGGGGGCAGTGCCAGGCAGCGCCAGGCAGCCGGGGTGGGCGGGGGCAGTGCCAGGCAGGCAGAAGATGCGAGCTGACTAACCTGCCGAGGGGATGGGGATGATGGGGCCGCAGGGGGGCAGGGCTGGATACTGGGGGGTTACCCCGGGGGGGTGCTGGGGGGATACACTCGCAAGGGGGGCGAGGCAGGTAATGCCTGCGGGGGGGGGACATCTCTGGAGGATAAGGGGAGGGGGACTCGGCTCGCTCCCTCTCACCTGCCATGGCAGCCCCGGGGCGGCTGGAAATGGCGCTGGGGGGCTGCGGCTCCGCGCTCTCGGCGGCGGTGACTGCGGAGGCAGCAACAGCAGCGGCGGGGCCAGCCCTTGCACGCGAGAGGGGAGGGGCGGCCCCGCGCGGCTCCGCCCCCCCGCAAGATGGCGCCCGCCGTGGCTGGAGCCTCCCCGTGTCCTGGGCCTTCTGCGGGGAGAGTCGTCGTCCTGGTCCCCCTCCATCTTCCATGTCGCATGCGTGCGCCGCCCCCCTTCACCCCAATCCCCTCCGTATCCCCCATCGCTCCCCCTCCCGTCCCAGCCTATGAGCCCCTTCCCCCAGTTTCCTCCCCCCCTCTGCTCCCTCACGCCTCTTCCCCCCCATTCTGCCCCCCTCCACCTTTGCCTCCTTCTGCTGCTCCACTGGCCCCTGCTCCCCCTACTCTTCTCCATCCCTCATTCCTCTCCTCACCCCTGCTCCCCTTCCCTCTCTGCCCTATTCCTCCTCCCTCTCCTGCTATCCTTCCCCCTCATTCCTCTTCTGCTCCCCAGTCTGTTTCCCCCCACTCCTGTCCCTTCCACCCCTCATTGTTACCCTGCTCCCATCCCTGCTTCCCCAGCCAGTCCTTGCCCCGTGTGTATTATAGCTTGGGCTGTCCCTGCACTGGTTTTGTTTCATCAATCACATCCCCTGTGCAGAGGTCTGAGTGCTGGGAGAAAGGCACACACCCCTGGCCAGGGTGCTTGGTGAAACATTTCCCTGTATGCAACAAAGTGATGTTTTGTGGGAAGTTCACATACACACTGTTGGGGACACTGTGTGATGCATGTATGCACCTTTTAGGGACATTTTGGAAGATAACATCCCAAAAGGAGCGAGAGTAAGGGTGATACTTGCACCTTTTGAGCCATTTTGTGGGGCACACCTATCCACACCCCTTCGGGAATGTTTTGTCTCGTCATATTTTTATAAGAGGTTTCTCAGGGTTGGTTTGCATGTTTGTAAACTGTACAAGGAACTCAGACCGTTTGCTTTTCCTCCACCTATGATATCTCTCTTAAGATTCTTTCTGTCTCCCTGTCACTGATAGAGTTGAGACCCATGATTCCTACCCTCCTATGGAACATAATCAACCCTTTTCACCCTTGGCATTTCAGCCTCCTGTCATTGTACAATAGCTTCCCTAAATGCTAAAGAACACCCCACCTTCTGAACATTCTGCACTGACAAGTACATAAATACTATTTTTAAAAAACCTTGGGCAAAGTATTTACTCAAAACATCAGCAACATTTAAATCCAAACTTCTCTGAGCTTCTGTTTCTCCTCCCACCCTTGGTTTTACTTGTCCATTGTAAGATCTTCAGAACAGGAACTAGCTCTTGCTGTACATATGTCTGGTGCCTAGCACAATAGGGCTCTGATTTCAGGTGAGGCCTGCAGCTACTGTATTGCTGTAATACAAACAGATTTTGTATTTCTAGTCTTTGAACATAAGTTTAAAAGAAAAACTGGTACCTTGATACTGTTGCAACTGGCACTGTATAAATATCTTATGTAGATGGCAGTAATTAGTTACAATACAATAGGCAAGGAGAAGCTATCTTGTTAAAGCAGAAAAGAAGGAGTCAGAATCCTGGGTTCTGTTCCCAGCTCTGCCAATGACGCTTAATTTGTCTATGCCTTAGTTTCCCCACCTGCAAAATATTACCTACCTTAAAGGGATATTGAGAGAATATATGTTCTTTGAGCCCTATGTTGCTGGCACCACTCACATGTTAAGCGTTTGCTGGATCAGAGAGACACATGGGTAGCAGGACACACACCTTTCAGTTGTCAGTACCTGTAATTTATTGCAAGCCACATGGTATTTGATGTTTATGTTGAAGCCGCAGCTCTACAAGTTAATCTCATAATTTTTGTGGGGCCTGAGTTGTCATTTTCAAACCCTTGGGTTGTCAATAGTAGGAGCTGCACTTTGTCAGCCCTACCATGCTTTGCCGATTGCTACGTCTAGGTTGATTATATTTAAGTGTCCTAATTACACCTCTACCTCAATATAACGCTGTTCTCGGGAGCCAAAAAATCTTACCGCGTTATAGGTGAAACCACGTTATATGAAACTTGCTTTGATCCACTGGAGTGCACAGCCTCCCCCCGACCCCCGAGCACTGCTTTACCGCGTTATATCCAAATTCATGTTATATTGGGTCATGTTATATTGAGGTAGAGGTGTATTATAGCTTTCTGATTAGGTTTGATGCTGTATATTACTGTAATGATTTACTTTTTGTCCTTTAAAGTATATAGTCCTCATCTCAACTTGCTGAGATGCAGCTAGTTTTTGAAACCCTGGCTTATTCCACTGTCCTTGCTGTATTGTAGGAATTCAGTAGCTTGTCCTCCTGCAAT
This sequence comes from Gopherus flavomarginatus, assembly GCF_025201925.1. Taxonomy (NCBI): domain Eukaryota; kingdom Metazoa; phylum Chordata; order Testudines; family Testudinidae; genus Gopherus; species Gopherus flavomarginatus. The sequence goes on along the minus strand of NC_066618.1, from coordinate 156,873,966 downwards.
CAAATTGAGATGCAATGCAATCTGATAAGTTTACTGTGGGTGATCTACTGTCTCTAGTGATCTTCGACCCTGTCCTGACTGATTCTGGGCTCTCTCTTGACGCTTCAATCTTGCTTAGTTGATTCAGGTGCCTTGTTGTTATTACAGGAATCCAAGTCACTAGGAAAGACTCTATGTTCCCTAGGCCAGAGGAACTAACTCCAAATCCATTACATCATTGTGCCCAGACCTGCAATTCTGTGTTGATCTTGCAGCCCTCTGCTTTAACACTTATTGTTGGTACAGAGGTCATACACTGAGCTGTTTACCAGGTCTAACTCCTACTGCCCCACCTAAACAGGTTTTCACTGGATCCCATTAAAGCTCTGAGCTGATTTTAAAATCTTTGCTCTGACAAGGCCTCTTGAGGGCTAGTGAATCATTTAGTTCCACATTCACTAGGTCACTCCCTTTGTTAAGCTCATGAATGGCTTTCAGTTGTACCAGATGGAGACACTGTATAGTAAGGAGAACAGGAGTACTTGTGGCACCTTAGAGACTAACAAATTTATTTCAGCATGAGCTTTCGTGAGCTACAGCTCACTTCTTCGGATGCATAGAATGGAACACATAAGTCATGATGCATCTATGCATGTGTGTGTCCACACACTCATTATGTGCTCTGCTATAGAATGTGACTCTTCATGTCATAGAATGCCCAGCTTTAACTCATGCCTATGTTACTTCTTTAGAAATGCAGCTTTTAAAAGGCTGAAGGCCTTTGCTTGTTACTGTAGATTAGTGTGGAGCCCTGGTATAAGAGGCATTTTAGAAATGCAAGATTGATTGATTGAGAGTGAGGCAGTTTTGCAGGTGGCAGTTGCTTCTAAGGGAAAGATTGATTGCATGTTTTTATTGATGCAGATTTTCAAGTTTCCCATATTGACCTCTTATACTTGGAAATTGCTGGCAAAGAAAGCTCTCTTTTCCTTTAGTATTTGAATTTAGGGTGGGAAGGATAAAGAATTTGGATTTATGAATAAAACGTGTAGTTTTGCCATCCTCACTAATGCAGGAAGGTGGCAGAATTGGATCCAAACGGTCCTATTGAATTCATAGGTCAGGTTCACATTTAGCAAATAAGGAAAGCCTGGGATTAGGAGGATAGCCCCAAAAGCAAGGGGCTAGAGTGGATGTTTAGTGCTCTAAGCATTAGATAGATATAGCTAGACTCCCTGGAATTACATGTTTAAATCCCACTAGACTCATCTTTGTTTTTCCTAGATAGATTAGCTGACTTCAAGTTGGTTTACTGTGTTGCAATTTTTTTAGATAAGACCTTGAAAACTGAGTTCCTGTCTGAATATTAAAGACCCTCCGGCACTATCACAGGAAGTGGAGCTTTGATGGCCCCAATTTCCCTCTCTCACTGCTGTGTAATATAAATGCAAACTAATATGCTATGATTATTGGAAAACAGAAGTCCATATTATAAAACTATAGCAAAGGACAGTGAGCAATTCATGTGAATGTAGTCAATTTTTGCCAAACTCAATCACCGGACCATAAACAGCTGGGAAGAGTTATAGATCTCCTCTATGTATCCCAATAATAGCAGCACATCTAAAGGCTATAGGTACAATTATTGCAATTAGTCAGTATGCAAACATTTGATATCGAGGGACTTAACACCCCTTTGCAATTTTCTTCATGCATGCACATCGAATCTATTTCTCTTTGTGCATGTCCAATACATTCATTAGCATACTATTTGGGTCATATAGGCCCAGAGACTCTTAACTGTCATTTCAGTGGAAATTAGCAACTTACATACCTTTGAGGATCTGGGCCTAGGTCCTTAGACCTCACCCAAGAATGTAAGCTTGCTTGTAACTCTTCCCCATAGCACCTGAATGAAGAGAGGATGCTGAGCTTTAGGCCTTGTCCATACTGCAATTGATTAATACCATGTTCCAATACATGTCCTAATCCAATACATGTCCTTAAAACCTGGTGTGGTTTCTGCCTGGGTACTACACCAGACCAAGTTCAGGGACAAGGCTGTAACAAGATTACTTTAATATAGTTATAACGATGGATAGGACACTACGTGTTGTAACATCATGGCTTTGGCGGGAACCGTGTGGGAATATTGCAGTAGTATGAGAAAAGCTCTTGTTCCCGGAGTCCCACTCTGACCAGCACAGGATACCAGACATCCAGCCTGGAAAATTACACCACAAGCAGCTCCCAGGATGCTGGACCTTCCACAGCTAGGAACTGAATCCCAGCGTCCTGATTCCCACCTCTTTGTTCTAACCACTCAGTATGCTTCTCATATGCAGTATAAATACCATACGAACATCTAGTAATGATCAGAAAATGCATTTGAGCAATTCATATATATTTTTAGTCAATTTTTGCCAGAATGAATCACTGAATCCTAAACATGTAGGGCCCAGTTGTAATAATTGGGCCTACACATTTACACCCTTTGTAAGCCCAATTGTGGAAAAGTGGATAAGTTTATAAAGTGTCACAATAGCTGATAACAATTAATGTTGATGGGGGGAAAGTGCGAAAGGAATCAATAAGCTGAATTAGTCTAAACAAGAAGGCCTACTAATATAAGTCAAGGACTGTGTTAAAATTATGGCTGGTAAACAAGAGAAGCATAGGACAAAAAATGAATGGACCAAAGTAAGAGTCTGCTTTCACTGGCCAAAACTGTACATTTTGCAATACTGCTGTAAGCCTTTGACAAGAAAAAGGCAGCTCAAAGCCATGTCATAAAAGCCCAAAGTTTGCCAGGTCACAGAGTAGCTGATAAGACCATATGCTGTGCCTGTGCTTTTCCCAGCAGAGAGGCTGCAAGAGAGTCCACACTGGAGACAGAAGCTGCACTTTCTATCTACACTATTCTTTGTCATCGTGTTAAAGTCTGACTCTGTTTTCTAGAACGGCAGCTCCAGCCGATCTCAAATAATTTATTTTTTCCACAAAAAAGCACAGCTCTTTGCATCTAAAAGACTGGCAACAAGGGGATTTTTCCTTATAAAAACTTTGCAGCTAAAGGGCAAGTGGGATATGGTTCAAATGAAAAACCTTACTTAATATTTTACAAGTCAAATGCTTTAACCTGTTTTGTTCTACTTGGTCTCTATCTGTAATAGAAGATTAAAAAGTTGTTAATCGTGTTTGCCAGAGCACCAAGCAGGCTGAGGTCACTGTATACCAAACCCTGAACTGTGTTTAAAAGTGTTTACTGATGGACTCACAGGGTGATGTTAACACTTTGACTCTTTGGGCCCATGCATTAATTTTGATTGACAACCCCAATGTTGCAGTGAACTCTGTGTGGTCAGACCCCTGCACCCATACCCAGCCTGAACAGGTTCTTAAATGTGGTGGCTATAGTATGCACAAGGCCTTAGTCAGCCTGGTTTTGCCCATCTCTGGAACCAAGGAGTGCAATATTGCCATGATATTCTGAACTTAACATTTCGTAGTACATTCCCAGGCAAGTCAGTCTATTACTTTGTTTGTTTCTCCATGCCACTTGGTAAGGACACTGCTATGTAAGGTCAGGGTTTTCTTGTGATGCAGCGAGTATCTTACCAGCATAAATTTAAAGGCTGAGATATTTTTGGCAGTCATCGCTATTGTTTATGCAGCATTTCCAGTTTAAACTCAAGTGTCACCTCATTCTGGGACAAACCTGTTTCTCCACATGGAAAAAAAAATGGAAGGAAATAATCCTAACCCTAATGACACTATTAGAAAACACCCAATTATTTCAGGGCATGAAGGAGGTCAGGAAGAATCCCCAACAAGCAGGTTATTCTCTAAGGTGAGGTTTCTCAAACCTTTCTGTGAAGCATCAGGATACTGACTGGATGAGTCACTGGTTTGATCTGGCATTGCAATTCTGATATTCTGTGTCCATTTAAAAAATCTTCATGACCAATTGTGTCATTTATGTGACACAACCATGAAATCTGCTTGGAAGTCACAAAGTCCTGGATAAGTGAGAAGAAACTGGATGCATTGTCCAAGGCCAGATTGTATTCCTGAGCATCTGCTTGGAAGCCAAACTGTTCAGCATGTATGTGTTGTACTTACTTTGGGAATAATCTCTGGCAAACACTGAATTGGGTGGAGAGTCTACAATTCTCTGTTCCTTTAAAATTAGATATAGGCTGAAAGGAAAATACCAGCTCTGCACACTTTCAATGTGTAGATAAGTCTGGATCTGGATTCTATAGAGGTTCAAAGCAAAAACCTCAGTTCCAAAAGTCTTTGGAGAAGTTTGTTCTGGATCCCAATTTTGTAGCTCAGGTTCAACTCGCCATCTTGAGTGATACGTTGTCAGAATAAGGTTAAAAACCCAACTTGCACTAAATAATCTCTGAAACTCACATTCACAAAATATTCCTGCGGCCAAGAGTTCAGCAGGATTCAAAGGATTGGATATGTATATGGATAATAAGAACATCTAATTAATAGGTTTCAGAGTGGTAGCCATGTTAGTCTGTATCAGCAAAAAGAACGAGGAGTACTTGTGGCACCTTAGAGACCAAAATACATTTTTTAGTCTCTGCGGTGCCACAAGTACTCCTCGTTCTATATTAATAGTAGAGAGGGTAAAGAAAGTAGAAATTTAAAACCAGCCCCCCGTTGAGAAGGTTACTTGATAACTTACCATCAGTGGGTTTTTTGCTCCTTCCTCTGAAGCTTCTTGCACTGACTGCTGGTGGAGACCCAATACTGGACTAGATGGACTTGAGGTGTGATCCAGGAATATAGGAATTACCAGATTAAAGAGACAGATGAGGCCATAGGCGAATTGATTTGTAGCTAAAGAATGCTATATACCACCACCTAGTGGAAAACAGGTAGCATCATCTTTCAAATTCCCTAGCTACCAGAGGACACAGTAAATATATTGTTACCCTTTTGGGGGCAAGTGTTAGGCTCTGTCTACACTAGCGAGTTTACAGCAGGGCAGCTGTACCGATGCTTGATAGTTCTCAAACATTTTAAAACATGTATGTGATGTACTTCTTTTTTGGTAAATCAGGACTAAACCCCCAGTTTTATAGACTCATAGACTCATAGGTCAGAAGGGACCAATCTGATCATCTAGTCTGACCTCCTGCACAAGGCAGGCCACAGAACCCCATCCATCCAATTTTATAACAACCCCCATCCCAGGACCGAGTTATTGAAATCCTCAAAATTGGTTTGAAGACCTCAAGCTGCAGAGAAACCACCAGCAAGCGACCCGTGCCCCACGCTGCAGGGGAAGGCGAAAAACCTCCAGGGCACCTGCCAATCCGCCCTGGAGGAAAATTCCTTCCCGACCCCAAATATGGCGATCAGCTAAACCCTGAGCATGTGGGCAAGAGTCACCAGCTAGCACCCAAGAAGGAATTCTCTGCAGCAACTCAGTACCCATCGCATTCAACATCTCCCCGCAGACCACTGAGCAGAGCTGTCTGGTGGTAATTCAAGATCAATTGCCCAAATTAACGATCCTATCATAACATCCCCTCCATATACTTATCAAGCTTTGTCTTAAAGCCAGGAAAGTCTTTTGCCCCTACTACTTCCCTCGGAAGGCTATTCCAGAACTTCACTCCCCTAATGGTCAGAAACCTTCGTCTAATTTCAAGTCTAAACTTCCTAATATCCAGTTTATACCCATTCGTCCTCGTGCCTACATTACTACTAAACTTAAATAATTCCTCTCCCTCCCTAACCTTAACCCCCTTGATATATTTATATAGAGCGAGCATATCCCCCCTCAGCCTTCTTTTGGCCAGGCTAAACAAGCCAAGCTCTTTGAGTCTCCTTTCATAAGGCAGTTTTTCCATTCCTCGGATCATCCTTGTAGCCCGTCTCTGAACCTGTTCCAGTTTGAATTCATCCTTCCTGAACATGGGACACCAGAACTGCACACAGTATTCCAGATGGGGTCTCACCAACGCCTTATATAACAGTACTAACACCTCCTTATCCTTGCAGGAAATACCCCGCCTGATGCATCCCAAAATCGCATTTGCTTTTTTAACAGCCGTATCACATTGGCGACTCATAGTCATCCTGCTATCAACCAGTACTCCAAGGTCCTTCTCCTCCTCCGTCGCTTCCAACTGATGCGCCCCCAACGTATATCCAAAATTCTTATTATTAATTCCTAAATGCATGACCTTGCACTTTTCACTATTGTATTTCATCCTATTTCTATTACTCCAGTTTACAAGGTGGTTCAGATCTTCCTGAATAGTATCCCTGTCCTTCTCCGTGTTAGCAATACCCCCCAGCTTCGTGTCATCCGCAAACTTTATTAGCACATTCCCGCTCTTTGTGCCAAGGTCAGTAATAAAAAGGTTAAATAAGATCGGTCCCAAAACCGATCCTTGAGGGACTCCACTGGTGACCTCCTTCCAGCCCGACAGTTCACCTTTCAATACGACCCTCTGGAGTCTCCCCTTTAACCAGTTCCTTATCCACCTTACAACTTTCATATTCACTCCCATCTTTTCCAATTTAACTAACAGCTCCCTGTGCGGAACCGTGTCGAACGCCTTACTGAAATCTAGGTAAATTATATCTACCGCATTTCCTTTATCTAAGTAATCCGTCACCTTCTCAAAGAAGGAGATCAGATTGGTTTGGCACGATCTACCTTTAGTAAATCCGTGTTGCAATTCGTCACAATTACCATTGACCTCTATGTCCTTAACTACTTTCTCCCTTAAAATTTTTTCCAAGACCTTACATACTACAGACGTCAAGCTAACAGGCCTATAATTACCCGGATCACTCTTATTCCCTTTCTTAAAAATAGGAACTACATTAGCAATCCTCCAGTCATATGGCACAACCCCCGAGTTTATCGATTGCTTAAAAATTCTCGCTAACGGGCTCGCAATTTCACGCGCCAGTTCCTTTAATATCCTCGGATGGAGACTGTCCGGGCCCTCCGACTTCGTCCCATCGAGCTGTTCAAGTACGGCCTCTACCTCAGTTGCGGTAATATCCACTTCCATATCCACATTCCCGTTTATCATCCCTCCATCATCGCAAGGTTCCTCACTAGTCTTATTAAAAACTGAGGCAAAGTACTTGTTTAGATGTTGGGCCATGCCTAGGTTATCCTTAACCTCCATTCCATCCTCAGTGTATAGCGGCCCCACTTCTTCTTTCTTTGTTTTCTTCTTATTTATGTGGCTGTAGAACCTTTTACTATTGGTTTTGATTCCCTTTGCAAGTTCCAGTTCAATGTGGCTTTTAGCCTTCCTCACTTTATCCCTACATGTTCTGACCTCAGCAAGGTAGCTTTCCTTACTGATCCTGCCTTCCTTCCACTCCCTGTAAGCTTTCCTCATCTGTACAATGGGGATAATAGGATTCTTTTTTTTCAGGGGTGCTGAGGAATAAAATCATAGACTTTAAGGTCAGAAGGGACCATTATGATCATCTAGTCTGACCTCCTGCACAACGCAGGCCACATAATCTCACCTACCCACTCCTGTATCAAACCTGTGTCTGAGCCATTGAAGTCCTCAAATCATGGTTTAAAGACTTCAAGATGCAGAGAATCTTCCAGCAAGTGACCCATGCCCCATGCTGCAGAGGAAAGCGAAAAACCCCCAAGGGCCTCTGCAAATCTGCCCTGGAGGAAAATTCCTTCCCAACCCCAAATATGGCAATCAGCTAAACCCTGAGCATGTTGGTAAGACGCACCAGCGAGACACCCAGGAAAGAATTCTCTGTAGTAACTCAGATCCCACCTCGTCTAACATCCCATCACAGGCCATTGGGCATATTTACCATTAATAGTCAAAGATCAATTAATTGCCAAAATTAGGCTATCTCATTACACCATCCCCTCCACAAACTTATCAAGCTTAGTCTTGAAGCCAGGTATGTCTTTTGCCCTCACTACTCCCCTTGGAAGGCTGTTCCAGAACTTCACTCCTCTGATGGTTAGAAACCTTAGTCTAATTTCAAGTCAATAAAGTTTAAAAATGCTACTACTTTTCAAAAATCATGTAAAAAAAACTTTGAACATTAATTAATGAGGCTTCAGGTAGCAAGCTTAGATAGATAAGCCAAGTATTGCTGCTACTATTTTATAGAAAGGTAAACAAAGGCTTTTGTTAAATGACACACGCTAAAGGTTACACAGTGGCAGAGAGGTAAAAGAAGCAAATCAGGATTTCTGACTACTAGTCCCCACTGCTCTTGCCATGGTAGAGTTGGAGGCTCAGGAGAATGTTGCTTCATCTTTGCATACACTATGTATCCTGCAAATGGGGACCATACTCGGACGCATTCAATGGTATTATTGAAAACGGAATCAGCCTCCCAAATTCCCTCAGTAGCTTTTTGGCCTTTTTATGATAAGGCTGCTCGGAATGCACTGGCAAAGCAATACAGATCCAAATATGGTCAGTAAGGGGGGGAAAGTAACAGCAGTAGAGGACATTTACAGTAACTAATTAGATGAGACAGCTCATTCTTTGGATGAGTAGCTGGTTTTCTTGAGGCTGACGTATCATCTCCTGTATTTCAGTGCTGCAATCAGCATTTGGGATGTAGCTAGCTGAACAGGGAATGGGCCCATACTGGGGACTCTTTCTGCAGTTCTTGGGGTTCTTTCCATGGGGCCCTGCCATAACTCCAATGGAGGCTGCAGTCTACAGAAGTAAAGGATTGCTCTTTAAACCCTGCTCCTGCTCCCATTAATGTCAATGGAAGAGCTTTCCTGGATTTCACTGGACGAAAGGTCAAGCCCTAACATACTGTATAGATGATACATTCATTTTGAAGTAATTTTTCCATTTCTTTCTAATGCATGGAAAGAAGGAACCTTTTCCCAGTGCCTTCCGTTATGAGCATGGTAGCTCACAACCTGAAAGTGGGTAGCCTGGGTCAGTATTAACTTTAAGCATGGGCTTAAGTCCTACTTAAAGCCAAAGTTGAGCATGTACTTAAGTGCTATGCAGAACTGGGGACCTGAATACTCATCAGCCTCAGACCCATAGTGAAATCATGTTTTTCACAGAACTTCCAAGTGGAACAACAACTGGGATGTTAACAGTCTCAGATTTGGATTCTACTCCCATCTAAACAGTTTCACTCTCTCTTAGGGCTGGTCTGCACTGGGGGGATGGGGAGGATTGAGCTACGCGAAGTCGAAGTATCTTAGTTCGACTTACCCCGTCCTCATGGCAGCAAGTCGATTGCCACGGCTCCCCCGTCAACGCTGCTTATTTCTCCTGACGAGGTGGAGTACAGGCAACGATTCGTGGATCTATTTGTCGCGTCTAGACGAGACACGATAAATCAATCCCTGATAGATTGATTACTACCTGCTGATCCGGCAGATAGTACAGAGGTACTCTTTGTTTGCTATATGTGGATTTCACTGTTGTAATAGGAAAAGTATCAGAGACAACTCCACTCTCAAGTGCAGTCTTCACAAAAAAAAAATTCAGCCTTAAATTGCTTGTCTTATACTAGGATTTTTAGAGGCATCCAGTTATTATCAAAGTGAATCAAAGATATTCTAACAAAATCTACAGGGAACTGATCTATTTTGACCAAAAGTTGTGGGCGGGGGGGAAGAACAACGTGAAAGGGGATGGTTTCTGCTCTCATTTACACCAGTAACTGCAATCTGTTGAGTTTCTTCAGCAAAAGGAATCACACTGGAGTAAATCCAGAATGAACTGAATCTGGCATAGGGTTATCAATAACTCATAAGATCTCAACTCTGATGTCCTTCTGTTGAAAGACGTAAAGAAATCTAAGACAGATAAAGAATTCATCATTAAACCTATATATCCTCTGCATGAGAAGTCATCTGGTCTAGTGATTAGGCCAGTGGATTAGGTCTAGGCCCGGGGTCTATTCTTGGATCTGCCACTGACTTGATGAGAGACCTTGATCAAGTCACAGAGGGGAAAAAAATAAATCAAGATCAGGACCTCTAGTCCCCTAGTTTTACCACTAAGGCAACATTCCCTTTGGTAGTTTGTGGGGTCTATGGAATAGGAGTCTGTGCCTCTGTTTCCCCTCCTACCATTTGTCTTGTCTATTTAGACTATACACTCTTTAGGGCAGAGATTGTCTCATGTATCTGTACAGCACCTAGCACAGAGGGGTCCCAGTCTTAGTTGGGGGCTGTAGGCACAATGGGAATGCAAATAAAATATTCATCTTCTAGAGAGGTCTCACTTTTGAGACAGTTTCCTTACTGCATCATCAATAACCAACAAAGACAAAAATATGGTAATCAGAAAAATGTTTTTTAAAGCTTGCATGTGTTGCTAATAAGATCATTAAGACCTTTTTAAAAATTCTAGGATAGACTAGTGAGTTGATGGGGCTATTTTTATTTAAACTCAATATTACTTTAAATAAATAAATAATCACAAGCTGCTTGGGAAGCCTTTCACATAGTATCACAGAACAGATTCTAAAGGGCCTGGGGCAGCAAAGCATTTAAACATGCCTGTGACTTTCTTTAGAACTTGAACATGTGCCTGAAGTTAAGTGCTTTGCAGAATACGGACAGAGGTTAAGCATGTGGTTAAAAGCTTGGCAGAATCAGAGCCTAAACCCAGAAGGGCCCACTATGATGATAGAGCCTGATCTTGCACCTAGAATTTCACCCTACGTTCAACTCAATAATTCAGGTTCCCCGGACTGGTTCTGTCCAACCTGTGATATTACCGCCAAGAAGCAAGATTCCCATTTAGGAGAATGGCTCAGGTTTGAATGGCACTAATATTTGCACACAGGCATCTTTATATCCTTCCCTGGTGACTGATGGGGCTGGCGTCAATTGAAACTAGCAAATATAATAAGTCAGCATGGGAACATTAAAAAAAAATGCAATATCTTGCCCTCCTTTGTATTATTTTATCTCGCCATTTAAAAAGAAAAAAAAAGCTCAGTAGATGTTATTAGTTTGCTGCCCTCTGAGTGACCATTTAGGAAGACGACAGCAGTGCCGGAGATGTGAAGCATAAATTGAAATCTAATCAGAAAGGACAGGATTGTTGTGCCAAATCATCCTTGTGTGTCCTGCAGGTTTTTCTGTCCTTATTGATGCTAAGCTCAACTATGGCTATAAAAATAGCAGTGCAGCGCTAAGCTTCTCAATGGCAAATATAGCTGAATTTGGCTAATTGCAGTCGACAAGAACAAAAGCAGAACTCCACCGCAGGGGCTAATCCAGGGGTCGGCAACCTTTCAGAAGTGAGTCTTCATTTATTCACTCTAATTTCAGGTTTAATGTGCCAGTAATACATTTTAACATTTTTAAAAGGTCTCTTTCTATAAGTCTATAATATATAACTTAACTATTGTTGTATGTAAAGTAAATAGGGTTTTTTAAAATGTTTAAGAAGCTTCATTTAAAATTAAATTAAAATGCAGAGCCCCTCGGACCGGTGGCCAGGACTCGGCCAGTGTGAATGCCACTGAAAATCAACTCGCCATAGGTGCCATAGGTTGCCCACCCCTGGGCTAATCTAAGCTTTCTTTCATGCTAGGTGCCAGAAAGATGCTGTAGATTGTACTAGGATTATGAAAATGAAGCCCTGCTAGAGAGTAATTTATATTTATAGGGCAGTCAAAGTGCTCCAGGTGAGTCACAATATTATTTCTCTTTCAATTCTGTGGAGGTTTCACACAAGCTAAACTATAGTATTTAGTACAAAGATTAAAGGCAGTTACAAATCTATAGGACAGCCAAGACCCCTGCCATGAACCCCTGGAGCCTCAGCCCATCCAGCCATATGTTAAGGGCTGTTTTTTCAAATGAGCTCAGCACTCACTTTTCAATCTGACCTTTGACAGCCTAGAACAGCACCCACTTACTGAGTGCCCCCATCACCAACAGTACCTCTGCAGGGCCTCACCTCTGTTTTCTCCTTCACTGGGCACCTTAAACCACTACCACACAATCCAAAGGGAAACTCAGACATCCAATTTATTCAGTCCTCAGGTACATGACAGCCCCTCCAGGCCCCAACTCAGCTCAGTGTCTCTCTGTCCTTGAGGGGGTTCCCAGAGCTGGATCACATTGTATTGTTTCTACAGAAGCCAGTCCTACTCCCTGCAGCTCCTTCTTCAACCCATCTACACTTCCCAGGTTTCTTTTTACTTGAGCAGCCTCAGCTTCCTACCAAGCTTCCTCCCCCATCTCACACACTTTTTCCACCATCCCCTTCCTGGTAACCTGCTGCCTTATATATGGGGAATCACCTGATTCCTCTCAGGTGGGGCTCATCAGGGCTGGTTTAGCCTGGGCACTCCTACCCATGGGCCAGCCATCCCATCAGAGAGAGTAACAGATTGAGTGTAATCTAGTGCTCAAGCACTTTGAGAGTCTCGCACAAAAGGGGCCAAGTCATGCAGGGGTGGCTCCAGGCCCCAGCACACCAAGTGCATGCTTGGGGCGGCAAGCCAAGGGGGGCGCTCTGCTGGTCGCCACGAGGGCGGCAGGCAGGCTGCCCTCGGTGGCTTGCCTGCGGAGGGTCCGCTGGTCCCGTGGCTTTGGCCTGCAAGCTGCCGAAGGCAGTCTGCCTGCCGTGCTTGGGGCTGCGAAATGCCTAGAGTCACCCCTGGAGTCATGTACCCATTTAAAGTTAAATCTTTCTCACTTTTGCTACTGATTTCCATGGGACCAAGCTTACGTCCCTACAGCTGGTCCAAAATCCCTCTTGGGGAACTGGTGTGATGCTCCGATAGCTTTGCTGCAAAACTAGAGTGCGTTCAAATACCGCTGAGGGTTTACATCCCTGTAACAGCTGCTGGGAACTTCTGCATCTGGCGTAAAGAGTTTCCATTCACATTAGCACCTGCCACCAGTGATGCTGGAGTAGCCGCTCAGCAGGGAAGCTGTCAGACAAGAGGATGAGGTAGCTACTCTGGGAAGCACCACAGCACCTACCACAAGGCTGTTCAGGGAGGCAGGAGGGCTAGCAAAGGTCCTGCAAAGAACATGGCATTTAAACTAGTTAAATCCAACAATGAGGAGAATTTAGTGCCCATAGCTCCAACCACATTACTCTGGATATCGGGTAATAATTCCCGCCTCCCTCCCAACCTCTCAGTGCCTCCCAGGGGTGAGTTTTTAATTAATAATTCCTTGGAACAGCTCCAGGACCTGAGAGCTGGAACACCGAAACCAGCTCTGAGGAAACATAACCTCATGCTCTAAAGCAAAAGCATTATCCAAGAGTTACTGATCAAGGAGATCATCCATACGGCTTCCTGGGGATTTGCTCTTCTTCTTAGGAGTCTGTTTCCCTTTCCCACTTTTGTACCCACTCTTCCCTAAACACTAGAAAATGCACTGTCAGGAACATTTGCAGGGGGACAGATTGGACAATCTAGTACAATTTTACTAGATTTACATTTCTATAATTCCCCTCAAGGCCCCTGCATAGCATCAACCAAAAAAGGGACACCCTTTGGGAACCCTCTGCACTCCCACTAGATGACAAGAAGGGAATCTGCAGGGTCCAGGGTGAACCAACTCATAAGAACATAAGAACTCTCCCCACGAGATACACCCTCCCATTTGACAGCAAACTATTCATAACTATTCTTTGAGGATGGCCTTTCAACCAGTTATGCACCTACCTTATAATAAATTCATCTAGACTGCATTTCCCTAGTTTGCTTATGAGAATGTCATGTGAGACTGCCAAAAGCCTTCCTTATTCAGCAGAGCATCAGGGCTTTCCTTATTCAACAGAATTGTGCAGTGCTGACTTAACTCTTTGGACACTGTATGGTTCTTTCCTAAAATCCAAGACCTCCTATTTGGCCTTTCCTACAGCTTCTCTCCATTAAACTATCTACTTGTGCCAGATTTTTCCCCTGGGATGCTTCCAAGTGCCTCTTATAAGTACTCCTCCTGACCCCTCTCTCTTTCACTGAGCAAGCTCTCTCTTATACAAAGCATTATTTCCAAACTTTCACATGACCCGTCAGTGACTGGACTCCGCCCATCAGCTAGAATCTTGAAACAGAGTGTTGGATCATGGGTCTGTTCCAAGACCCCAGCCCTGTGTCACAATCTCCCTCTTTGTTCTGGCCAACCCCACCCAAAGACACACAAAGAACCTGAGTCAGCAGCCTCTGCCAGCCCAGGGAAACTCCCTGGCAGAGCACAGTTGCCAGGCTGGCTCATTATTTTAAGCTTAAATGAAAGCATTTGGCTCAGCTCCGCTGTCTGAAAGGACTTCGCTTCTCCCTACCAAGTGTTAAAAGATTGACTTGAATTATCCTTGGCATTTCTGAGCCTGAAGCTGCTGGTGGCCACCTCTCTCTCAGCTGGTGTCAGCTGTGTCCCGCCAGGGGGAAAAGGCCTTGGTGCAGTCTGGGGCCTGGTCTACACTACGCTGTTAAACCGATTTTTAACAGCGTTAAATTGATTTAACGATGCACCTGTCCACACTACACTGCTCTTTATATCGATTTAAAGGGCTCTTTAAATTGATTTCTGTACTCCTACAAAACGAGAGGAGTAACGCTAAAATCGATATTACTATATTGGATTAGTGTTAGTGTGGACGCAAATCGACGTTATTGGCCTCATTATTTTACAGTAGCTACCCACAGTGCACCGCTCCAGAAATCGACGCTCGCCTCGGACCATGGACGCACACCACCGAATTAATGTGTCTAGTGTGGACGCGAACAATCGACTTTATAATATCTGTTTTATAAAATCGGTTTAAGTTAATTCGAATTTATCCTGTAGTGTAGACGTAGCCTGGGAAGCAACTTCCTAGGGAGCAGGATACAGTGTCAGGGCAGAAACATGGCCGTTTTTATGGATTGTGGCAGGAGCAGTAGAGAGGGGAGATACCCAGAACCTGGGTCTGGATCTACCATTGACTGGAGTCTGGCTGCGTTCAGGCCCTATAGCTAGTACATGAGGTCAGCACTCCTTCATCCGCACCTGCCCCTACTGTTACCTTGTCCCCGTTCCTTCTGTTGGATTATTCCCATGCTACACATTGTCTAAAATTAGATCTCCTTTTAATGGGGGAAACAGGCATCCGTATTACTACAGCATTGTATCGACACCGACATTGCTATCCATGGGCATTCAAAAATTATAAGACTGGCTTAAAAATATTATAAATGTGGGGTGGTTTTTCTTTGCCTCCTGATTTCTGAGCCTTCAGAGAGCACTTGGATCACACTGTCAAGCAGGAAGGTCAGAAGCTCACTTTTTATGTTACATTATACACAAGCCCCCCCGTGTATAATCCTCACCTTCGCTTTAAAGGCTCTTCTTCTCTCTCCTCCTCCCTCCTAAAATGTAACTTTCACCTGCCATGTCAGATACAGACATAACGCTGACTCATTGCCTGGCGTCAGCTGTTACTTCCTCTCTGGACTTGGCTCTCACTTGATGGATTTCAGCTGCTCCCAGCCAGTATGTAGCAACTTCTCGGATGTGGCAGTGACATCTGACCAGAGAGCGAACAAGGTCAGGAGCACGGGAAGGGTGAAGTGCTGATCCAGCATGACACAGCACAACAGAGAGGCACGTATATATTTCATTTCCTTCCAACGGCTGGATTAAAGCAGCAGAAAGGGGGAACTGACATCCTGCATTCAATCAATCCATTCCCTTGGCCCTAACACTCTGGGTACATGCAAGTCACTCAATTAAGGACAGTGCAGCAACCCAGGGAATAGAATTTAAACCCCGCCAAAAGCGTGTGTGGGAAAAATCAGGACTTGGAGGGTAGCACAGAACACAAAAGTGTTTTGGGGGAAAAGAGAAAGGGAGGCAGAAAACCAGCAGGAACTTAAAAATGAGCATTGCTCTCTCAAATCAAACTGTTATATGGGAGACATTTGCCTGGAAAAATTCTCACCTGAGCCTCAACACATGCATAGTGTGCACTGGAAGTGCTACTTTGCCTGGGAGGAGCCCCTTTCCTTTGAGACTCTCACATCTACCAAGTCTCAGCACCCGCCAGTGCTGGTTGATAACTACGTGCATTGCCATCACCATGTTTTGGATCTAGGGAAACAGATTGAAAGGCCACTATCCCCTCTCCGACACATGGAACAACCTTGGGAGTTAGTGGCAGCTGCCTTTGCTTACCCTCTCTCAAATAATCAGGCCATAAATGACCTGCCCACAGCTACACACTGGGCCTGTTCAAGACAAGAACAACCTCCCTATTGTAGCAGCCAGAAGTTGTTCCCTCCTGTAACTTATGTGGGTGCAGTAAAGGCCACTTGGCTATTTGGCATACAACACTAAGTGACCAGAGATTTTTGAATGCCTTAATTTCTGAGTTCCCAGCTTGACACATTAAAGGGGCCCCATTTTCAGAAAGCACGATACCCAAAGATGTAAACAAAAGGAGGGGCAGGGGAAGAGGCACCCAAAAAAAGCACTAGACAGTTTTGAAAATCATGAGCCAGGAACTCCCTCCTCTGTGTCTGTCTCTGTACAGGACCCTGGTCTGCGGACTGTGTTCTACTGAAACACAAACACATATTTGCCTTTAAAAAAAAACAAGAAGAAGAAGTAGTACTCCAGTTGCCTGGTTTAGAAGAACAGGTTAGACAAACACCCATCAGAGATGGGCTAGGTATACTTTAATCCTACCCTAGGATAGGGCGATGAACTGGATAGTCTCTTGAGGTCCCCTCCAGTCCTACATTTTTATGGTTCCATAGTTCAGTCGCTTCCTATTTTATATATTCAATCTATTGGTTGTCAAGCCATGTACCCTGTGGCAGCTTCAGGTAAAGTGGCTCTCTCTCTGAGCATGATCCCAGGGTACAGTGCTCTGTTCTATAAGGTACGTGGAGGCACAAGTCTCAGGAATAATACGTCCTGTTACATTTGGTTAAGTTGATCCTCCAATTACTGATTTTCGTATGTGTCTGATAACTGCTTGTACAGCCCCTTGATACTCTCGGAAGGTGCTTCTTCTATAAACATAGTTACCATTCAAGAGCTAGCATTGAGATGGATGGGAAAGTAGAGACCAAGCTATTGATTCCAGCCATTCTACCCAAGACTGCCCACTTGCCCGAAAAAGCTTAGCCTCCACGTTTTACGCTTTGATATATTTCCACAATTCGTAACTCCTTATGGTAAATAAATCCCATTCCTGCTCCCTCCGGCTTCAGCAAACTCCCCCATTCAGAGTCTGGGCCCTGTCCCCCCCGACCTTGCTCACTATGGGAAGCAGTTCAGGCTGCATTTACAAGCTGTAAACCTATCGTGCCGGAACGAGATGAGAAACACCAGGAGGGACTAGAGCCCCTCCTGACCCCTAAACCATACAAGGGTCGGCCTCTCAGTCTCTCCTACAAGGACTCCAGGAACTGCTGCAATACATGGTGTATTAATTCTAGGCTCCCGCTGCCTTGATGATGAGCACTGGGACTCAATGCACCCCCTGCCATTCAACTCGCTGCAAATGAGCCCAGAACGAAGATGAAGCTGCTCAAAACCCCATCCTGGCAACATGCTGCCCACTGTCTCTGGCAGATGACAGCATGTATAACGGAAGAGGAAGCAGTAGGCAAATGGCAGATCCCATTGAAAGCTCAATCTAGGTACCAGGCAGAGTTACTCCCAGCAAGTTTAGAAACCATTTTTATTGTATATGAGCGTCTTTGGATTTACAATAGCCATGCCTATGAACCATACATGGACTATAGTGGAGTTTATTCATATTAAATGCATATGCTTGAATTTTACATTACAATTTCTCGTTCCATATTTGCTTATTGGAACATCCAGTTCAATTACACCTAGGAAGCCACTTTGCTCTTATTGACATCAAGCAGGAATCTACCAGTTGTCCTCAGTTTCTTGTGAATCTCCAGAATAATGAACAACGTGCAGCTAACAGAGCAATACAAGCAGATAACATGTGCAGCACTGTCCTAGATTTTCTTTTTATATGTTTAGGGTATCGTGTACAGTACAGGGTTTAGATCTAGGGGCAAGTGACCTCAAATGCACATACAGACAGATGATTCCAATCTGCAAAGTGGGGATCTGAACTTCCCTAATGTTCACCAATATTCAAAAACAGAATTTTAAGATAGGAAAATTCAGGTCCAGGGCCCAGCTTTCAATTCTTCATCCTGCCTCTCACCAAAGTTTGTTTAAAATCCTTCATTAAGCAAAATCTTAAGTTGTCCTTATGAAAGGATGACCCATAAGCTTTAGCAAAATTAACCATAGGATGGGAAGTAGCTGGCACTCAAGGAATGTGTTGGTCAGGTAAGTGGACTTATGAGACTGAGGGTTCTTGTATGGCAAATACACCGTAAATCACTGCGTGCACATCCAATTTCCTCTCCCATTTGCATCAGACTGGCAAATGGTCAGCATTCCAGATGCAAACCTATGATGATGAATGATGATGCTGGAATTATTTTGATGATTATGCAGCAGTACAAAATGAGATGTACTATATTTGTTTGCCACAAAGATCCTAGCTATAGCTTTGATCTATTTGAAAGACAATACATGTTCTACAATACACTATCCATTAGAAATATCAATCTCTTTAGACAAAAATTATAACTTCTTTTTTTTCCCCTTAAATTATATATGATTCATCTGGCCTTTGGGCAACTGCTCAGCTTGGCTTGCCCAAGAACTTCCCATTAGAAACAACAAGAGCTCTTCGAACAGTAAATGCTGTGCTTCATCTAATGTTGCACTCATGTCTCTCAAATTTATGTTAACACAAAAAAAAAAAAAAAAAAATAGCTGGCAGTTACCCAATAAAATATTTACAGAACTAGGAAATTGCATCCACTGATAAATCTACTTAGTTTAGGTTCGTACATGTTCCATCTTTGATAGCTAGGGTCAAGTTATCTAACGTCCCTTAACACGAAACTCATTACAACTTGAGCCATGCTCCCTGCTTCCAGGGGGTGTTTTAGTCATCAAAATCTGGAATGTCATCGTAGGAGTAACCCCTGTAGCCTTTAGAAGCATAGTATGCGATGCGCAAGTGATAAAAACCTGGTAAGAACACCAGGATTCCAATGATCAATACCGGGATAGCTCGGTCTGTTCCCTGGAAGAGAGAAGCAGAGAAACAAAAGAAAAAAAAATAAATACTCAAAGCAAAGGCTTTGTAACAGGAGCTTGCCTCAACTGGTTTCACACTCTGATCCTCCCTCACTTTCCCTCCTAGCCTAGACAAGTAAACCACCATAAGCAGGGCTTTGACCAACTCGGCCCTTGTGGAGTCTGGTTTACACTAATTCAAACCTAGAATCTCTCGGCCTTCTTCTCCTGGACTTTTAATTCCTTCTTAAGGATTTGCTTCTGCCCCTCACTATAGGTAACTCTAGTCAGACCTATCCCTCCAGATGGTAGGGACAACTTCTTCCTCCTCCTCTCAACCAGTGTACACTGCCAGGCCCACTCCAGGCTCTGAGACTCTCCAGAGGCCTCTCCTAGCTCCCGAGCTTCCCCTGTCTGACCAAGCAGGTTACCATCATGTGATGTCTGATCACTGGCCCAAATCTGTCATCCTCTGGGAGGCAGATAACTAGGCCCAGGTAGAGTTGAGCCCAACTGGCCATAAAGGCCAGTTCACTCTGTGTCAGGCTTGATTTTAAATCCCTCTAGACAAGAGAAGCTCTGATTTCATTAATGTTTTACTTGACAAGGCACAGGGGAGGGGAAACTATTGTTAGTTCTCATTAGGTTTATATGGCTCCTTTTCCAGCTTGGAAACATTACAACTTGGTGATGCTTTAAAAACAAAACCAAACTGCCAGGCACAGGACAAGGCCTGCAAACTTTGCTAAGGTAAAACTCTCCTGGGAACTAGCGTTGCACCTGAACAAGGGTCAAATCCTGCAGTCCAATCTATTTAGCGATCAGTTCATCTACATCCAAAATGTAGCCAACTCTGGAGTAGTAAGCAGCAGCCATTATTGAAGTAACACGACATAACAGCTTACGAATAGGAGAAGAACACTGTATCCAAGTGGAGTGACAGGCGCAAATGTAGGCACTAACTACCTTGAGTGCAGCTTAGATGGGCAGCCAGAAAAGAAAAAAATTTAGATTATGTTTTCACCTCTTAGCTACAATTGTATGTACTACAGTTTGGGCAGAACATTCCTACAGAAGGGGCCATGAGATCTTGAGTCATGAGCAGTGATCAGGACCTTAGCTTGACACCTCCTCTGAAAGACAGCAAACCCAGCACTCCCAACACCATAGTCGGGTCAGTAGTGGTAGCTGGCAGGAGATCTTTTTTTCCTTATGCAAGCACAGACCCACTCATGCCTAGCTGGAGAACGCAGATGGGATTACAGCCAAGGGCAGCAGGGCCACTGGCAAACGTTATCCAGGGAGAAAAGCTCTCACTCTGCCTACAGGCCTTGGCAGTGAAGTTTCATATTTAAGACAAACAAAAGTTGGCAGGAGGTGATTTTTTTTTTGGCACTAATCACAAACCATATTTTAAAAAGATATTCAGTCCACTTACTCCTTTGCTAATGTATCCTGCGAGGAGAAGCGCTCCTATGACAATCAGAAGGGTGCCGATCATGAACAGCACAGTAGCCAGTGCAATGGCCTTGTAGGGGATTTTGGGTGGGCTCCTCTTGAACTGCAGGGAACGCAGATATTAAATGGCATTAGAACGTAGCACATCTTCATGTCTTTGGTGAGCGGGGAGGATGGCGGCATTCAGACGAACCAGAGAAATCAAAACAGGGGTCTTCCCTAGCCATGGGGATTGCGAGAGCAGCAACATCTCGATCCTACCAAGTAAGCTCCTCAGCGCCTATCAGCTCAGAGGAGTTCTGCCCACGTAATGCCCCGTTCTTTCAGAGCAAGGATTCATATGCCCTTGTTCCCAGATCTGGCTGTAGCTCAGATTGATTTCGAAGCATCAGTGTCTGTTCCCTTCAGAGCTGTCATTCCACAATGAGGTCATCTTATCCCCCAAAGGAACAGATATAGATCTAACCTTCTTAAAATAACCAGCTTCTTAAAATAACCCAGCTCCAGCCCTGTGTCCCATCCCTGGGGCTTTAAGACACCTTTGTCCCCTCCTGATTCTGGGCTGCACAAGGGATGTAAGCAGGCCTCACGGCTGTGTGAAGTTATGATAGCTTCCCCAATGCGTCCATCACAAGACTGAATGGTCGTAGCTGTTTGCACTATGACTGCACCCCCTCTGCTGGCACTGTGTGCACATGTGGAGCATAACACAATGGGACTCGTGCACAACCCAAGGGGATTCTTCTTTGACTTGCTGCAGGCTGTTTAGGTCCCTTATACCTAACCAGAGCAGCACACAGGGTCCAGAGAGGAATCTCATCCCACCATATTTATGGAGATCAACAAGGAACAAAGTTGAGAGCTGTGGGATATTTTTGTCACCGAAGGAAAAAGAAAAAAAAAAAAAAAGAAAAAAGAAAAAAAGAAGTTTTCCTGTTTTCCCCTCTTACCTGCAGATCAATATAACCATCATCAGTACTGGAAAGCTTGGAGTACTTCACTTTGCTACTGGGGATCCCAGCAGTTAGATTAGTACGTGATGGCATCATAACAAGGAGGCCGTGTCATCAGCTATAACCTGAAACAGACAAAGCTATTGCTTATAGCAGCCTAAACAAGAGGCAGTGTGGTAGAATGCAACGCTTGAAGGTTATTAAAAGGTTAAATATCATTTCTAAAGAAACAAGTTTCCTGACCTGTGTTCCTAACAACACTTTAACTCATTATTTAAATTAAAAAAAAAAAAAAAAAAAAAAGCAACAACCACACCCCACACCTAGCATTTATACAGCATGTTTCCATCCACAGGTCTCAAAGTCCTTTACAAATGAGAAGAAATACCATTATCCTCATTTTACAGAGGAGGAAACGGAGGGTACATCTATACTACCCGCTGGATAGTGTTCGATGTATCAGGGAATCAAATTTATCACATATCATTTGGACGCGATAAAATCGATCCGCTAATCAACACCCGTACTCCACCTCGGCAGGAGGAGTAAACAGAATTGCCGGGGGAGTTGTGGCAGTCAACTCGCTGCCGTGAGGACGTCCAGGTAAGTCAAACTAAGATACTTCGACTTCAGCTACGCAAATAGCGTAGCTGAAGTCGCATATCTTAGTTCGAAGCCCCCAGCTAGTGTAGCCCAGGCCTTAGACACAGAATGGGGAAGTGACAATGACAGTGCAGGGAACATAAAGATGAGCTGCTGCCTCGTGAGCTGTACGGTGGGATATGCCAGCTCCCTTAGACATGTAATTCTTTCCCCCTCATTTATGCTATTTGTCCACTCTTTATACCTCACTCAGCACAGGCCCTATTCAGTTTCACTAGCACAGCATGGCAAAGCCTCAGTAACAAATACTGCAAAGGAATACTGAATTCCATAAAAACCTGGAACTGTTTTCAGTGGAATTTAAACTACCACCTGTATTAGGGTTTTACAAAGTTTTGTTGTTTTAAGAAACAAAGCCTCGGAAGCTGTTGCAAAATGGAGTTGTCTGTTCCTCCAGACCACTCTATCACAAGACAGGCCAAACACAGACAAGTGGATGGAACAGGACACTAGGGAGGAGGAGGAGGTTTCAAAACAGGAAAAGCAGAAAAACAGAAGTCACAGCTCCCTGTTTACCTACCTAGATTAGATCTGCGAAGGACGTGATGTTCAATGCTTGAGCTTTATTTAGCCAAGCCACACTTGTACCCTGTAATTTCATCTTGCTGTGAATCCAAGCCCTGTGGTTTTCCTGCCTGCAGTGACACCCAGTCAAGACTGTACTCACCAGGCTGGGGTATCTGGCTTTGTTGTACAGCTGATGACCTTGCTTTCTAGGAGCTGAAACCTGTGTTTATCCTGCCATCGATGCCTCTGAAGCAATACATAGGAGGCGATGTCTAAGCTGGCCTGTCAGTACCCAGCCCTCAATGCATCCTGCCACCAGAAAATCTCCTGGAAGTCTGAAACCCAGGATAGCTTAGCTGTTCCTTCCACAAGCACTGCTGCTAAGGACTCATATCCAGGTCTCAGGTATCTGTGGCTCCGAAGGAATGACTTCAAACCTGCACTGCAGTCTGCACTCTACAGCCATTGGGCAGGCTCATATTTAAACAGCATTTATAGGACACCATGATGCTCCAATACCGTTCAGTTGATAGGGGAAGTTCAGTTCACTGCACAAAGGCTTTTACTGCCTCTTTTATTTACTAAAACCAGAAAAACTTGAACATATTTTTGCCCACTAAGTGCATGTCCTGATTCCCCAAATTCCTTGGGGGAATTCTGCCCAGCTCTATAACCTATTTAACAATATAATTTTTCAAGCTCTCCCCCCCTCGAATTGAAGAGGGTTCCCCTTTCTTGAATACAACACAACCCCACCAAACACTGTCAGCAGGCCTCTTCTTCCCTGCAAACTTCAAACCTTGCACAACTGGTAAGTCAGAGGTACTCTCTGCACGTAATGTGCATATGCTTTGATTTATAACTTAAATCTGGAAACTCTAGCTGTATCCCAAAAGGGAGAAGAAATGAATGGTTAGTTCATAGTAGCAGACGGCCAGTAACATCTTAGCCATGGGCTCAATTCAGTATTTTGCTTCCTTTATGGACAAAGCAGGCAGACAAAACACGTTTCTAATTTCTGCCGCTACTGAGGATAGAGATAACCCAGTCCTCAGACACTTCACTTTTGGGGCTTATGTCCTCATCTACTCTCAACGTTCAATGACAATTGCCAGGAAATGCATGGTATTGGCAGATACTGCATAAGAAATACTTTGTGTTGCATTAGAGCCTTTTGAGTATGTCAAAGCACTTTTATATACAATAAGTAAGTCCCACACACATCCATGAGCTAGGTATTATCCCCACTTTACAGGTGAGGAAACTGAGTCACAGAAGTGATTTACACACCAGAAGTCTGGTCCAGACAGCTGGACAAAACCCCAGATTTCCTGACTCACAGTCCTGTGCCATGACTACATATTTCCACTGAGAGTAAAGTGGGCCTGATTCTGTGTTGACTTGCCCCAGTTTTACATAAGGGCAACTCCACAGTCTTTTCTGTAATCACATCTGATTTACATCAGTATAAATGAGAGAAGAGTTGAGGCCTGTGTGTTAATGCTGATAACTGTCAGTAAAGTGGAGACTGAGAGCAAGTCATTGAAACTCTCAGAGCTAGAGTCTTATGTGCTCATTTGTATCAATGTCAATCTGGAGTACCTCCACTGAAGACAATAGATAAACTCAAGATCTAGAATGGGCAGTATCTAGCTCACTATCTGTCCTTCTTTACAGCTGAAATCTGTTTGCAATCCAAGTTTTCTGTGATGTCTAGCTACCTTCTAAATACCATAAAAGTCAGTTGATTTTACTTCCAGAATAAAGCTCAGGATCTAACAGATCCCACTACCCCACCAGAATTGCTTGTACAAAGGGAGTCTATCCTAGCCTTGTAAGAGCAACAAACTCTTTCTCAATCATAACCCTAATAAAAAGGGACCCCTTTAGAAGTTTTAAATTCTCAGTAATGTCACAAACTCCATGGAGAGATCCAGAAAGCACGGTAACATAAACCTCTAGGAAGTTTATTACTGCTGCTTTAAACAAACATGGATTAAGGTGTTCTGATGAAATTATTCTCCCCGCTAACAGGAAGAATTCAAAAGGGGGCTGTTCATAAGTTTATCTGGAATAGCATGGCTCTGTCACTTGGTGGCAGATCAAATCAGCCAGTTCAGTGTGTGTACCCTAGAGATGCAAAATGTCAAGATCTTAGCACAAAGAAGCAAAATAAAAATTTCACTGCAACAGTATTCTGTACCTGTTGTTCAAGCCCATCTCTCCCAGTATTGCTGTACCGTCTCTCTGCCGCACCTATTGCAAACCAACCCAGGAAGTTTACACCCCGTGACAATCATTTCCTTCCAGGTTAAGGCACTAAACCTCATTTTGATTTGACTCCATTTCTCCTTTAAAAAAACAACAAAAAAAACAGCATTTGATTGGTAGCTGAAAAGTGGAAGCTGATTGGATAGCTTGTGCTGCGTGCCAGCTGCTAGGGCTCTGTGTAATATGTGTCACACGAATGGGACAAGCTGGGGCTTGTCTGCTGAATACAGAGCTGTCCTGTGTGGGTTGGTGAGTGAGGGGGATCTCAGTAGAGATATTTCCAGACAGCTTTTTCTGTCAAGCGTCTTGCTCTTACAATTAAGGATTCTGCAGTGTCTTTTCATGAGGCATTTATAAATATCTCATTTATTTTTTGAATGGAGATCTTACTCACAATTTATGTCTCAAGATTGTAAAATCCCAGATATGCTGCCTGCGGAAGCTTTCAAAATTGGTCAATAAATTCAAAGGGGCACTCTTAGTTATTTACAAAGTGTATCAAATAACTTGCATTGATACAGCATTTTTCAACCCAAAGGGTTGTACATACATGATACAGGTTTGTACAACACATAGATCCCCACCAAAAAAAATTGAAGTGCTCAAAATCATGAGCTGCTTTTTATAAATAAGAAATGTGGAGACCTTTTTATTTGCCATCTAGCGTTTCAGCTTTTAGGGTTCACGCATTCCAACTTTTATCCCTAGCAAGAACAAGAAGCTTACTTAAACAAACAGACAAACCAACCACCACTAGGGCTTCTAGGTGCTAGTGATACAAACAATAATAACAAAAGGGCTAGATCCAGAGATTCCTTCAACCATTCCAAATGACAGATGTGTTTAGGATGAGGCACAATAGCTGTATAACTACACAGCATGACTTCACACCTTTAACACAGGAACTGCAGTGTCATCAGCACCTGTAACTTTATTGCAAGTTTTGTGTTTTTCTGAAGCATTGGGAGTCGTGCAATTGTGTGTGTGTGTGTGTGTGTGTGTGTGTGTGTGTGTGTGTGTGTGTGTGTGTGTGTGTGTGTGTGTGTGTGTGGCGGGGGGGAGGGGTGTTTTTTTTTTAAGTCAGCTAGCTCTTGGTGGGGAAAAAAGTTGGATGGAGAGGGAGTGGGGGAGGTTTAGGTTAGATATTAGGAAAAACTTCACTAGGAGGGTGGTGAAGCACTGGAATGGGTTACCTAGGAAGGTGGTAGAATCTCTTTCCTTAGAAGTTTTTGAGGTCAGGCTTGACTAAGCCCTGGCTGGGATAATTTAGTTGGGGTTGGTCCTGCTTTGAGCAGAGGGTTGGACTAGATCACCTCCTGAGGTCTCTTCCAACGCTGATATTCTATGATTCTATGAATGCGTGACCCTGAAACGCCAGATGGCAAATAAAAAAATCCCAACATTTATTATTTATAAAAAGCAGCTCATGATTTTGAGCGCCTCATCATTTTGGGGGTCTGACTCATAACTTTTCAATGCTTAGCGGTGGCCATAAGGGAAGCGAACATACCCGACTGAAATAAGACAAAACATAATGACTCAGGTTGATATTTGACTAAAATACTAAGGTTAACGCTCTTGCTAAAAATAGCAGTTATGCCTGAGATAGTCACCTATTTTCTGCCCTATTAAACTACCAGGGGGGTTGACTAAAATATTCTTATGATGATTGTCTTATTATTTCTCTCACAAATGCTCCTTTCATTAACTGGAAAGGGGAAAAATATCATAAAGTTCAACCAGCCTCAGCTGCATGGCTGGGGGTTGCGCCAGAAAGGGAAGCTCAAGGCTACAACCACTAGCCCTGCTTCACATACACTGGTGAAACGTGATTAAAGATTACCACCACGGAAGTGTAGACCCATTCCTGCACTTGACAGTCTTCCAAAGCTGATCTCAGCTCCATAGTCCAACATCACATTTCTGAGTCTCCTTGCACCTCTGTACAGTGCACCTCTGTACAGGAGAAAAAGAGGGGCACTGACACTGGATTCTTTACTGACTCAGTACATAGACCAGTTGCAGCTTTTGGCTCTGACGACAGGCATTCAGGTAGCACCAGTTGACCAAAGGGCTCTAAACCACATTTAACAATCGACTGACCATATAACACGTGGAAGAGACTAGCAACTCTACAGAGGGATGCCAGCAGCAGCCATGAGTCGCTCTTGCAAGGTGGAGACATGCACCTCCAGATTAAGAGACTGCAAAGGGGTGTTTCTCTAGTGCAATGTTTTTCAAACGTGGCCACCGTGGCTGCACGCAGCCACCAGGGGCTTTTCGTCCGGCCAGAACAGCCGCTTGAGCGGTGATGGGGAAGGGGGGAAAAGCATCAGCACCTTCCCGTCCCTCCCTGTCACTCATAGATGTGCCACCACCCTGCACCAGCTCTGGAGACCGGTGGGGCACAATGCTGCAGGGGCAAGGTGAATTCTTAACCCACCTGGGGGAGGGGAAAGGGGGGACAGGAAGTCTTGAGCATCAGCCCTGGGGTGGTTGGGTGGCAGGGCCCAGCAGTGGGACTTCAGGAGCCTGGCTGTAGGGCTTCGGGTGCCAACCCCTGGCTCTGGCTGTGCAGCGGCAGGTGCTGAATTCCAGCTCTGGCCATGTGGCTCTGGATCCCACCTCCAGCCGCTCAGTGGTGGGCACTGTTCCCCAGTTCTGGTCACGGGCTCCAGCAGCAGGAGCCGGCCCTAGATGCTGACCCCTGGCTGTGACAGGTGCCCTCAGCTCCAGGCACGTGGTTCCAGGCCCCAGGGCTGACCCCCAGTCCCAGCTACATGGCAGTGGGCACTGATCCCTAGAAGCGGAAGCTGGCCCCACGTGCCGACCCCTGGCTCTAGCTGCAGAGCAGTGAGGCCAGGTCTGGCTGCATGGCAGCAGGCACTGACCCATGGCCATGCAGCACCAGGCCCCAACTCTGGGCTCTAGCCACACAGTGGCATGTGCTGGCCCTGGGTGCTGACCTCTGGCTCTGGCTGCATGGCAGTGGGGCTCACCCCAGGTTCCCACTGTCTTCCCCATCCCCCAATCGCCCCTGCTGCCCCATCATCCAGGCCTTATTTTGTCCTGGGGCTTACTGAGAAAAGTGGTATTAACAAACATGCAAGTATCTCTCTCTTTTCACAGCATTACTTTTATTATGGAGTCTGCCAAAAACAACCAAAAAACCCCCAACCAACCAACCAAAAAAACCTTACATAAATTACAATGATTTGGATGTGTGTAATGTGCATATTTCTTTTTCCCAGTTAGTATAGGAAAAAGTGTGGAGTTGGTGGCCACACTCTTGAGACCACCAAAAAAAAATTGTTGTGAACCCCTGTGGGTGGAAGAATATGCAAGATGGTGACCAGCTAGTAAGATTATCATACCCTGTGTGACATGGAACTGTCATCCACCTCTGCCAGGCTGTTTGGTCGAGCACAGGAAGTACTCTCAATGCTTGGAGAGGTATTGAATCAATTGAACAGGTTTACAGGTCTTGAAAAGTCCTCTTATGTTCCTACAGTGATATGGACTGACAGCAGCTCTGCATGGGAATTTCTGCAGAAATATCCTCAAACCAGTTGTAGTTTGACATAGCAAAGTACAGTGGTGTTGGTTTTAGCCTACTGCTGCCACCTTGTGACTCTCTCCTGCTACATCATTCTTTCACGAGAGAGCTAGTTCAGTCATTTTGTAACTAACACAACTGAAGATGTTTGGAAGTTTCACACAGCTTCCAGCTAAGTTTGACTACTGTACACAAACATGCTTTGAGCATATCATGGTAGCTGAATTATATTTAGAACAGTGGCTAACTCAGACCAAAACACACCTGTTCTAATGTTCATGAAGAAATATATGACCTCCTCCATACCCATTAGAAGTTCTTGCCAAATTTCTCCAGTGACAGGCCTGTGGGATAGTTTAACTTACAGTAATACTTAACTCTTCACCATCCTAGCTCCCAAATGTAAAGTGCTAAAACAGGGGCCTATGCATGCCAAAGGAGCTGATTTTCAGTGGCACTCACACTGCCCAGGTCCTGGTGGCTCTGCATTTTAAATTAAGCTTCTTAAACATTTTAAAAAACATTACTTACAATACTGTAGTTATATAGACTTAGAGAGACCTTGTAAAAACATTAAAATGTATTACTGGCACGTGAAACCTTAAATTAGAGTGAATAAATTGAAGACTTTGCACACCCCTTCTGAAAGGTTGCTGACACCTGTGCTAACCTGCTACTCTCTTGCAGCTGGGAAAATGGTTGGTCACAGTAAGGGAATTAATTCCCCCTGACAGTTCCCTGTCACTGCAGGTTATGTAGCTAGCAACACACTAGACCTACTGAGAATTTAAGTAATACTTTTAATTTAAATGGTGTCTGAAATAGGTTGATCCAGTTTATTGTAAATTATAAAAAAACCAAAAAAAATGCATCATCTTTCTAAGAAGCTGAAGGAGAATGGAAAGGTACTAGTACGCTAACATCTAACTCAAAATGGCATTACTGCAATCATTTTGTTAAGGGACATTTTGAAATCAGTAGTAAAATTAAATTAGTGGCTGTATTTCTTTTGTATACAAGTTTCTACTAAACTACTTTTGAACTTGTTATTGGTCCTAACACCACTATTTCATGAACCTTTAGATAATTTACCAAAGCTGCAACTAGAAAATTTTGAGTTTGTGAACATGGACAAGTCTGGAAATTGAAAGTGCACTAGTATAAATAGGCAGGTTTAATACATTACTGCCACTCAAGTAAACTTTAAGGAATCAAATCAACTTAAACAAAACTGATGTATACAATCTTAAATCTGTTGATCATAGCTATACAAAGTTGCCTTAGTTTACACATGCTGATTCTGCATCTGTAGTTACGCTGCAATGTGTGTGAATGAGACCACTGTACTCAGACCTCCCTCTTACATAAACAACCTGCTGCAAAAAACAAGATGTTTTCACATGTTGTGAAAGTGACATTGATTACACTTACTTATGTCATGTATCTTCCAGTTATAACCAAAGGAGGAGTGTTTAGTTTCAATTGCCAAGTGAAATTAGCCAGACAACAGTATTTATAGTTTGGCATCAGTCATGTAATTGCCAACCCGAAAGCTTATGGTCATATAAAAAGTTGGAAAGCTGCTGGTATTTCATATTTTATTACATATTATATGTAAGTGCCTCCTGCAGTCTACATTTCTTTGATTTTAAAGAAAAACAGATGTTGGCAGTACTTTTCAAACTGTTAATTCTATTCATAATTAGGCAGAAGAAAGAACATTCAAAAATTTTATTACCATTTTCACATTTCAATTATATTACAGTTCCCCTTTTGGAAAGGACATTGTGAAAGCTGAATTATGCCTGCATTAGTCGTTTAGGAAGCCATTAGTAACCTCACATCACTGTGGTTTCACAGGTAGAGCCCTAGAGAAAACCTTTTATTGTAACTTACTGCTTCAATATTGCACCTTTTACCACTAGCAACTTCCAAAAGGACTAAAAGCTTGTTCTAAAAACAGCATCTAAAAAACAATACGTAACTAGACACATGGTCTAGAATAGCAAAGATACAAATGTTTTTCAAAGTAGGTACAAAACAAATTAAGTTGAAAAAATATTTACAGAGAATATCTACAAACATGCATAACAGTATTATTTGAGACTTCTGACTGGACACTTTCTTCATCCTCAGGAAAGCAGTTTTCATCTCCCAAGGCTCTCAGAGGCTCTTCCCTTGATCCTGCTGCATTTTAAGAACCATCCTGCTGATCTTCAATCTTTGGGGCAAGATAATATTTTAAGTGTCCCATATCTGCAATCTTGTACTCCACAACTGAGGGAGAAAAAAGCAAGTCAGTTACTCAGGCCACTTCCAATAAACACTGTCATTTATGCCTGTGTTGAGACTTTACAATGCAGCTTACAAGTGGTGTAACTATACAACTTTTTGAAGAACTGAAAGCAGCATTACTTACCTAATGGAACATCTGCAGACATACTAAGTGTAACTGTAGGTGACAGTGGCGTGGCTTTGGTAAAAAAATTCAAGTACCTCAAGGCAAAAGTTAGCTGGACTGGCTCATTCATCTCTATTGTAACCTAACAGGAAGAAATCAAAAACCCATTATTAATTAAGACTACAATGCTCTCTTAAAAGCAAGGACAATCAGAGCCCCGTTAAGTATTTGCCATTTCTGCACGCTTATTTTCTTGGAGAGATTTCATGTCCTAATAGCCCATAAATGTAGCACAGCACAAGAAGCAACTTCTGGGCACTTAACTATTAGTTAGAGCACTTGTCTACCACAACAGAGCAGATGCCAGCTGAAATACTAGTAACCTTTTCCCCACCCACCTCCCATTTTCCTGATACCCATGTATTACTCGGCCCTGTATTAGACAAGAAAGACCCCAAATTTTGTAGCTTGTCAGTTTTCTAAACCCAGCCAGGTAGACTGGACTTCTGAGTCAATATTCCACAAATGTTTCAGAAAGTTGCACCTGCCCCAACACTAGAGACTCAAGTCTCAATATTTTGGAAAATTTTCAGAGTACCCCATCAAACTTACAGCTTCTTCCTCCTTATCCACATTACTGGTCTGTGACAGCTTGATGTTTCCATTTCCCAGCTCTCCATTAGCAGAAAATTTTACACCATCTTTTGCACAAGAGATGACAACAGCATCTCCAATATGGCTGAGATCTCTGCAGATCCGTGCAAATTCACCAGAAGGCATTTTCACTACACAACTGTATTCTTGTTCCTGTGAGAAGACAAGCTTAGATATAGTTTAACAGTACCAGAACAAACTTTTGTACTCCGTCACTTACATATATTAGCTAGTGTGTGTCATGATGCAGATTTAAGACAAAAATACCACCGCAGAAACAAGTCAAAGGCTTCTACTGAAATTTAATGAGAGCTGTGTTGGGAAACAGTCTGCCTTGAAATAAAATTTAGGTTTATTACATTTCCTAACAGGAAGCTAGTTACAGAACATTTTATGACAGTTAAACATTCAAGTTATTGGCTTATTTGTAAAACCCAATAATCTAATTTAGATCAGCAGTGGAGATAAATTTACTTACAGGAATTCCAAGTTGTTCCACATCTAAATCCATTAACTTCATCTCATAATCAGAGACCTTCTCCTGATCTAAAAACAATCAGCAAAGATATATTTGACTAGAACTATTCTAACACATTAAAACTAGGGTTGCTAAATTCTGTCTCATAATATTTCCTCAGCATAGTCTTCATTTGATAAAAAATCATAATGCACTTGGTTAGGTTTCTTCTTGGTGTCAACTTTGTGACTATCCTCAATGCCAGTTATTCTTTACATAAATATCCACTGAAGTCTACTCAAAGTATAAAGTTTAATAAAGTTAAATAGTGACTGATGGTTCAAAGATATGCACATCTTTTTCTGGAAGAGCAAAGAAAGCTAGGCACTGATTAGCTGTTCTGAAATGCAGAATTACAACATTTCACTCCCAATTCTGCTTCATAATTGAATTAAAGAACACTTTGTATCCTAATATTAAAGTAATTTGGAATCAAGAATATTTACTTGGTGCCTCAAATACTAGAGCCAATGTATCTGCATTGTCCTCTGCTCTAAGGGTGATTATGTCTTCATTGCCAGCACACTTCAGTATTTTGGACATACTAGAAAAAACAAGAGCATTGATTACTAGGTCAGTTATACTGCACCAGAGCGATATTTGCAAGAAATCTGGGGGGCTGCGTCACACGTCAATTTCACGCCGCTGACTTCAGCGTATTAACGTCAACATCTGCCCCTGCGACAGTGACTGAGACACTCACAGGGCCGAGGGGCAGCTCTGAGTGCTGCTCAACTTGCCTCCCCACCTCCCGGGCCAATACAGAGCCCAACGTAGTAACGGGAGCTGGGCGGACGCCTTCGCCCCAGCGCAACCTGGCCAGGCCATGGCACTCGGGGCCCACAGGCCCCTCCCCCACATGCAGCTTTCCCGCCAGCGCGCCGGGACATTGTGCGACTGGCGCCGAAATGACGTCAGCTCCGCCAGAGACCAGCGCGCGCTAGACACCCTCTCCCCGCCCCCCCAGAGAACTTCGCTCTCGCGCGCCAGCCGCCGCCCCCCCCCGTCCCCGCCTGAGGAAACTGAGCCTCCCTCCGGCCCCGCTACCTGGCCAGGTTGACCCCCATGGCGATGTTGCGGTCGCAGCGGTAGGTGTCGAAGCCCTCGGAGCGCAGCGTGAGCTGCACCAGCGAGACGTGTGAGGAGTCCATGCTCTGCAGGCTGATGCCGCCCGAGCCCAGGTCCCAGCAGGCCTCGGTGATCAGGTCCTTGAGCGCCTCCAGCACCCGCTTCAGCACCGAGCCCTGCACCAGCCGCGCCTCGAACATCCTGTCAGCGAGGGAGCGGCCACAAAACCCAGCGCTGCGCTGCTCCGCACACAAGAGACCCCCGACTGCCTCCACTGCGCGCCAAACGGCGGGTCTTATAACGCCTCTGGCCTGGCCCCGCCCACCTGTCGCTTTACACCAATCATACACAGGTAGGAGCCGGAAGCCTCGCCTACAAGCCGCTCTTTCACCAATTAGCGCCCCCGTACTACCGGTAGACCCGCCCCTTTGTAAGCATTCCCGCTAATCATGGAAGCGTCATAAATCACGCCCACGTGACTGTGATCTACCAATCACTAGGTAGATAACATCGCCCCCAGCTTGCCTATCACCAGACGCGTAACAATAGGAGCCACGCCCACCTCTTACTGTTTGACGACCAATCAACACATGGATTTCGTTGTCCATACGGACCTGCAAATCGCAGTTCGCGCGGCTCCTCCCAGCTTCTCTTCTGTTGACCCATCCCGACCCGGCTTCCTCTGTCTGATAGAGCCGTGGGGCCCCAGTGGTCAGGGGGAGTTGAGAAGAGGATTGGGGCTGCTCGATGGAATGCGGAGGCCCCAAAGATTCCGTGGCAGTTGTTGGATGGAATATTGGGGGCCCCATAAAATTCCAGGGAGGGGCTAGATGGAATGTTGGGGCACCATAAAGTTCCATGGGAGGAGCAAGATGGAATGCTGGGGCCCGATAAGTTCCATGGGAGGGGCTTGATGGAATGTTGGGGCCCCAAATGTTATGCAGCAGTAGCTGGATGGAATGTGGGGGCCTTGAATTTCTCATGGCGTTTGGAGTGTGGGGGGTTGCTTCTGGGTGGAACGTTTAGGAGCCTGTAGGCCTTGGAGCTGCCGAAGGAGTGGAGTAGGGGGTGGTGCTGGGTGGAACATCGGGACTGTAGGGTCTGCTGCAAATGTGGGGGGCTGCCGAATGGAATGTTGGGGCCCCAGCGGGTCTGGATCAGTTGTGCACCCATGCACCCCTCTTTGCATAGGGGCTGATAAGTGGAAGCTTGGGCCCCCAGGTGGTTTGGTGGAAAGGAATGGGAAAGCAGGGTTTGCAATAGCAGGATGGTATGTTGGAGCTGGAATGCAGGGTGGAATGCTGGAGTCCTGAAGGTTTTGTGGCAGTGCAGAGTTGTGATAAGCTGAAGGCCTCATGGCAGTTCTGGGTTGCTAGATGGGATGGGTTGGTCAACTGTTGAGTTTGTCAACTTGCATTGATGGTGGTGGTTTTTGCGGTGATGTAATCAATTTGTAGCCTCCCAGGAACTTTCTGGTTTTTAAGATGATGCATTCTGTGGTCACTCAAAATATCACTGAGCTCAGAGCCACTTCCTACAAAAGCATAAGGCCCCCCCGAGTTAAACATTATGCCTTACCTGTAACCAGTTAAAGGCATGTAAGGTACAGCCTAGCCTCACCAATAGAGATCCTTGATACACAGGTTAGTAACTGCATTACAATGTCAGTATCAGCGACAGCTCCCATGCTCCATCACCTGCCACTTGTCTTTGAAGTTGCAGAACCTTTAACATTTTCAAAGTTCTAAAACTCCAGAGTCCTCATTCCCCAACAATCTGTTGTTCATTGGTTGCTGAACAACTCTGGTTATTTTACCTCTATTTGGCACTGGTGCAACTATTGCTGGAATACTGTGTCCAGTTCTGGTGTCCACAGTTCAAGAAGGGTGTTGAAAAACTGGAAAGTGTTCAGAGAAGAGCCATGGGAATGATTACAGGATTAGAAAACATGCCTTATAATGTTTGACTCAAAGAGCTTAATCTATTTAACAATAAAGGGGTGACTTGATTACAATCTATAGATCCTTACATGGGGAACAAATATTTGATAATGGGCTCTTAGTTGTAGTAGAGAAATGGCTAATAAGATCCAATGGCTGGAAGTTGAAGCTAGACAAATTCAGACTGGAAATAAGGCGTACATTTTAAACAGTTAGCATAACTAACCATTGGAAACATTTACCAACGGTAGTGGTGGATTCTCCATCACTGACAATTTTTAAATCAAGGTTGGAAGTTTTTCTTAAAGATCTGCTTTAGGAATTATTGTGGAGAAGGTTTCTGGCCTGTGCTATACCGGAAGCCAGACTTGATGCTCACACTGGTCCCTTCTGACCCGGGACTCTTGTCTGTCCTCACACCCCAAACACTGGCCTTTGTGTCTCTCTGAAGGGGCCAGCCCTGCCTGAGCAGATACACTCAAAGCCATGTGGTTTATGCAGGCTAGGATGCACCTGTAACCCCAGCCCCCGTGCTTGTTCTGCATGGAATTACTGACTGTAGGGGTGCAGAGGGGGAATTTGGGGGGGTAATGCCATCCCATTCCTGGGGAGGGGGCCAAGGACGCAGCACACTGCAGCAGCAGCACTGGAATAATTTGTATATTGGGGAGCATGAGAAGCAAATTATAAACCCTGTTACATGATGGAAACCACTTCAAGCCAAGGGGGTGCAGGAACACCCCTATTCCAGCAGCTCTATACCGCATCACCGCCTAACCCCCACCCCCACGTCTCCATCGGTCTCCTCTGGTGTGGGCATCCCATGGGTTATTGCAGTATGTACGCCACTGCCTACACCAATCATGGCGGCCTCGGCAGGAGAGCTGGCCACATCTGGGTACACATAGGCGGGGCGCGCGCGCGGGCTTCCGCATTGAGAATGAGGCTGGCGAAGGAAGAGGGTGGCCACGCCCACCTTTCCCCTCCTGCGCCTACTATTGGCTCGGCCCCTCTACCCCCCTCCCCCCACCCATGGAAGCCCGGGGGCGCTCGCGCTGCTGCCGCCTGGTCTCGCGCTGCAGCGATCGGAGCTGTTGCACCGGGAGCATCTGCGGTTGCGGACAGCGGAGCGCAAGGCGCGGCGGCCTCGGGCCAAGATGAGTGAGCTGAGGCAGAGGCTCGGCCGGGAGCCCGACGGGGCCCGGGAACCCGAGGAGAAGGTAACGGGGCGGGGCCAGAACTGCACAGAGGCAAGGCACCCAGTGCTTTGGGCTGGTGCTTGCAAAGGGGCCGGGATGGGGGGATGTAGCGGCGGTGGAGTGCGGAAGATGGTCAGGGGGAGCTGCAGTTGGGGTGCTCATGGGGTGTAAAGGAGACGCTGCTCACGGGTGGGCTGCAGAAGATTGTAATGAGCTGCGCAGGGGTGGGTCGTACAGAGAGGGGTGCAAAGGTTGGGGAGGTATGAGGAATTAGGGGTGCAATGTAGTAATGTATGCTTCATCGTCTTGAGGGGCCGTGCGAGGCTGGGGTGTAGGATGTGCGTGGATTGCACTGTTGATGGGATAATCAGCATGAACCGGAACAAAGATATTTCCAGCCCTCCCTGAGGAATTGGGGTTACAGCGGATGGTTGGCCTGATGGCAGTTCCATCCCCTTGCAAGAGCTGTGTGGGCTACTTGTGTTTTGGTAAACAGAAGCTTTTTGGTTCTGGCCTCCCACCAGAGCTGTAGGCTTATTTGTCACCTTTCTAAAAGGTGCTAGGAGCCATGTGTACCTTGCATGCAGACAAAATCTCTCAAAACAAGAAGCAGGAGTGCACTAGGCTGTATGGTGTCTATAATCTGTTACAGCACGTCTCAGTACCAAGAGAACTTGCCATTTATTTGTAACCCAGAGCTGGGCTTTGAGAGCAAGTCCTGAGTAAACAAGACCTATCTGTGGTTCTTTTTTCTATACGTTTATAGACATATCTACTTTTCCTGATTGGCATATTGGTCCTTTTTTGGAGTGCAACTGGTTTCTGTTGCAGGAGGTCTGATTATTATAGTAATGTGGATATTATATTCTTTATATACTGTCCCAAGTGTACACAGCATTTTACAGACCTACCCAAAACAACAAAGTCCCTGGGTGGAGGAGTTCACAATGTAGCTATAATATGCCACCCCTGAGGAAAAAAAAGTATAGTCTGTTGGATTACACAGAATTTATGATTTCAGCAACCTAATGAGAACATTTAAAGTGCTAAGAATTGTAATATACTGTTCTTTTTATTTCTCAAACAAGAACACATCTAGATGTTTTAAGGGGGAAAACTCACCATCAAGTTGTCTTGTAAAGTAACTCTGAAAAGGGTTGTGCTGTCAAGATAAAAATCATATTTAAAAATACATCTTTGTCCTTGCAATTAATCATGTTAGGGACATTGAAAATGAAAACTGAAAAACTATTTACTCTTTACTTTCTCATGCTGTTAGGTTACTTTTTGCATCTTGCTCAGCCGAGAGGTCAGTTTCCTTTTGGCTCCTGTTCCTTAGGGCAGTGTTACTGTGCTTGTCCTTCCTACACTGCAGTGGAATGTTTGAACTACTTAAAATAAAGAAGCTAAAATTATGACATTTCTATGTTTAAGTAAACCTAGAGGAGTATGTAAAATCCTTGCTTCTTTTGACAGCTTGCATTTCTACAATTGCAGCAATGTTCCTCTAATACCTCACATGAGTTTTAATATATATCTTTGGTTCTAATTACCTATCCATTCTTGCATAATTATAGAGCTGAAACTTAAACGAGAAAATGACCCTTTATTGAATGGGATTGCTAAAAACTTGCCTTGATTTAGGTCCAAGGTGCTGAGTGCCTCAGAGCTTATATGAAGTCGTATCCTCAACAATTACTGACTTCTATTTGTTCAGTGGTAATAACATTTTAATTTTTATATTAAACAAAAGAGGATTAACCCCTCATCAGCTTGGTAATTGCATTTGTTTCAGTTGCGATTTATTTTGCAGCAGGGGAATTTATAGAACTCTCACACAAAGGCTTGGAAGGATTAGATTTTTATTGGTATATGTTGATAAACATCAATTTCAACATGCACACGAACTGATTTGAAAAATATTGTAATCAATCTTTATCAAAATGTACAGCTAGGCCAAGTAAGAATGCTGCTTGAGAATTTATTACAGTTTGATTTAAGGATATTTGCTGGGTATTTATTGACATGTGATGACAGTTTGTGATTTAACTGTTACAAAGCTTTAATGAATCCAAGTATGTATTCTTGTTAAATGCGTGTCTCATTTCCCCCAGCTATTGCCTCACTCCCCTACAATTTTCCCAAACTGTGAAAATTTCAGTAGGTAAAAATACAAAAGCCTTAAACCCCATAATTTTGCACACCTGTAAAAATGTAAATCAGTAAAAATAGAAAAAAACTTAAAATAAACTGATTCTCCACTGAAACCATTAAAGAATTCTGCCAAGCTCACTTATCCTGCAGTACTTTCGTAGGAGTTGGAATGCTTCCTTGGAAGCTTGGAGACATTCGTATTTCTTAACTGAGATGAAAACATTCTCTGTCAGCCAAACAAGCTGAGCTTGTCTTAGCTATGGGATATGTTCTTCTTTAAGAAGGTCAAAGGGCTGTTATAGTGTAATCTCTCTTGTTATCTACAGCTAACAAAGCTGTTTTTTCATACAATGAGTTTTCCAAAAGGGCTTCTCCAGTTATATGTGAGCGGATGCCTTGAGATGCAATCCTCCCAATAGAAGTCTGGGAATTATGAGGCATCGCTCATCCCAAAATAACCCAAACCAGCAAACAAAATACAAAAGACAAAGAATTACTGCAGCCACCTCTGATGTTAAAGGTGGCAGCTGTGCAACAATACACAGCAATTTAGAGTGGGAAGCAAATAATATTTTGAAACTTAACAGGGAGAGAATGAGTTTGTCAGAATGTGATTACCTAAACTGGGTGCTTGGCAAGATTATCTCTAATGTATTTTACAAGGCCTTGCTTATGCAATGAGGTCCGTGTGAGCAGACCTGTGCAGCAAGCTGCCTGAAAGACCCTGTGAGGTCTGACCTGGTAAAGCTGATTAAGACCAGGGTTGTCTTCCTCATTGTTTTGGAAAGTGCCTGGTACACTTGACGCATGATAGCAATAGAAATAATAGCAACTGAGTGTAGCTTGTGTGGATGCTGTAATATATGTGCAGGTCTTTTAGTTGAACCCTGCGTATCATGTTTAAGCATCGTTATATGGAAGAGACTGTTACCCATTTTCTGTTATATTTGTAGCCTTGCCAAGAATAATAATTCATCAGAGTTTACTCTGTTTCGCAGAAAAAGAATAGCTTTGAAAAGAATAGAAGCCCTGTATGATTCTTAAACGTTTTCTCTTTTTGCTAATTTTTTAAGTTAAAATTGTACATTATTAAAATTTAGCATTTCAGCATTTTTTTCCTACCTACATGGTGCTTTACACTTCACTCTGCCTTGATAATGGAAACAAGAGTTAGTTTCACTTTCTGCTCCTGGTTCGCTGGCACAACACTAGCTGTTATGTTTCTCTTTCTATTGGTACAAGGGAATGTTTAAATGTGAAAGTTTTCACTGAAATGAAAACACATTCTGTAAAAACATTTCTCTATGTATTAGATTTTGTAAGACTTTAGATTCTGGGTCTCAAAGATAGGGGATAGGATCCGTTTGTTTCCCTCCAGATCATAGTGAAATGCAAGAATTAGGGAAATGTACGCTAATGTTAATTTTGCTGTACCTGCTGTGTGGATAAATAGGAGCTCAATCCTGTTGACCATCGTTACCAATAAAGGATTTGATTAAAAAATAACTGTCAGTGGGTGTTTGTTATTAGAGGAATACGATGAAAGTTCTCAGCCCCTACAATACAGTTCAAGGCTCTTGTTCGCACTTGCTGTTTATAAACTCATTCTTTTATTTGCTATAAAATTGGATGTGGATGTCTTCTTAGCTGAAGTGAGGAAAGACTTTAATGTGAGTGAGAGATCAAAGCCTAGTGCTTGTTGTACAAGCATCCTGTTGAATCACATTTTCCTTCAACTGCAATTTTACATAAGTGCACCAAACAAATCTAACATTTTTTTTTCTGTTGTATATGAGATCCAGGGATTTTTCAAGAGTCTCAGGGGCCAGTAATACATACAGCTAGCATGTGTGAGAAGGGAGGAGGGCAAGACTGTGCCATTTAGAGGCATAGTCTTTAGGGCTGCACATCTTACTGATGCATGATTTACAGCTTTCTTTGTGGTTCACATCCTAGTGGAAAATACCATCCCCTTTTAACTATAGTGGCAACTGTGGGAGTGAATGGTAGAAGCACATTTCATAGAATAGAATATCAGGGTTGGAAGGGACCTCAGGAGATCATCTAGTCCAACCCCCTGCTCAAAGCAGGATCAATCCCCAGACCCCTAAATGGTCCCTTCAAGGATTGAACTTACAACCCTGGGTTTAGCAGGCCAATGCTCAAACCACTAGAGCTATCCCTCCCCGCTTTAGCAGCTCTGCTGCGAGGCATACTTGCACAGTGGGCCATACAGATGAAATTTTCCATTGCAGTGTTCAGATACTTCTACTGAGCATGCACAAACAAATAAACTTTATTTCTAAAAGGGATGGGGGAGGAGGTGTTAAAAATTAAATGCAGGAAACAGAGGGAGAAATGCATAGTGGATGGAAGAGCGCCAGAACGGGATGGGGCAGGGGGCCATGGTGCCATCACTTTTAAAAGTGGAAGGGCATAGGCCACATTTTACCAGCTGTAAGGGTGTGGGAGTGGGGGGCCTCAGGAGGAAGGGGGCATGGCCTCTGGAAGAAGGGGCAGGGTCATGGTTCAGGCACTGGTGTCTCCTCCCACTTTTAGGAAACTTCTGCTGCTCCTGGTCAAGATTCCTGGGTTCTATTCTTGATGGGAGTGTGGTGACTTTTGGCGTTTAAGTGGGGTTTAAATGTTGAATTCTTCGTCACTGATCTTGTTGTTTAGCTATCTATATGCTTTATAAAACACTTATCAGAGTAGCGTGTAGCTAGCCAACTCTAACTTGACTTCTTTGTGCCTCTAGTATCCACCTGTATAATGAGTATAGTTCGTGTCTGCCTCACAAGGGTTTTGAGAATCTTCACTAATGAATGTGAAGTGATTTGAAAGTATCAGGAGCTGTGTTGGTGCCACATGTTGTAACACTAAAGCAAAAGAAGGATAAAATTCCTTTAGCTCAGCTTTTGCATTGTGCTCTCTCTGCTTGGGTGCATATGCACCCCCTCATTGGACAGGTGGGGGCATATGGCGAACAGAATAGAGAAGCTGAGACTGGCTGTGAGGGTAGGGGAGGAAAATGTAACCTGAGACCCACTCTCGAACACTTAAGCAATTCTGAACCCCCAAAGATTGTTCATTGAGGCACTCCTGATTTTTATATAGATCACTAAAGGCTCACAAGTCTGAATTAGAGAGCTACGATTGCATCTAAAGGAACTGGTGATACCACAATTCGATACACCGCAAAATTGGTGCTTTTTTTGATACAGTCGAAAGCCCTGAAGGGCTAGGGTTGCTTCCCCTTATTCGGATTGTCCCTGTGTCTTCCCTTTTAAAATTCTTAAAGGGATTTAGAACGTATGAAAAGTGCTGGTTTATTTCATCTCCGTAAGAGACTGACAGGCCCAGTTTACTTTCAAGATAGACAGCAGCAGCCGTGTCTCGGCCCTGACCGGAGAGGTCATTTTGGTCTCTATTGCTCACTTAATACTTGGGTTTTCTGAAACTGCCAACAGAGGTGCCAGTTAGTCTTTCAGAATGGTGCCATTTATTGTGATGACATTGTGCAACTAGGAATTGGTCTGAGACCACTCTGATATAGTTCATTATGGTTGGCCATCAGATGGTAGCAACTTTTACCACTGCTAATCTGGCCTCGAGCTGGGGAAAGTGTCACTAACTGATCCTGGTTTCCGTTAGTCACTACGTACCAGGAAGGATTTGTTCTTGCAAGGTGCTGAGTACATCGCAGTCGATGGGAGTTGAGGGCATTCAGCACCTTGGCAAGTTGAAAATATATATGAAACTCTCCTCTTCACTGCCTGCTTCTTTCCAGGTTCATATCGATGCTGGAGTGGCTTTGATCACTGATAACTTAAGGATCTGGTCCCTTCAGTGACAATATTTTGTGTGACTGAAATGTATAGTGAGGTGCTTGACTTCTGCTAACCTATTCATTGTTATAGACATAAAACGGCACTGAGCTTTCCCACATAACAAAGGCATGACACAGCAAGAACTCAAAAGCTGAATCCACTATTTTCTGTTGGTAGAAAATCTCAGATAGGGACAGTGATGGGGA
The DNA here is from genome assembly GCF_025201925.1 of Gopherus flavomarginatus. Taxonomy (NCBI): domain Eukaryota; kingdom Metazoa; phylum Chordata; order Testudines; family Testudinidae; genus Gopherus; species Gopherus flavomarginatus. The sequence continues at coordinate 156,831,493 of NC_066618.1, read as the reverse complement.
GACAGACATGCTGCTTTGTTCACAGAATCTTCTTGATGGGGATGTTGCCAGTGCTACCTTCATGCTAATAAGTGGCAACTTGTTTCTTTCTGTCTGGCTCAGTATTTCATTTTCTAAGCCTGCAGCACCAGATCAGCTGTATTCTCCAGGCAGATGACTGACCTGTTCTGCTGAACTTTTGCTGTCTAAAACTCTGCAGAGCTTATGTTTATTCCCTATGTATAATCAGGCCATTCTAGCCCATTGTGATAGAGACTGTGGCAGTTCAGCTTGCCAAGGTGCTGAATGCCCTCAACTCCCATTGACTGCAGTGTTCTCAGCCCCTTGCAAGTATAAACCCTTAGTATGGTGTCCCTTGTTCTATTTTTCTGAAGCATATGGTTATGACAAGACAAATGAAGCTGAGATGGAGGGGAGGTTCTTTCATGATAGCAGAAGACTAGCAACCAGAGCTCTGCATTTCTATTTCCTACTCTGCCACCTTCTGTACCCTTCTTAAATCTACGTATTAATTACCTGGTCTGTAAACAGCGTATACCCACTGCAGGCATATTATAAGGCTTAACGGACTTGCATAAGGGATGAACTTGGCTTTGGGAAGAGAGTACAGCTTCTTGGATGAAAGGTGCTAGACACAGTGAGTGCTGTGATACACTGTGATTTGCCCACCAGTTGCATCTCCTGGTTCAGGGATGCAAGGAAAGGATTGGCTGCTTAATTCTTTAACCTGACAGTTACCGGACTTTTGAGTGGAAACTTCAGTGCTTGTTATCGTTTGCCCCAAAGATCCAGTCTAGTGTAATAAGTGTCCATCTCACTCTGTCAGCTGCCTCACTTGTAATATTCTCTTCAACTTTTCTATAGCTATATTAAAATTTCTCAAGTGCGTGAAAGATGGTGAAGATCAATGGATTTCTCTTTAGAGATGAGTTATACATCAGTGACTAGGTCTGTAAAGGGAGCCATGACTTCCTGAAACTGACAACACAAGATCAATAGGTTTTGGACAATGTTCTTCTTAGCAATTTAACTAGATCAGCTAGAACTTTCTTATATTAGGCCTTGAAAAATATTTGCCCCTGGGAAATAAAGGGTGGTAGTTTCTGTATTTTATGATGACAAAAAGAACTTTCCAGACGTGAACAGCGTATAGATTACGGACCAAAACCAACAACCCATAAGTCAACGTAGGGCGCCAGAGCCACCCTGCTGCTTATAACTTCCCCAGTCAGCAACAGATTTAAATGGCTATTCAGAAACTTATAGGAAGTAAGGATGCTGTCAGCATTGCTATTCTACTTTGCTGCTGTTGGAGACTCTGCAGCACTGGAACTGTTGACTTTGGACTCTGCGGGTAGCTCCTCATACACTCTTTGATATCTGCCTTGAGCTGGTCACCTTAGCTTTTTGGTTAGGAGAGAACTGATTCCTTCCTCCCCCCCCCCCACCCCCAGCCTTGCTTACATTCTCCAGCCCTATCTAGCTCTTATGTCTGGAGATTTGAGGCCAAGCTCCACACTTCCTTCTCCTTAATCTCTCGTGTATTGCATGAAAGGAAAGAAGGCAAAGGAGGGCAAGGAGAGAACAAGGCTGTTCCTAATGGAAGACCAAGCTCTAGGCCTGGCAGTGGTGTGAGATGATCTGGAGGGGTACATGGTTGTCTGATGCTAGATGATCCTAGGGAGCAAAGACAAGAAAGAAGACCTAGAATGAGACAGTTGCTTTAAGTGAGAACCACTTCAGTGAAGGGACTGGCATTGTACCATTGGTGGCTCTGGTGTGAATTTAACGGCTTGCCCCTTAGTGAGGGCACTGGATGGGAAGATGCCATACAATAGCTTCAGGGGTAGAAGTATCAGGGTTTGTTTCTTGGGTGGCTGCTGGAAGTTATTTGCAATGACCGGTAGAGTTTTGGGTGGGGGGTTAGTTACAAAGCTTTGGACACGCTGGAAACAATAATCAAAGGTCTTTAAGATAGCAGGTAGCTCAGAGGTTATTGCACACATGTTACTGATAAGGTAGTAAGAGCAAGATTTAAAAAAAATCTCCCCTGTGGTTTGGCTTAACTGGTGTTTGGCTAAATTTCATGTTTTAACTGTATTCCGTCCTGGAAATGACCACTCTTAAGGTTTTTAAGGATCTTTTGAAACAAGAGAATAATTTAATCTTATAACAGTGATTCCTTACATGCAGATGCACGTATTCTTATTGGCTCGTGGACAAGACTTTTTCCCCATAACACAGCTGATTATATATCATCCTTTAAGATTTGTCCTCTCCTAGAACTCTGTAAAAAGACTCCCCATCCCTTCTGTGACGCTGCACCCCTATATTCTCCATAGTGATATTATTACATAGTATAATTAAGATGTATTTTATGCCAGATGGGTCATGTAAGGTGTCATTGGAAAAGGTATGATTTGCTGAATATGATTATCTTATTTGTATGCGTGTATCATTTTTGTATCTGAAGTTCTGAATATTGACTGTGTCTATTTCATATGTAATCACACCTGGGCGACGTCCACTGAGGAAGATGCTTCCAGTCTAAGTAGCTGGCTGGGAAGGACCTATTCATGGTAGTGGGCCATTAGAACAATAAGCCTTAGGAGAAGCTTATCCCACACTGGATGAACCTTCCTGAGAACACTCCAGACAGCCTATAAGCAATGGCTGCTATGACAATACAAGAACATGTGGTCAGGCCACATGACTCTGGACTGAGAACCAAGTTTTAAAACAAAGGGTTCCTGCCATAGGCTAAAGCTATATAAGGCAGGGAGTGACATTGTCTGTTGTATGAAGACCTGAGAAACCCAAGCTGTAAAGCTAATGCAGCTTGTACCTTAAGAATCTGGAAGTCTGCCTGTACCATCAGTAAGGTGAGAATCTGCTAATTCATATCCAATCTATCTAGTATATTATGCTCAGTTTGCATTTTTTGTTTATTTGCTAGGTAATCTCCTTTGATCTGTTCGCTATCCCTTACAATCACTTAAAATCTATGTTTTGTAGTTAATAAACTTGTAGCTTTTGCTTTATCTAAACCGGTGCGTGTGAGTGAAATGGGTGGGAAATTGTAGCTGAAGGAGCAAAGGCTGTTGCATATTCCTCTCCGCATTGAGAGGGAGACGAACTGGACAATAAATTCATACTGGTTGGGGTTTGGACCAGGGCAGGACAGTACCCCTCTGGGATTCCAGGCTGGGAAGCTGGTGGTAGTTTTGGCTGTAGCCCCTCTATTGTTAGTTCACATGCAGTGGTTGGTCAGAGAGCCTGCATGTAACTGCAGCTGGGCGTGTCCCTACCTGTGTGTATGTTGGTGAAAGGGTAAGACAGGGAATGTGTCTGCAGCTTGTCACAGCAGCACAGTGTGAGTGGCAGCCCAGGCTGATGGGTCAGTGGTATCCCAGTTCCAGGTGGCACCCCCCGGGGAACCCATCACACCCTTCCCACCACACACCTGAAACTTTACCCAAGAATTCCTAAAGTATATGGGGAGCACAAATCCACCTTTATGTGAAATTTTGTGTTTATAAAATTATGAGCTGAAGTGAGAGAGAGTGGCCATTTTTAAAATCTGAGTTTGTGCATGTACACAGAGATGTGACGGTAGGAGCTGAGATTTAGTACTGAGCAAACCACACGTACAGTAAAAATCAGAACAATGTTCAGAATTCATTTATTGTGTAACCACCTGCTTCTTGGTCAGACACAGCAGAGTGTTCCAATAAAGCCTTCCTTCATGTTTCATGAAGCTTTTTATACCCACAGCAGTCAAAGTGAAAGAAGAAATCACCCTCTTGCTCTGTTTTTTGACCCTACACATGATTGGTTTTCAACCTGTGGTCCACAGATCCGCAGACTAAGATTTCAAAAGGGGTCTGCACCTCCGTTTGAAATATTTTAGGGATTCGCAAATGAAAAAAAGTTGAAAACCACTGCTATACATACAAGCCCCTTTGTTTTCAGTTTAAACCTATTTTTATCGAAAAATGCATGAGTTTTACAAAATATTCTTTTTTTCTGATTTTTCACCCTACTTTTGTATCATTCAAATATATAAAAATAACTTATTTTATTAGGAAAATACAACACATTGCATACGATATGTGTATTACAATAATACATTTGTCTGTGTGTATATGCAAAGAGGCCTGTGGAACTAAGACTATGTGTTAGGCTACAAGATACACACAATAAACAAACAGACACACATGCAAGCTCTGAAGTGCCTGCGCCTCTGAATGTACTGATGAATCTCATGCCCACCATGTACCCATTCATGCTGTTAGCAGAAAATGGTTTAAAGATTTGACCCACTAAAATGGGAAGAAAACAAAAATCTGTATCCGAATGCGTTTCAGAATACAAGAAAGTATTTGAAAGTTTTAAAAAACAAAAACAGGAGAAAAGGATGAAGTTGTGTATGTGCTGCAAATGGTGTGGCCCAATTATTAAATGTAAATATTTATAAAGTAATAGTTCTAAGTCTACGACAGCAAACTGTTTATTCAGATGAAAAGTTTTATTGGAGAATTAGAGGATGTATTGTTTTCTTAAACTCAGAGGGGCCATTGTGTGTTGAGTTCTGTTTTAGTTCTGCAGCAAACCACATTGATGGATGGAATTCAGAACATTAATCTACTGAATACTCCCCTCTCCCCCATCTTTCCATCCACCAAAGTAAACCCCCGATATTTACCCAGAAAAAATATTTTTTTGCACTGATTTTCTCCTGTTTTTGTTGTTCTGGTAATAAACACTGATAAATTTCTGGGAAAAATTAAATAAAATAAAAATGGAAAACAAAGGGCCCTATACACATAGAACCTACTTTACCCAGCTCTTCCTCCCCGTTTTCTACTCTGGGACAGACGAGCTCAGTTTAAAGCATGTTAATTTAAAGGGAAATACATCCAAAAGGGAGACAAAAACAAGTAGCTTCATTTTAAATGTCATATATAGAAGAGCACAATATATACACCTACATTCCACCCACTTACTTCCTTTCACTGGAAAATGGCTTTCTGTACTTTCTGTCCCACGCTGCTGTACAGCATTGGTGTGTGCTTATAGAGCAGTTAGCACCTAGGCGTGGCATTGCCCACTGCCGGTATCGGTGAAGCACTGTGGGAATCTTTGGGATGAGTGTCGCTACAAAAGTGACAGATATTGTCTCATTATTCAAGGGAGAAACTTTCTCTGCTGTTGAAAGTGCTTCATTCCTGGGCTCAGATGGTTGAATTTCAGCAAGCTGAAGAGAGACCTAGAAGTGATGAACAATTAAAATGCAATGAAAAGAAAGCTACAGGATCTGTCCTGTCAGAGGTTGAGGTAGTCATCACCAGTTCTCAAGTTGGCTGGAAGAAAAGCCAGGCATCTGAAGTCACACAAGAAGCAATTAGATATAGGCCATACAACTAACTGTCCACCCACCCCACAGAGCCAGACTGAGTTGACAGGCAGTTAAAGTTTCCCCATGCAGGTATCCCCACCAATCTGGTACTTAATGAAGCCTGTAAGGTTCTTTTATCTAAAAATAAAGTAAAATGGGAGAATTGTCAGACATTTATTGACACAGGCATTTCCCATGTGTTCCAGTTCAGTGAGCATCCAGGAATTAGGACATGCGTATAAACAGAGAGCAGCTGTATATAACATCACAAAAACGCATGCTGACTGAAGTATTACTGTCCCCTCGCTACCTTTGTGTCAAACACAATCACATTTAGCAAGTCAGTAGGATCTGATCAGACGTGTGCAGTCTGCATTCAGCCCAGCAACAGCCAGATAAAAACTTGATATTGGTGTCAGCAAATGTGATTCATTGAGAACAACATATCCTGGTGACTCACTCAGCACAGCATGATGTTTAGCTGTGAGGATAGATGTGCTCCCGTCCCGCCCCCCCTTAAAAAAAAGTCCTATTTGGAGTCCTATTTATTCCAAGAGGGTAAATGTACTGGGCTCAGAGTCCTTTGCAAAAGCCTTATTGCATTGTGTATTACAACATACAGTGGTTGAAAGATTCTGTCATCTTAGCACTGGCTTGGGCCAGGTACTGATGGGGAATGCGACATGAATGCTGATCCATGCCCCCCTGTTGGAGGGGTAATCACGCTGTATATTCCTAGCACTCAAATATAAATTTTTTATTAAAGCTAGTGTTACAATAATTATATAATACATAGGTTGAGAAAAGAGTCTCTGTACATCTGGGTACAGTGCTTAGGTTATCCACAAATACAAAGTTTTATTTTTAAAATCCCGTGATGCATAGAGTACGTAATCAGCAATAACCCAAATTGAGGTGAATAGATTTAACAATACAGTTTAGATATTAGAATCCGAATACTCCGGTACATCACTCATGAAAAGTTTACGGAGATTTGGTTGTGGAAAGCAATATATTTCAGAGGAGAGTGTCCCTCAGTAATTAAGAACTAGATAGGTTGTCCATTTAGAAAATACAATCTGTGAGGAAGGTATTTCATTTACTTTCCTGACTGCTCACAGTGATAGGTCCTCCAGGAATATTAATGAGAGACAGTACTTCAGAGCACATGATGATCAACACTGTGGTCAGGATGGAATTCCTCTCCTAGGTCCCAATGCATGCAGCACTGCACACCTAGTGAGTAGCATTATCGGGTGGCAATTTGACATTGCCGGACCACCCAGTTATTGACTACAGCCAGAGGCAGGAAGCTGGGTTTGATGGAATAGTATTGATCAAGTCACGTTTTCCTGAGGGGCAAATCTCCATCTGAAACCAGAAGGAAATGGGAGCAAGTGTGTAAGGGTTTGTCTACACTACCCGTGGCTGTCCCATGCCAGCTGACTCGGGCTAAGGGGCTATTTAATTACGGAGTAGACATTCAGGCTCAGGCTGGAGCCTGGGCTTGAGGACCAAGTAGGAAATCCATAATCATTATCGGACTACCTGAAAGTACTTAGAGCTCTATTTTTGCAAGCACTTTAGCATCTGGTGTGACATTACCTCAAGAACATGATTGTGGGATTACATCTATACTGTTTTTTTTCTGGAAGTCCAATTTGCTGAAATTAGGGGATTGATCCTCCCCAGTCCCAAACCCAGAGCTAAACAAGCACCTCCTCCCACATTTCACTAGTCCCACATACACTGAACTGTATAATGTCCATGGATGCATTTTTCTCTCTCATGAACGCAGAAGTCAGTGGAGAAATGCCTCTAGGCTCAGGTTCCCAACACACACAGCCAAGAAGGAGTACAGTGGAAGAGTGCTATTCTCCTCTCTATGAAGCAGATCGTGGTCCCAGAAGTACTGAGAGCAGTTTGATTCCCTCCCCCCCGAACCTCCCAAAGAACATTGCTACGTTGCTGACTCTTCCCCATCCTCTACATTTAGTCTCATTGTCAGACCTTCAGCAGGGTAGATTTTTCACCCTTCACTTAATTAGTTGCCTCAATTTCTGGAAGATGTTGCACACAAGCAGATCGAGCAGCTGGAAAGAAGCAATTTCTGAACATAGATCCAGCAGAGCAACTAAGGATCTGATACTGTATCTGATTTGTCAGTTTTGTTCCATTTCTCCCTACATTTAAATCCCTCCTAAGACCCATTTCATCTGCAAGACTAACAAAGGGGAGCAGAGCTCTTGTAGTAGCTATATATTGGTTCCCTAAAAGAAAGGGAGTGTAAGTAGGTGGAGTGTAGGTACCTGAGTTGACAGTTGGCTAGGGCACAGTGGCTAACACTGCTTAAGAAAAGTGCTTTGGGATAATTAATGACCGCAGTTGGTCAAGATCCAAGTTTTGCATTTCATTTGACTAATTACTTAGGCCTTGATTCTGCAAGTCCTTCCACATGCGAGTTGCTGCCTGCACACCAGTAGTGTAAGCTGGGGCCTTACTGAATTGTTCCCAGTTCTTTAGTTGTCAGTTCTATTTACCCAAAGCCCGGATCTTTTTTTGGCAATAGTTAGTATTTTCTGTCTCTGCTGCTTGCTTGATTCTTGCAAAAATAATAAATGTGTCTTTCCATTTAGATGAGGTGAGTGCACAGATCAAGAAATCCTTTTAACTAATACAAATCTAACGCTGTTAATTGCTTGGGTCGGTTTCCCCATTTGGTGGTGAAGTTTTTGGCATAGCAATACAGCCACTTGTTTCCATGACAACTGGGATCATGTCACAGACTCAGGCAAATAGCTGATGCTCAGTGTCCATGTGGGAAAAGGCTGGGCTAAACGTGCATGAGTATTTAGTGATGCTCGCTTACGTGAGGAGTCCAAAAAGCCACAATAGAAGAAGATGGTATTTGTTTTACCCTTAGTAATTGGTTTTACTTATTTCAGAACCCGTGTCCAATATTCTGGTTTATAACATGTACTGGTACAAACTGTGCTCTCAGAAGGGCCGGCAAGAACTAATAATTCAACCTGGAAAACGGAAGAGCAGGGCTCTTCAACCAAGAGACGATGTTAATAAGAGGGGACGGGATAGGAAGATGTAAAATAACACGGGATCAGGAAAGATAATTTGGGTGCTGCTATGTACCCTTTTTACTAATGCAATACTAAGGGATGAGGCAGAGGCAGCCCGTGAAATTGAAAAACACATTCCAAAAAGGAGATGGTAAATGCTCTGTGGCGAGGACAGTCTTCTTGTTCTGTTTGTACAGTGCCTAGCATTGTCAGGCCCTGATCCATGACAGGGGCTCCTAGGTGCTACCCCAATAAAAAGTAATTGGTAATTTTACACAACCCACTTAACCTGTGGATTGTCTATTGACTATCTTTCACCAGCCAAGGATTTGCTTGAAAAATAGCTATCAGTGGATGTTTGTTACACCTCCACCCCGCTATAACGTGGTCGTGGGGAGCCAAAAATCCCTATCACTTTATAGCTGAAACCCCATTATATCGGAGTATGGGTGGCAGGGCTCTAGCGAGATTTAAAGGGCCTGGGGCTCCCCACAGCAGCCGGAGCCCCGGACCCTTTAAAAAGCCGGCAAGCCCCGCTGCTACCGCGCTGTACGCGAACCCGTGTTGTATCAGGTCATGTTATAGCGGGGTAGAGGTGTATTAGATGAATACAACAAATGTTTAATGCTCAGTCGCTACAGTACAGTTCAAGGCTTTTGTTCTCCCTTGCTGTTTATAAACTCGTGCTTTTACTTGCTATAGTAGTATTGAGGTTATGAGTTTAGTAAAGTTCAGACGGGTTAGGGATGTTTATATGGCAAGGAACATCCACAGTTGGATGTAATAAGATTAATAGATTCCAAGGCTAGAAGGGACCATTATGATCATCTAGTCTGACCTCCTGTATGACACAGGTCATAGAACTTCCCCAAAATAATTCCTAGAGATAAAAATATAAGTGTTATAACCTTGTATCCTTCATGGGTTAGGAAGAAACTTCCTCTGTGTGTAAAGTTATCTCAGAAGCTTGTAAGTATTAGACACAGTTGGATTAGACGGACCTGTGTATCTGTGATTCGACTGAATTACTTCCAAGAGAACTGATTAGTACCTGACTTGTATTCTGAGAAGGGATCGCTCAGACTAATGGCCTTGTATAAAAGAAAACAGAACAGACTCAGCTGGTGGCACTTGTTGATGGAGGAGGTCATATGTCTGAAATTTTTCAGAGTCTGCATAACTTTATAATCCCTATTTGTGATTTCCCCAAGAGAAAGTAAGAACATCCGATTGCTGCATTGAACTACCAGCTCTCCCCACCCTCCACAACGCTTCTTGGAGGCTAGTAGGAATGGTGGGGAATTATTTGCCAACATGTTTTTCCACTGGAAGATACTAACTTGTTGACACAAACTTTTTGCAGAAACATATCTGTTTTGATGGATTTAACTGGGCAGGATTCTCCGATCCAGGAGGGAATTTCTGCTGAGAGAGACACTCATCCCAGAATAACCAATAGCCCAGAGGTTAAGGCACTCACTTGGGATGTCCAAAGCCCTGCTCTGAATCAGGGTAAGTAGGCACTTGTACAAGGGTTTTCTACATCCCAGGTGAGTGCCCTAACCTATGGACTACTGACTCATCTGGAGTGGGTCTCATGCTTTTTTCATGAAAAATTTGGAACAAAAACCTTTTGAACATGGAAGGAAAACAAATGATGAAACCACTTGTTTTGTTTTTTTGTGAAACAGAATTCTTGGTTTCCGGCCAGCCCTCGTGGCTGGGTGCCTCTTTGCCTTCCCCTAAAGAATTTGGAATTGGTCTCTGCTGGTGGCAGGAGACCAGGCTTTTCTTTAGATCAGTGATCTAATCCGTCATGATAAGTCATGTGTTGCTATACAAACATAACACTGCATACATACTCCCCTCTAGTAGTCTTGCTAGAATGTTGAATGAAGTTAAAGGGACTCTTTTTTTTCTCCCCAGACCCAATGAATGGCCTGATGGCCCATATACTCTAATGCCACTTTTTCTCCACTCTGGTAATGAAAAGGAACCTTAAATATGTGTAGATATAACTTACTCCCATTGCCACTTATGTAAAATGGCTGTAATTGGGCTGTGAGTGGTGTAAAAAAAATCTAAATGTGGTTCTTTCAGACCTTTGTCTGACAAGTATATTTCCCCATCCCCTTCTGTACCCTCAAAAATATTTTTTAAACTTGCAGAGCTTGACTTGTTTCAAACAAGGAGTCCTATTTTTGTGGGCACAATTACATCCTTGCACTTTATCATCATCAAATTTGTTCATCCTTTATCTTCCATCTGAAAGGAACTGGGGGCTCATTTTGTTACAAGGGCTTGAAATTATGCCTATAAAGAGCAATAAAGGTGTTTTGGAGGTGTGTAAATTTCAAACAAAGCCAGAACTGTTGCACTTTTTAATGACTAGCTTTTCTGTTAAAGATAAAAGAGAATTGGTTACAGTGCAGATTATATTCTTAAATAGAGAGTTGACAAACAAAAAAGGTTAAGGGGAAAAAGGTTGGCTGTGTGTGTGTGTGTGTGTGTGTGTTTGTTTTTGAAGAGTGTTTGCAGTGCAGGGACTAGAAACAAGTTTCCTGGTATCTGATGCAGTACATGCAACTATTTTTTGTGTAACTGAGCCTTTTCATATAGAAACCCAGTGTTATGTGAGGCAATTTCATGTGTGCAACATGGTTCAAGATCTGCTGCTAACGCATCACTGATGGAATAAAATCTAGACTTGGGAGCAGTTAGAGGGAACCTTGCAGCTCTGCTGGACTGATGTATTGATGCTGTCTGCTCATGGTCCTTATTACCCCAGAATGACCTGACTTTCAGGCTTGGTTTCAGGTTTAGGGTGGGCTGTTTGAATGCTTACCTAGCTCCTATAACACCCGGATCTGTCTTATGTGAGAGATAGAGCAGAGCAGTCTCTGTAAATGCCTGACGGGTGTCTGCTTAGCAGCAGGGGGACGCCATGGCTAGGAGAAGATCAGACTAACAGTTTTCTGGTGCTAGCCTGAGATCAGAGGATCATAGTACGGGCTGCAAAGGCTCTGTCTGGCTTTGCTCCTGGAAGAGCTCTCTGCACAGCTCCAATTTTAGAAATGTTTTCTTTGTGTGACCTCCCTCCCTCCCCACCCCCACACACTTTGTTTTACTTTTCAAAAAGGGCTTTGTGGAAGGAACTCAAAATATGAAAACGAAGGAGGAGACTTATTTTGGGGTGGCTTCCCTGGAAGATGGCTTAACCTGCTACAAACTCTGTTTTTTGGGTCTCCGCAATCAGCTGTTTGAAGTGCAGGGAAGAGGCTCGGTGTAGGCTCTCATTTAGGAAGGAATACAGTCAGTTGCTGGAAAAGGGGGTGAGGAGTCTGGGGCACTGGGTATAGTTCCTGACTTTGACTCACTATATGACATGAGGGCAAATCTCTTAGCTTCTCGGGGCTTCAGTATCTGCAACCACAAAAAGGAGATAAGACGCCCACAGGGGATGTTTTAGAATCAAAAACTCATCTTTGCGGAAGAGCAAAGTGTTATCACCCCCATTTTGTTGATCTTCCACAGCTGAAGAAACGTTTTCACAGAGGCAATCGTGTCAATTACAGGCCAATGAGCTTAACTGGGCAAACCAGTTGAAACCTTAGTAAAAAACTAAGACATGACACGATAGAGACCTATAAAATCATTAATGGTATGGAAAAAGTAAATAGCAAAGTGTTATTTCCCACGATATAAAAGCCAGGGGTCACCAGGTGAAATAATAAGCACCACTTTTAATACACGCGAGAGGAAATACTTTTTCATACAATGCACAGTTAATCTGTGGAACTCATTGCCATGGCATGTTGTGAAGGCCAAAAGCATAAATAGGTTCAAGGAAGAACTGGATAAGTTCACGGCGGATAGGTCCATCAGTGGCTATTTGCCAAGATGGTCAGAGGCAACCCCATGCTCGGCACAAACCCTAAACCTCTAGTGACCAGAAGCTTGGAGGGGAAGACAAGAGGGGATCACTCCAACTGCCCTGTTACGTACACTGCCCATGAAGCCTGGGTACTGGCCAGTGTTGGGGACAGGACACTGGGCTAGAAGGACTGCTGCTCTGACCCCGTATTGCAGTTCTTATGTCCTTATGTAAAAGAACCAGTGAATGCAGAGAGTGATTTTGCTCTGGTGGAGTTGAATAGAAGGCTACTTGGAGCATCAGTAGCCCAGAGCGATTCTCAGGGGAGCAGCTGGGGAACGAGGGATCTGACAGATGCAGAGAATGTAGCCTGAGTGGGGAGGTTGAAATAGTATTTTTAGGCTTCAGACTTAGCATATAGGCCAAATCCTTCAAGCCTCATTCTCCCAAGTAGTTACAGTGAAGCCAGTGAGGCATTAAATGATAAAGTCCCTAGCTAAGTTCCTTACACTAGCTTGTGTGCCTCCCACTCAAAAGGGACAAGACCAAGGGCAGGAGAGGAGGAGAAGAATCACAGAAACATAGGGCTGGAAGGGACCTCGAGGTGTTGTGTTGTCCTTGCTTTACAGATAGGGAACAAGCTCAGTGAGATTAAGTGACTTGCACAAAGATTCAGGAAGGTTGGCTCATCTAGAAATTGAAAACCCAGGTCTTCCGAATCCCAGTCCAGTGCCTCGAGCGCAAGAGCAGCACGCTTCTAGAAAGCAGAGCAAGGAGGATCTGGCCCATGACCTTTTAAAACATGAATATGTGATAGGAAACAAAAGATCTCAAGACAGAAGTGTCAGGTGCTGTGTTCTCACATCTTGAATCGCTTCCGTGAGCCTGTTGGATGATAGTCTGTCTTGCAAGCATAAACAAAGGGTATTAGTCTCCCTTAAATCTCTTGTGGTTCCAAGCTCTAATAGATAACTTTCTTTAGTAATAAACACAGGTAAAGCCAACACTTTTACAGAATGTCTTCTGCGGGTGCCCAAATTGAAATGCTTTTTGGGATCTCCCCCCCGCCCCCGTCCCCAGCTGATGCTGACATCAATAGGAATTGCACTTATTACCTGAGACATAGGTGGCCGGATTTTTTTTTTTTTTATTCGGTCACCTAAAAATCAACACTTACAATCACAGGCCAGTATTGATGGGCATATCTTTCTACCTGCCATTCTTCTGTGTTTGTATCATTTATCATCATCTGTGCTACGGGTAGGTTGTTTTGCCTGTTGTGACCAACCAGTTTTATGCAAGATGTATTCATATCTGATGATCATCCTTTACCAAACTGTCTAAGAATCTGTCTGCTTTGTTTGTTTGTTGCATATCAAGAAAGTAATTGCAACACACGAGGTTGTTACCATGGAAATTCCACAGCTGGATTAAGCAGACCAGATCACAGCACATCATTCACATGCTAAACAGCAAGTTATTTAGCACCCTGGTCAGCTGCTTTAAACCAGTGTTTTGCTAAGGGATGATTGCAATTTACATAAGGTATAAAAATAATGGAAAATTACTGAGTCTTTTACCAGCCTAACCCATGTTATTAAGCACTATAGTGTCCTATATAATCCCAGCTCTGTTTCAGAAAGGAATTAGCATGGGAGCAGTGCTGCTCTGACACTGTGGCTTTAAAAAGAAAACCTAATTTATGTTGTCTGTCAGCTTGACTGGTGACTTTCCCAGCAGGGAAAATTCTTGTCTTCCAGTGCCTGTCAGGATCAAATGGAACAGTCAACACATACTGCAGAAATTATTCCTAATTTAGCAGTGTACCTTCAGTGTCCCTTTCAGTTCAGGGTTCTGTTGGCTTCCTTTTTTTGTACTCTTCTGGTAAGATCTTAGAACCAGGGGTGATCGACATCTTGAAAAGTCAGGCCTGGGTGTGCGTATAATAAATTATTGCTCCTGAAAGGTGCTCCAGACTAAGTGCTTTGTCCACGGGCAAAATACCTTCCCATTCCCACAAACTATTTTGCCTCCCATGTCCTAATCCTGACTCAGAGGGAACACTCTGATTTATTGGTGTCAGCCAGAGATGGTTGTGTGGGGGAATAGATGGCAAGATCCAGATGGAGAATTCTGTGGAAATCTCCCATGCTGAGAACGGGAAAATGCAGAATGACCACAATCTCATATCCTGTTTTAAATAACCATCCGCCAGTCTGGGTGGGAGTTGAACCTATACTCTCGAGACTGAAGATGACATTGCCTGAGCCATCCAGTCTGCCCCATCTCTCTCTCCCTCCCAACCCAGACTCAGAAAATAAAGCATAAAAGTGTTACTTTGCATGTCTGTGGTGCCTTGTCTCTTAGTCTCCGAGCACTTTGCAAACATTAAACCTCACCACCCTCTCCGAAGCACTTAAGAATTATTTCACCCACTTTGCAAATGGGTGAGAACTGAAGCTTCTCGGGGCCACGTCTCCTGCTTTAACCACAAAATGTTCAGTCCTTCAGTGCCCAGCCTGCAAGCACAGGCTCCGTGTTAGAGGTGGCTGTGCAGAATGCACAATAAATAAAATACTGTAGGTTTTTACAAGTTAATATGTTTGACCTCTCTAGATTGGTGCTATTCATCTCAACCTGATGCGCTTAGGTAGAGTAGCGGGTGCAGCATGGGAAGATCACATACCCCCTGGAGTGAAGTAGGCAAAGTGCCATCCTAAATTTCAGGACTCATGAGTATCCGTGCAGAAAAGATCATTCTTCTGGTTTAGTGCATCTGTGCGCTTCCATCACTGGCACAAGAACAAAGCCGCCTATTGCTGTAAGGGGCACAGAGATTAGTTATCTTGTGATTATCCAAATATTGCCATATAGAGTTATAAAGCAGCACTTTCCCAGAGGCTACATGGGCAGTATACTTGAGCTACAGTGAAACAATTTTTTGGGGGGGGGGAGGGGACCCTGTGATCTCTTTCCAGAGCCTTCTCTCAAATAAGTATAACTTGGCCAGCCTAATTAGTGGGGGAAGGATTCAACGCAAGTCCAGGTTTAGCATCCTTTCCCTGCATGTCCAAAGCATGCTCAGTCCCCTGCTTTTTAGCTAGTGACATCACAGCATGTGATGTCCTATAACGATTTGGATGCAGTAGAACTTCAGAGGTTGTTCGTAATTCTGAACAAAACGTCCTGGTGGTTCTTTCAAAAGTTTACAACTGAACATTGACTTAATACAGCGTTGAAACTTTACTATGCAGAAGAAAAATGCTGCTTTTAACCATGTTAATTTAAATGAAACAAGCACAGTTTCCTTACCACGTCAAATCCTTTTTTAAACTTCCCCTTTTTTTAGTAGTTTACATTTAACAGAGTACTGTACTTGTTTGCTTCTTTTTTCTTTGCTGCTGCCTGATTGCATACTTCTGGTTGAAAATGAGGGATGTGGTTGACTGCTCAGTTCATAACTCTGAAGTTCTATTGTACTTGAAGACTCAAAGAATTATTGGTTGCGTGGAGGCATGTATCTGATACAAGATTATTGATTGTAGTACAGTCACTCCTGGAAGCCTAGAGGAGCCAGCGGACTTTACATAGAAAATATAAAAACAAATGTTTAACTTTTTTTTTTTTTCCGCTGAATGTAGCCCAAAACCTGTCCTGTAGGGTGTTCAGCACATAAATCCGGATTTATTTCAAGTTCCTATTTGCTTTTGCTATTCATTTTGGAATAAAGTACAGAAGCAAGAACAATAAACCCTCCTTCCCCCCAAGACTGGCTCTGAGCAAATTCGATGTGGTATATAGTACAACAGGGAGGTTTGGGGGTGTGGCTTTGTTCTGATTCCATAGGTCACTCACCCCAGGAAATGATGTCGGTATGTCCCGCCCCGTGGCAACAGATGAAAGTGCCTAAAAATACTGCTCTGACAGCTTGGTTGTCCTTGTCTGTAGGAATCTGGCTTGCGGCCATTGCTACCTGATGTCTAAGGGCATATATCCTCCCCTGCTTTCAGGGAGAGTGAACAAGGATCTTGCTTTTGTTCCTGCTGGAATTTATTAAACCAGATACACTGAAATGTATGTTTACTCTAGTTTACTGGGGAGTTTCTCCCGGACCAGCTCTAGATGCTGTCTCCTCTAGCAGAGCACTGGTACGTTGCAGGAGCCCAGGGAGATTAAGTTTGACAAAGCTGACAGCATTTGCTGACTTAGTTTCCTCTCTGCACTTCCTGAAAACACACTCCTGTTTGGGAGGTTTAAAATTAGCACATGTTGGGCTCTGGGGTCTGACTTGAAACTTGGGCATGACTCACCACTCGACACAGAAGTGTGGATGTTATAGGTAAGGTAAGATTTTGTCATGTGTGGTGGATTGGTTTTTCTAGTAGAAGTCAGGGACAGGTCACAGGCAATAAACAAAAATTCCCAGAAGCCGTGACCTGTCTCTGACTTTTACTAAAAATAACTGATCAAATAAGGAAGTTGGGTCCAGCACCCACCACTGCTGTGGCTCTGGGGTCCCCCCTGCTGCCCATGGCAGCCACGAGCCCCCTGCTGAAGTGGAAAATGTCATGAAGGTCTCCCGTAGTCATGATTCTGTGACCTCCGTGACATAATCTTAGCCATAATTATAGGCACACGCCGCACAATAGGGAATGTAGAGTACTAAACTGAGCTGCTAACGGTCACTTGCAGAAGGCAAAAATCTTTCTCTTTGCTGCTGTTTGATGTATAAAGGATTGAAGAGAAGCAGTGTGGCCTAGTGACCAGGGTGCTGGACTCTGAGTCAGAATGCCCGCCAGAATTCTGTTCCTGGTTCTGCTGTTTGTGCAAATCTCCTTTAATCTTTGTTTCCCCTCCCATGGGTCCATCTTGCCTGTTTTGTTGCTAAGCTCTTTGGGATGTGGACTGTTTCTTACTGTGTGTTTGTACAGCACCTAGCTTAGTGGGGCTCTGCTCTGAGCTGGGTGTTGCACTAATACAGATTGGGTGGTGCCTTGGGTACATGTCCTGGGTATTGGGTTGCTGCGGTGGCTTATAGGGACAGTCAGGTTTAAATGATGAGACATTCTTCCTTATGGACATTGTGTTTTTCCTGCTTGGTGTTTTGGGGGTTTCTTTGACATTAATTTTAGTGCACATGAGTTAAGCCATTGTTCTCTGTACATTTCTATGCAATCTCCAAAAGCACAAGTTTTCCCCATCTTTCTGGAGACCTTTCACTCTAATTCTGTGAGTTACTGCTTATTCAGAGACCCACCTGGGGTTCCCAGACACGTCTTGACAAACCCATGTACCCGTGACCTCTGCTTCATTGTTCAGGCTTTAGAACAACTACAAAGCACCTTTGGTGATACAAAATGGACCTCTTTTCTTTGAAGTCCATAGTATCTATTGGGTGTCTGGGAAAGTGGGCGGGCGAAGCCCGCCCACTGCTAAAGGATCCCCCCTCAGCCTAAAGGGAGGACCCACAGGACCACAGAACCCACTGAGTTCGGGGGACAACTAATAAAAGAACAGGGACAGGAGTGAGGTCAAAGGGTCATAAGAAGGGAACCTGATGGGGACACCGAGCAGAGAACCCCGGACAGCGCCCACTGCTCCTCGAAGGCGTCAAGGGAGCCAGTGGACGCCGCCCAGAGGAACTCCGCCCGGATGCGTGAACGGACCATGGATCGGAAACAAGCCCCACAGTCGCCGGGGTCTCCATCGGCCAACCTCCTCTCTCTGGTCGCGTGGATGGCCTTTTTTGCCAGGGCAAGGAGGAAGTTGACCAGGAGGTCCCGGGACTTCGTGGGGCCACGGATAGGGAGTGCGTAGAGAAGGAGGTGAGGGGAAAAGTGCAACCAGAAACGTAAAAGGATGTTAATGAGGAGCCGGTGTAGGGGCTGCAACCGGGCGCACTCTAAGTAAATGTGCGCCAGGGTCTCCCTCAAGCCACAGAAGGGGCAGGTGTCCAGGACAGGGGTAAACCGCGCCAAGTACACGCCCGTGCTCACGGCCCCATGAAGGAGCCGCCAACTGATATCCCCAGTGGGCCTTGGGACCAAGGTGGAGTAGAGGCTGACCCACCGGGGCTCCTCACCCTCCAGAGGTGGCAGGAGGTCCCTCCACTTCGTATCGGGGCGGGACACGAGGGTGAGGAAGTGAAGGGTGTGGAGCACGAGCGCGTAGAGCTGCTTCCGAGGCGCGGTTTGGAAACGGACTGGCTGCAGATCGTGCAGCCGGCTTGCGGAGAAGGGGCAGGGGGGCCGGTCTGGCCTACGGAGCAGGGGCCTGATGAAAAGGTCCGGAGGGCTTGGGGTAGGGGCTGGGCGGGGCGTGCCCTCCCGCAGGACCCGGTCGAGGTAGGCCCGAGCAGCGGGCGGCAAAGCGGCCTCCACCTCCTGGAGTATGCGCCGGGGAGTACAAGGTCTGGAGAGCCCCATGCGTTGAGCGAGCGTCAGGGGATCCAGCCAGCCTCCCCGGTCATAGTCCAGGAGATCTCCGACCCTGGTAGCTTCCGCCAGGACCAACCTCCGGCGCACCGCGGGGGACTCCGCCACCTGCACACGAAGCTGGGGATTGTGTAGCAGGGGCTCCGCGAGGAGGTCGGCCCCCTCAGTGGCCACCACGGACCTGGTCGCAGAGAACAGCTTCCAGGTCCGGAGGAGGTCCTGGTAGAAGACCGGCAGCCCGGAGAGGTCTCGCGGAAGACCCCTCGGTTCGAGATAAAGGAGCTGCCGGTCGTATCGGAGCCCTCGGAAGCGGCGCAGGAAGGCGTGCGCCAGGGCTCTCCACGCTGGACTACCCGCACCATAAAGGAGCCTCTGCAGTGCCTGGAGGCGGAAGACGTGGACCTGAGTGCGCAGGCACTTCAGGCCCTGCCCTCCCTCCTCCAGGGGCAGGTGGAGTACCCCTGCAGGGACCCAGTGCTCCGTTGGCTTCAATTGCAGGTGGTTCTGCCCCATAGGCTCTATCACTTAAGTGTTTGGCTCACAAACAAGAACAGGGTCAATGAAGTAAGCCAGTTTGAGCCCAGAATATCTTGTCATCTTTTCCTTTTAGCTACAGGCTGTGCTGAGAGGAAATAAAGAGTGGAATAAGGTGGACTGACTTGATCTAGTGCATTTTAAAATTAAGATCAAAAGAACGATCACCGGTATCTGATACAACTGTTTGGCTGTGTTTGTCCTGCAGGAGCCTGAATCAGAAAACAAGCTGGATGGAGAGACTGCATCGGACAGTGAAAGCAAATCAGAGTTCGGAGGGGCCCCTCCTGCACCTACATCAGATGACACTCCCGAGGTCTTAAACAGGGCCCTCTCCAACCTATCTTCAAGGTAGCACTAAATAAAACTTCTCCATTGCTCCTGGGGCTCCTAGCAAATTGGTGCACTTTCCCTTTTTACTAATGAAGGTGGATTTGCTTTAAATCACTAGTCAGGAAGACTCAATTTAATCACAGATTTCTACATAAAAGGGCATTCTTGTTGATTGTTCTAACCTTATTACATATTCTTCACAACTCCGGGATAGATGTAGGGTTTTTTTTGTTTGTTTAAAGGTATACACAAAACATTTTTAAACAGTGGTTTATTTTGAAAACTTTTCAGATTAGTTTTACAGCTATATCAGAAAATGATTGTTAGGTTATTTCATTTACCAAAGGTAATTGAAGCAGATATTAATGAAGTCATTGGGAGGTGAACTATCTCCAATTCAACAGTTAATCATTAATATTTGGAGGATTTTCTTGCCATGCTGTATTAGGAGGAGAACATCACCAGACAGATATTTAAATTGTTTTATTTAACTAAAACAACCACATTAAAGGTTCTGGATTTTTTTTCTTCAACAGCAAACATCATATTTTAACATTTATCTCCAGACTTCTTCTCCTTGTCCAGATCTATTCCGCCCCCAACAATCTTCTATTCATTGAACTATTTGAAACTTTTCACTTTTAGAGAGAGGTAAGGGATTGACTCTGTACATAAATGTGCAGAGTGACAATAGAGTTGAGGTCTGTTGTTTCTCACTTCTGTTTGTTTGTTTATTTATTTATTTAAAACATTTTTGCTGTTAACAAGTATGTTACCTCTGGAGACAAATGCACAGTTTGAGAACTGCAAAATTAAGCATCTCTGATGGTATCTTCTAGACCGAGCACTGAGTCCCATTAGGTAGATAGAAGGATGAACCCTAAGTAATCTAGACAGAAATCTGTGGAACCCCATAAGATTGGATCCCTAATCCATGAACTACTGGAACTCATTTATAAAATTTTTCTTAAACATTTCATGAATATATTGTCTCATACTATAGAATTAGAATTTATAATCCCTATTCCACGATGAGATATCTTTGAGCTATAATGTATCTTATCTAAAACTAACTTTAGATAAGTTTTTTTCCTCAAAAAGCATTTTATCAAAAAAATCTGATTTAAATAAATTTTATTTTATTTTTATTTTTTTTACTAACCACTATTTACTAACCACCAACCTAGGCAGGATGTTCTATTCTATCAGTAGATGATGACAGGAGCAACACAGCTCATAGGTAACTGATCCCTCTGTAGGAACTGGCTTGGCTTAAATTGCTGTATTCTGTTCCTGCTCTCAGCCTGCGGAGAGAGCTTTGGAGCTAGCTGAGCGAGTCTGGTGTTGAGCTTGCTTTTCTTTGGCAGAATTGTGGTACGGTCCTTTTATTTCAGCAGATTTAGAGAGTGATCATTGAGAGGTTTCTTTGCAGCATGGCCTAGTGGACTGAGGGGGTACTGGCTGTTGGGGCTCCTGAGTTTGAACCTCAGTTCTGCCATTCCTGTGTGATCTGGGGCAACTCTATCTCCATTTCTATGTCTGTAAAAGGGGCATAGTACTACAAAACTAATTCAGACTAGGCAAGGCCCTGTAACTGTCTATTCCTATTTACTCCCTGCCACCTTCATCTGTCACTTTCTCACCCAAACGAATCTTCAGCGCCTTCTGTGCTGTCCCCCAGCATGGAACTCCCTTCTTGAGCTTACCCACACGACCGTGGTGTGACCCTTTCTGCATTTCTGTCTGCAGCAGAGCTGGGTTAATGGGATGGCATGACATTCTCACCACCCCCGAACTAAGGATACGCTGCTGTTTCCTGCCTCCGCCTTTCACCAGGAGGCTGTGCAGAAGAGATAATAAGTACATCTCTTGCTGCTTTCCTGCTAGATAGGCCCTTTGCCTAACGTTCACTTTTCTCTTCCTGTGATCTAGATGGAAGAACTGGTGGGTCAGAGGGATCCTCACTCTTGCAATGATTGCGTTCTTCTTCATCATCATCTACCTGGGACCCATGGTTTTAATGATGATTGTAAGTGCTGTTTCAAAACCCTTTGTTAAATGGACCGTTATGGGAGAATGGTTCTCTGGGATGTAGATGGCTGAGAAAGTTAATGGATACACAGAGCCTTTTGCCTCAAGGTTCCCAGCACTAACCTGGTGCTGTTTGGTCATGACCGAAAGCTGCCTAATTGCTGTTCTGCAGGGAATAAGGTTCCTCGTCACAATTACTATTTAATTGGTGCCGCTTTGGTGGAATCCTCCTGTTTCCTTTATTGCTATCACAGCCCAGGTGCGTGGAGAGCTGAATGTGGTTGAGTTTTTGTCTGCCATTGAGCACTCTGTGTATAATATGTGCTTGGGATGGGGCTTTATCTCGGGATAGAGTCTGTTTAGAGCTGATCCAGATCCAGGATTTTCAGCTCAGGCTGTAGAGGTGCATGCTTTTAGACCCAGAGATTCCAGGTCCAATCCCTGCTGTGGCAAACCCACCTGGCAGCCTCGTTGAATTTGTTAAGACTGTACCAACTACAATCTGGCTGTGTCCCTGCTGTGCATGTTCCCTTATCATAGAATATCAGAGTTGGAAGGGACCTCAAGAGGTCACCTAGTCCAACCCCCTGCTCAAAGCAGGACCAATCCTGAAATTGCTCCCTCAAGGATTGAACTCATAACCCTGGGTTTAGCAGGCTAGTGCTCAAACCACTGAGCTATTCCTCTCCCGATGGTGGTCTTGAAGTGCCAGTCCCCTCGAGTGCATGGGATGAACAGTGATTTTTGTTAAAGTACCAGTGAAGGAGGGATTGTCTCCCCAGAACTGACCCAAACTCATGATAGAAAAAACAATCTTAGAAGTGCTGACATAACTTAAAATGAGGCTGTGAGCTCTTGGAGTGGGCCAGCCCACAGCTTTGGAGGGAGTAGGACTAGGAATGTATTTTGCCTGGCAGGGAAAGCTGCTAGCTCTAGGTGTAAGCAGGTTGAGCAAGTGAACAATTTCTCAGCCTACGAGAAGTCCCCTTATGTCAGCTTTAAGGGTGTGTGTGGGGGGGGGGGGTAGGGGAGGTCACTTGCAAGACAATAGAAGAATTCTTTTGGGGGCTCCTGTAAGGGTTAGTTTAAAGCTCCCACTTTTTACATGCACTTAGCATCCCGTTGCAGATTATCTGATCCTGATTTAGTTTATCTGTGAATGATGGTGCTCCTTAATGTTTGTTTTTCAGGTGATGTGTGTCCAGATCAAGTGTTTCCAGGAGATTATCACGATTGGCTACAATGTGTATCGCTCATATGAGCTTCCCTGGTTCAGGACCCTCAGTTGGTAAGCAGTGCGACTGCTGCGGTCTTCATTAGAGTCAAGGAGCACAATATGATCCTTCTCAATGTGCATAATGCCTTTCATCTAGAGTGCTTCTGACTCACTTGACGCCTCATTGATGTGCAACCAGTGTAATATTTATACACGTTGTTCCATTGCTTGTCTGAGAGCGAGGTCTGAAGCTCCCAATTTGTGCCAGGCGGTGGTGTTGAATGCTGTTACCAAGCGAAGCAATGAGTAAACATTTGACTTTTGTGGTTCCAGTTGCATTGCTCAGGTCTAAGGGTGTAGGGAGCCGTCTGGGATATTTACCCACTGAAATGTATTTGTGCGATTGGGATGAAACTATATTGGCTGCACCCAGCATCTGATGGTGTGCCATAGTGAAGGAAGGGGGCACTGCCTCTAGTAGCTAGAAACCTGCAGAAGACTGTTAAGCAGTGCCACCTAAAGGAAAAAACTTCCTAAGTACCATAACACTAAACAAAAATTGAACAGGGCAGTTGGCGTGTTCCCATAATGTAGGGGTTGGGTGACAGCCAAGTATTTGCATTTAATGAAGCCGTAGCTTCTACATGAAGTTGTAATGTTTTGATTAGAAGAAATGTGGGGCTTGATTTTTTTATTTTTTATTTTTTGTTAAATTTCCCCACACACACTTGCAGTAAGGTTCCTTCACACTGCCCAAGGCACCTTAGTGCAAGTGAGAATCAGGCCCTGACCCTCTACTCCTGTCCACCCCCACAGTGTGAGTGAATTTTCTGCAGACTTTCAAATAAAAATCACCATTATTCTGCCGCCCAGTATGTGAACCTTCAGGCGTCTCCTCCCCTGCACGCAGTGTAGATAGTGCAAGCTGATTAACCTATTAAGTGTACTAGTCCAATGATCTACTGGTTAACCATGTCCCATTCCCCTGTAGGCTCCTATTAAAGGGAATGCTGCTCTGTCCACAGGTACTTTCTGCTGTGTGTAAACTACTTTTTCTACGGCGAGACGGTAACGGATTACTTTTTCACCCTGGTCCAGCGAGAGGAGCCCTTGAGAATTCTCAGCAAATACCATCGCTTCATTTCCTTTGCCCTCTACTTAACAGGTAATTTTATTTGTTTCCGCCGGTTAAATTTTTCTCGTTGCCGTTTTTGAGCAGAGGTTACGTCATCAGCCTCTTGAAATGCAACTTTTTTTTTCTTTTTTTTTTTTCTGTAGGCAGGTAGGGGTACAGTGTCCCCAGTGGATTTGCTCTGCCTTATGTACAAAATATGAGTGCGGGGAAGGATGGTCTAGTGGTTAGAGTTCCAACCCAGGGCTTGTGTGATCCATGTTCAGTTCCCTGCTTGATCTTGGGCAAATCACGTAGCCACCACATGCCTCCGTTCCCTGCCAATAGAACGGGGATAATAGCAATTGCCTACCTAACAGCTTGTGAGGTGCTCAGTTACTGTGTATCTAAGATGGCCTTGTCGTGAAAGACAGCCTACAAAATAGGAAGTAATTGGGTTTGTGAGCAGCAGTGTTGTCGCTTCCTCAGTTTTTTTTTTCTTGTCTGATTTGCTGGGAGAAAGACACATCCTCCTTTCCTTGCTGAGGATTGTCCTTCCATCCCAGCAAACAGTGTCTGGTTTAGGTAGGATGTTGGTGTAACTAACTGACTCTCTCTAGAGACTTGGTTTAAATGAACTTGATACTCGCTTTTGATCTTTCCTCTCCTCCTTTCATCTTGCCTTCCGTCCTGGCATGCGCACACTTCGTGAATGCAGCGCTAGTAGGGAAAGGTGCCTGACTCAGAGCCCTGGAGCAATATTCCTCTTTCTGTAGACCTGTGACGTGCAGCCTTATTCCAGGCTTCCTTCACACCTCTAGGCCAAATGTGACTCACCCCTGCCCTGAAATGAGCCAGAAGTGAAGCATCGGTGGCAGGTGGAGCGATTCCTGGCTTTGAGTTATGTCTCAGTGGCAGTTGTAATGATGTCTTTTGGGGTTCAGATCCATCTGTTATGAACTGGATCCAAGCCTGCCTAAACCAAAACGCTCTCTGCATCAGATGGGAAGCTACAGTCCTCTTTGATGCTACTTCCTTTGGGCAGTGACTAGGCAGAATAATGGTAATTTCCTCCTTTCTCTTTCCTGTGCTAGCCTTGCAAAGTTTTACTTGCCGTGGTCATTAATATTTTGATGTGTGAGTAAATGATCCTTTTCTTTTTCATTCTGGATAAAGAGAGGGTGAGTGCACTTCTTGCCTTTGCTGGTGAATTTTCATGGCAATTCAGCAACCCTGCTCCAAGCCTAGAGTAACTCCCCTGTCAGTGTAAACTGCAGAGGCAGACTCGGGATAAACTGAAGAGCTATTTTTAACTCATCCGTTCTGGTGATTAAGTGGAGGTGTTTTCTCTCAGCTAGCAAGTTCACTGTGAGTCATGAATCCCTAGGATGGGCTTCAAACTAGAAATGGCGTGGGACTTGCTGTTGAGAGCTGTGCTCAGATTTCCAATAGCGGTAGCAACATGGGATCGCCAGTGGATATTATTTGTGAGGTGTGGGGGGCTGGTAAAAACTGGGAGAGGGAGGTTAGGAGCTAAAGAGGGTTATCCCGAGACCCTAAAGCACTTACAGTTTGTCTGACAGTAAAGTTATCTAAGAGTATCACTGTGTAAGTGCAGCCACCTCTGGGTGGATGCAGCAGCTAATTAAGAATTCAGTGCCATTAAACAAGTAAGTGAAGAATACTCTGTATTTGATATTACGCAGAAAGATCAGAGGTAGAATAAATAATTAGCTGTTGGCAGAAAACAGTCTAATCTGCATAGAGGTGATCATGGTTAATTGGCTATATGTCATTTAAAAAAAACAAACAAACATTTTCCATTCTTTAATTAACTGTTTTGCATCCACAGTGCACATCATCTTCATGTTGCTGATTCTGTTCTGTAGCCGAAACAATCAAGAGATGCTACAGTGATACGGCGGATGTAATGGAAAATGAGAGGCATTTCCTACTACGGCACTATCTGATCTTACTCTTCTCTTTCTTTTCTCTTCCCACAAGGCTTCTGCATGTTTGTCCTGAGTCTGGTGAAGAAGCATTACCGTCTCCAGTTCTACATGGTAAGATGAAATAAATGGCTTTGTTGCTCCAGAGCTATTAGCTTTGGGAGACGGAGGCTGTTTGCATATATGGTTTAGAAGAACAGAAGCCTGTGAATGCTTCTGTGTCCCCTGGGTGTTGTGATACCGCTTAATGGAAAAGCTGTTCCTGGCAGCTTGAAGTATTTGGCATTTGGCTCTTGAACGGACTGATTTCCTTAGAAATGTGAATTCCATTGTCTGCATTTGCAGTGCATTTCTTAGTAACCCTTTCAGCTGTGCAAGCTAAGGTGATTGTACAAGGTTATTCAAACCTTGTGCCTGGAGGGTGTTGGTGGAATCACCTGCAGGACTTAGATTGGCCCTACCACAGTATAGTGATGCACAGATTGGCTACCTGTGTCCTTTATTGGGATGCTTTTGTTTCCTTCTGGATGGATGCTGGATGTCAGACTAGATGGACCATCCTCAGTTTGGGGATTCTTATGTTCCAGGTCTCTAGTCAAAGTAGACTAAGATGTGTGGGATAGGTGTGGGCTCAAGAGCACTTGATCCAGGAATGTCAAACATCCTCCCACTCAGGCTCTGAACGGTAATGGAGATGTTGCTTTGCTCAACTCCGAAGTAGGGATGGATACTATCTGCCATCTCTGTGTTTACATCATGCTCTTTCCGCCGGGGATCAGAGTGCCTGAGATGCACACAGCCGTGACCCACTCCAAACAGTATTCATCGGCGTCTGGTTTCTGCCATAGGCTGTTACGAGAAATGTCTCTAGGCAACCTGGGCTGCATGCTGTTTTCTCTTCCAGTTTGGTTGGACCCATGTGACTTTGCTAATTGTTGTTACCCAGTCGCACCTCATCATTCACAACCTGTTTGAAGGAATGATCTGGTGAGTTGATGCCTGTTACGTGTTACTTCACTTTGTGTTGCATAGTATATGCTCCTGATTTCTCCTTGCTATTTATTAAAACTTTTAACCAACAAGTATAGGCTAGGATGTGCCTTCTATGAGGGACTACAGCATGCTTTGCATAAGAAAGCCTGGCCCATTATTTGGCTCTTTTCAGATTGCTTTGCGCTACTCAGTCAATGCAGCCAGAAAGCCATTTTAAAGGGGCAGCTGCGTATTCCTCTGGCATTGAGAAGGCTCCCAGATAGCATAAAGCTAGTGTAGCTGCGTTGTCACCCTAACTTGCATAGGGAGTGGGTGCAGAGAGCATGCACTCCAGCCAGTCGTGCCTGTGTAACTTAAAGCAGCCGCCAGGTCCAAGCGTTAGGAAGGAGGAGTGGTTGGAAGAGGGTAGAAAAGTGGCTTTATAACCAGTCCCCTTTGGCAGTTTGTTGCCGCTGCTGCCTAGCAAGTGTGGTTAGTGCAATGGAGGATTCAGCCCAATATCTTTAACCGCCTTCTTCCTTGTATTAGCAATAATGAAAGAACTTTACTGTGCTTATAGTATGCTGTACAGTGTGCAATCTGAACCATTCTCAAGTGCTTTACAAACGGCAGAGCACCTGGCTCACCCCTGAAATGCAGCTACATCTGGGGTTAGTCACAGTGACAGCTTAACAGCCCACTGCATGTTAGAGCAAGCGCAGAATACAGCAAGGGGGAATTCATAGAACTGATCTGATAGCTGGCAAGGGCCTTGGAACTAATGACTCCTGGGCTTTTGCAGTTGTCAGTCTGACATGGTGTAGCCATATCAGACTTGCCCATGTTCAGGTAGTGCCCACTTGCGTAACATATTGCGATTAAGCTTCAAATGACTCCTGTAGTTTTGCCCGTTATGAATGGCTTCTCTCTCCTTCCTTCTAGGTTCATTGTCCCGATTTCATGTGTGATCTGCAATGACATCATGGCCTATATGTTTGGATTTTTCTTTGGCCGCACCCCGCTCATCAAGGTTTGTCAGCTGTGCAAAGCCCTGTCTTCAGGCTCTGTGTTGCTGTGGAGCCTTTGACCCAAGATTGGAGAATCGATCAGGGTGGTGGACCTTGCCTTTGCACTTAGATCCCAGCCTAAAAACTTTCCACCCGTCAGTCACTCTTTGAAAGAATATGAAGGAAGACTTCCCAGGGCTTGTGTATCATTTGTGCTGTATTGCACCTCTTTAGATCCTGATCCAGTGTCTACTGATCAGGCCCTTACTTAAGTTCTGTCTGCATGCTAATGGTTAAAACACTGTTTCCTACAAAGGTTTAGTTTAGTTACCTGGTGAAGTTCTTTGGGAGCATGGACTCTTCCTTGCATTGTACAGCGCAGTGTGGGCTTGCCGACTACATATCAGAGGAGGTAGTTTAGAAATACTTCTTCTTTATTGCAGTGTATGCAGGCTGGAGTTATTGAATATTTGACTTGAAAAAGCCAGTGAGAACAATTCTAGACTAAATGTACAGTCAGCAGTGAGACCAGCTTTCCATAGTGATGAGAAAATGTCAAACTAATGGTACCAAATAGTGTATTGTAATGAAAAACTTCCTCTATATTAGTTTTTTTTCCTTATGGGCTAAACCAGGGATCGGCAACCTTTCAGAAGTGGTGTGCCAAGTCTTCATTTATTCACTCTAATTTAAGGTTTTGCATGCTAGTAATACATGTTAACGTTTTTAGAAGGTCTCTTTCTATAAGTCTATAATATATAACTAAACTGTTGTTGTATGTAAAGTGAATAAGGTTTTAAAAATGTTTAAGAAGCTTCATTTAAAATTAAATTAAACTGCAGAGCCGCCCCCCCCCCCCCCCCCCGACTGGTGGTCAGGACCTGGGCAGTGCGAGTGCCACTGAAAATCAGCTCACATGCCGCCTTCGGCATGCGTGCCATAGGTTGCCTACTCCTGGGCTAAACCATAAAACGCTTAAGCCAGGGGTCCCCAACGCAGTGCCTGTGGGTACTATGGCACCCGCCGGGGCGTCTAAGTGTACCTGCATACTGGCCGGTGGACGAGCATCAGCCAAAATGCCACCGACAAGCAGCGTCGGTGGCGACGCCTCTGGATGACGCTGTTTGTTGGTGGTATTTTGGCGGTGACGCCTATTGATGTTGCCGCTTGTCGGCAGCATTTCAGCGGATGCTTGTCCGCCGCCATTGTCCTCCGTGGCATGCCAGATGAAAAAGGTTGGGGACCACTGAAAGCTAACCTTTTTCAGGGATGCTGTTAATGAAGTGGGTTGAGTATCCCAGCAACTAATAAACATTCCCTTTATGGGCCTTTTATTTCATTAATAGCTGAAATGAAGGTGTGTTTCTGTGTTTGACCAATAACCTGAAGTTGTAACGTTTCAGATACATACCTTGCTAAGATTATATTAAATGCTTTAAAATAGTCAGATTGCAGTGTATTCTGGCCACTGTTCTGGGGGCTGCAAGGCAGGGTGATGTGCCTGCTTCTTCTTCCTCTGGGAACGTGGCCTTGTCAGGGGTTTCCCCCAATGGGCGAGTTAGGGTCAGACCCAGTGAGAGGATCTGTCCCACTATCTGCATGTATTGACCTTTACCCAGTTACAACTCATAAGCTGGGGTTATTGATTGCCATTTAACTTCTGTGGGAGGTGGATATTGGCTTTGCAGAGCTATTTGGGGAGTGCCTTGATGGTATTTTTTAATATGTTCTCTTTCTTGTATCTGCAGCTTTCCCCAAAGAAGACCTGGGAGGGTTTTATTGGCGGGTTCTTTGCCACTGTTCTGTTTGGACTGCTGGTAGGTAGCCCACCATGGCATTTAATTGGCTTTCTCTCCATAGTAAGACATGCCAGTGCAGTCCGCCTGCCACGGCTAAGGAATACACGAAAGCTTTGTGCTCTCTTCCACCCAAGTTGTCACCTGAAGTTTTACAGCAGGCTTTAAACTGACTTGTTCTGCCTTCCGTTGAGGATGACTCAAACCCACTGCTGAGAAATGGCTTCCTTTCAAGTGGCCCTTGATATTCTCAGACCTATAGCATCCAGACTCCATGGGATTTCCCAGTGCCACACAAGCTGTACAGATAGAGGCCAGGGTGGCAGAGGACGCAGTCTGCTCTGCTTGGACACTAGTGATTTGCCATGGCTTTCTTTGTAACAACAGTGTTTTAGCCCTCGTGTCCCAGGCTTAGACTTTTCCTCTTGCCTACTACCACTGTGCATGCTGGGAGGTTGCAACATTTCAGTGGGTGCTGTCATGTTGGCAAAGCATTTTGAGATCCTCTGAAGTGATTGCTCGGCTACACTTCTGTAGTATCTGCCTCAAGGTTGTGTGGGGAGCTCAGCGCTCTGGTCTCAGAATGTTATCCCCCGTGGGACTTTTTGGGGGTGGGGAGAGGGGATAAAGCCACATTTAATATATCTGTGCAGTTGTCTGAAGTCCAGAGAAAGCTGGGTAATTCAGATGAAGACAGAAAAGTTCAAGGACTGTCCTAATTTGTCAGGCTGTTGTGATCTGTTAAGGAAGGTTTTCATTAAT
Organism: Gopherus flavomarginatus; assembly: GCF_025201925.1. NCBI lineage: Eukaryota > Metazoa > Chordata > Testudines > Testudinidae > Gopherus > Gopherus flavomarginatus. Next base: position 156,801,002 of record NC_066618.1, on the reverse strand, counting down.
GCAAGTTGGCTGGATGGAGCTGCCCTGTCTTGGTCATGCAGTTACTCTGATTGCTGCCTTCCGAGCTGATGTATATGAAAAGAAGTCGCTTACCATGCCTCTAGTCAACTTAATGGCTTTGCAAGAGAGTAAGCTTAATGAACCAAGGATGTGGCTGACTCACAGCCCTGAATCTCAGCTCTCTCTCTTAGAGGGTGTTATTCCTCCTTCCAGTGTTCAGGTGAATGGGTAAAGCTTGTATCAGAGCCATCTGATGAGGGGGATGCATGCCCAGATCTGTATTTTCTACTGTTGGTGCATTGCAGTATTAATATGTTGCAACATAAAAACAGATTGAAGAACATTTAAGGGGGAAAAATAACATTCAGAGGTGGAGGGGAAGGAGAAAAACAAGGATCCTTAGGAATGGAGCAATCAAGGATGAGAAGGAGGGACAGCAATAAATATGGTGCCAAGAGAAGCCATAGGAAAAACCGTTTCAGTAGCTGATTGTGTAGGGAGAAATGACCAGATCTGGGGAGGGAGTTCCACAGCCTAACGGCCACCCTCCCAATAACCAACCAAGCCAAGGTGTGAATTTTATGTTGCCTGTATCCTTAGTTTCTCTTGACTTGCCTTTTCTGCTTCCCACAACCAAGCTGTCGTACTTGATGTCTGGATACCGGTGCTTCACGTGTCCTGTGGAATTCAATAACGACTCCAACAGCTTCACTGTGGATTGTGAACCATCTGAGCTGTTCCAGCTACAAGAGTATAACATCCCTCTGGTGATTCAGTCTGTCATTTGCTGGGTAGGACTCTGCATGTGCATTCTCAGTGATGGATAGCTTGGCAATAGTCTTTAAAACGGGATACACTACCTGGGCCGGAAATGCCCAGGAAGGACGGGATTAGTTTAAGATTCTACAAACTAATGCAGCAAGGGGTAACTGCATGAAACTGACCCAGGAAAACTTTATATTCGGAGATGTTCTCCTAATAGTGAGACTGGTTAAACCATGGAATAATCTCCCATGGAAAGTGGTGGAAGCCAGATTTCTTAAGTTATTTAAGACTAAATTGGACAGAGCCCAGGAGCACATGCTGTAGGGAACAATCTTACCCTGATAGAGATGGTGAGGTAGGCAAGAAAGGTCTCTTCCAGCTCAGCTTTCTGTGAAGCAAGAAAGGGCTCTGCATGTAAATGAAGTGATCTAGCAAAATAGAGAGACGATTACAGGAGTACCTAGGCACTGCAATTGTAGAACAGGACCCCACAGTGCTAGGCACTGTATATACACAGAACAAATGCAATCCATGCCTAGGCTGCTTACAACCTAAGTGTGAGACAAGAGACAACAGATGGATACAGACAGACGGGGGAATGCAAGGAAACAGTGACAAAATGGGCCAGATATATCCCTGGCTTTGCTCTGATGTCAAGCAGGGGTGAATTGTGGTATAGTGTGCGTATGAGATTTGTCTTTGCAGATTTGGGTTTAAATAGTGATGATCAACACCTTGGTCAAGATATCTAAAAGCAGCTACAGACTTCAGGTGCCCAACTTTAAGTGCCTTGAAGGGGCCTGAGTTTGAGGGCAGATGCACAGCACTTTCTGAAAACTTGGCATCTCAAGTTGGCTTTCCAAAGTCACTAGTTGCTTGAAAAACTTGTCCTTGAACTCTAGTAAGGCAGGGTTAGGATAGATTTCAATGGAGCACAATGCCTTTCTCTGATCCTTCTCCCACTTTGACCCTCCTTGCTTGCAGAAAACAGTCCGGATGTACCCCTTCCAGATCCACAGCATCGCCCTCTCCACCTTTGCGTCCCTCATCGGGCCCTTTGGAGGATTCTTTGCTAGTGGGTTTAAGAGAGCCTTCAAAATCAAGGTAGTGTATGGGTAGCCCCCTTCTGCCAAAGTCAGCTATCAGACAGCCGGTGCATCTGAAGCTAGCACATTTGTTTGTCACCACCATAAACAATGCCCCAGGTCAGAGGATGGTGGTCTAGGAGGAGGCTTCTGTCAGTGAAATGCTAAAATTAGCATTGATGCAACATTGAGGCTGAGAAACTGAGTACCTGCAGATCAGGAAATTCCACAAGCTGAAGCTTTCTCCAACACATTGCACATATATAGGGTCCTTTATATGTAAATATAAACCCTTTTTATACGATAAAATACAGGTTGCTCAGGGGGGCAGGGTTTTAGATGATAAAACTTTAACCCCTCTTTGGAATTTCCTGCTCCTCAGTCCTTATGTTGCACTAATGCTTGTTTGCAAGAAGTGTTGCTGGGTGAAAAAGTAATTTTGGGGAGGGGAGATGAATAGCATCCTTAGTCTGGCTGCATTTAGTGCTATCGGCAGATGTTCTGCGAGAATGCAGTGTCACACAGTGCGTTCACGCTACATGTATGCAGTAAATGTGGATAACAGGTTTTAGGCATAGCTCAGTGAAACTTTTGTGATTGCACAGGACTTCGCCAACACAATCCCAGGGCATGGCGGGATCATGGATCGCTTTGACTGTCAATACCTGATGGCTACCTTTGTCAACGTGTACATTGCAAGTTTCATCAGGTATTATTTATTGCTTCGCGGCTGCACTTAGTGGCCGCAACTGAGCGGCTCCGAAGACCTTAAAATCTAAATACACAAGACATAGGACAGGAGGGGAAAAAGAGGCTGGGAGATTGACTCGCCCAAGGTCACACGGCAGGCAGGTGGTGGAGCCAGGAATAGCATCCGTGTTTCCTAAACTCCAGTCCTGTCCCCTATCCACTGATTCCTGCTTCCCTTCTCCTTTTGGGCTCACCAGAGCATATGCTAAGGAATAACTCTTTCCCATTAGTTTGGGCCTTGGCAGATAGCTTTATAACTGAATGGAAAGGAAAACCACTGGTCTGGAGGGACATTTTGTTGTTTTATTTGAATTTATGTAGATTTTTGGATTTATGGGGACCTTCTAATGGAGGAGGAGAATAATTTCTTCCATTGATTGGAAATTAAAGACTATTTTACATTTCACTTCCTTGTCTCTCTCTTTCCTCACCTGTAAAATGGAGGTGGGGGAATGAGGCTTGGGGATGCTGTTTAAGGATGCTTGAAGTTAGGCACGTGCTTTGCTGAATCTGAGCCCCAGATGACCATTTCCTGGCATTAGGATTCATTGCAAACAGTTCTTTCTTTGGTTTGTTGCAGGGGTCCTAACCCAAGCAAACTGATCCAGCAGCTTTTAGCTCTACGGCCAGACCAGCAGGTCCACATCTTCAACACATTAAAGGCGCACCTTGTTGATAAGGGTATGTTGGCCAGTTCTGAGGACGCATAGGCATCCAGGCCGTTGGAACAAGACTGAAAAAGAGGTCAAGTCCCCCAAGGAAATCCCAGCTCACCTGACTTAAGACAATAACAAGGCCTCGTTTCACTGTTGTTTTTTTCCTTTCCTTGTAAATGTTTGCATCTGTGGGGCTCTGGGTTTTTTTATAATATGTATTTATATGGCTTTGGTTAAAATAAGCAAAATGGAGCTTCTAGATGGAAAGGAATCAAGAACTGAAGGGACTGTAGGGCGAAGATGTCCTCTTGGATCTGCGTGGCAACTCTTTGTCTTCAGTATGTATGGGCAGAGCTTGACTTCACTACTCTTAGGGGATGTATCGACACTGGGATACGTGCATGTGTTTTTCTGCCCAGGTGCAGCTCCAGGAGTGTAAGCTCTAGTGAAGATGAGACACGGGCACTTTTACGTCAGTATCCTCTAACCCTGCCAGGCTTTGTCCATACTAAGAAAATGGGAAGTCATGCAACTCGCAGTGGAATAGAGAGGACACTGGTGGTTCTGTTTGCAACCTTGTGTATCCCTATGTATAGGCTAGGGAAATTGGGGACCTGTAATTATCCACTGCTGGTAGCTGCACTGGTGAATTTGAGTCTTCATTTCCCTAGTATAACCATAGCTTGGGTGTGCATAGAACTTACTGCAGGTAGAGAACAGAAAGCTCAACAAATCTAAAAGAAATGTTTGCCGTAATCTGCTACATAAGATCCACACAAGAAGACCCATGCATACACTTCGACTTGCCGTCTTTGTAGTACCTCCCACATTTCCCTCACTCCAGCAAATATTTAACAAAGTCGATTTTTAAACCTACATTTTTACTGTGCCATTTAAACAAAAATAGACCCAATTAACCTTTACAGCAGGGACATGAATACAGAAGGGAATGTGAGAGGTTCAAGTTACATCAAAGTTGTATCAAATAACTTATTTTAAAAAGCATTCCAGTTTTATTTAAGAAGTCCTACTGAGTAAGAACAAGCTTTTAGAAAAATATTTGTTCACTTTTTCATGGCTTTTTTTCCACCCAGAGCATAACATATATTATAATTTTTTTTTAAACATTGAAGCATGAAAACTTCTCTCAAGAGTAGTAAACATCATACCCTGATATTTTAGCTGTTTGGAGAGCTGTCACTCGCAGAACTTGATTTTCCCATTTGGAAGTCCAGAGGGCATAGTACCCAGCTGGCTCTGCTGTTGGGGTTTTTATTTTCTGGTGTGGGGAGGGTAGTTTGGGTTTTTGTTTAGGTTTTTTTTCCTTTCAGGGATCATGTCTGCCAGTGATGTATTACTTGAGTTCTAGACATCATGCTGCTGAGTTTACCGTGGTCTGGTTTGCGTTTCAGTCTGGGTTTGGTCAGCTTTCCAGGCATCTCTCCTTTCTCCGTCACTGACTGTCTTGTTTTATGTATGTTGCACTTAACGTTTGGAAACATGTAATTGTTTTCAAGGTATTTCCCTCTGTTTCTTGACTTCAAACATACCATCCTTTTTTTAAAATAAAAACAAATAAATGGAAACGCCATCAAACTGACTTCAGAGGCTTCCAGGATTCAGAATGATATCTTGTGATCTAACAGCACAAAAGTTCATTTTAGTTGTGGGTTGTATTAACGTTGTCATGGATCAGGGAACTCTATTTTACTGTGACTTCTCTCCATAGTTTGTTTGTGAGCCAGGCTGTGATGAGAAATACGTTTTACGTATTTGTTGAACCTGAGGAACAATTGACAGGGAAAGATAATACAGATATGCCGTTGTTGGTGGTCTTGAAATCAAGTCACTGTCCTAAGTCTTCAATGCAGATCTATATTTGAAGCTAGCTAACCTAGCAACTGAAAATAAAGTACCTGAGATCATTCTGTATGCTTTACTCCATAGGCTAATGCCACCACTGCTTCCACATGCCTCTGGTGTATTTTTATCTTCATAGCAGCCACTTCCTCTTCTCCCTGTATTGCAGTTCCGGAGGGCAGAGATTCACATCTGCGGTGCTACACAAACAAATATTTGATCAAAAGCAAAATGGTGCTGAGAGGATATTAAGGCAGAGCCCAGGTGAGATGCAATAAAAGGGTCTGATTCTGCACCATGCAAGACACCCTCAGCTCCTACTGAGAGTGCTCAGCAAATTGCAGGACTTGGCTCTGTTTCTGTGGTCTCAATTCAGGGTAGCGTTGAAGATTTTTTGCTTAATTTTTAAGCATATGCTTTCCTGAACTGTAGGCTTAGAGCCAGTGTTGTGTCTACTGAAATCCATCAGAGTCATGACTTTGACTTAAAGGCATTAAATTCAGGCCCTTAATTTTGGTTTCAAAGGCAATTTAGGAGATTGTTTTTAAACCTTTTCTCCCTTAGGTCTCTTTGGGGGGTTTAATCACCTGGCAAAACAAAAGTTGCTGCTATTTTGGATACTTCTTGTCTGATACCAATATCTGCCAGAATTCCAGCATACTAAACTGTGTTTGAGCAGATGTTCATGAACAAGTTATCAAGTGGACCTACAGTACTGTCTAATAAATGTGATTACAGTGTATTGATCTACAGAAGAAGAACACTGTCCCCTGTTTTCATGTGAGAATTTGGTCCTCCCCCTTCGTACTTCTTTTTACAATTATTAGGCATACTTTTTTGTTGAGGAAGCTTATGATTTTAAACTATAGAATTTGCGTTTTCTTTATGTTGGGCTTTTTTAATGCTGATTGTGAACACTGGAGGGCATCGTGGGTTCTTGAGTGTCTGCATACTCGTAGGAGATAGGAATAGCCATCCACATATCTAATTAAAAGCTTTCTGAACTAGGCTGAGTACAGTTTTTCAAACTTGGGTTCATACGTTTCCTCTACTTCTGCCCCTTCCTCAACCTTGAAGTGAGGTAAAACGAACCTTCAAACCTGTCAGGAATCCTGATAAATTAAGTCTATATGTAAAGGCACTCATGAGTGCTGTTACTTATTAGTGTCCTGTGTTTGGCTGCTCTTACTCAGTCGCATGGCTTCTTGGACGTGTACAATAATTACACTGGTTTCCCATCCAAGGGACTATGGGATAACACCCTGTGTATGCTGTACAGAAAGTTACATACCAGAAGGATAGAATCCTCCTCTCTTTTGCATAGCTCTGTGGTGCAGCCTGTCTTCATTGCATGTATCCATTGGTTTATTAAAAGCCCTAATAGGTCCTTCCCTGAAATATTTTTTAAACTTGGTCCTAACATAGCTCTTGTGAGGCCTTAGATTTAGTGACTTTGTGTCGCTAGCGATCACGAAACACACTGCTAACAACAGAGTGCTTTGGCAAGGTTTTCATAAAGGCGCTCACCAGAACTTTTCCGTATAGTTGAAATGCACGACATCAAGAGCCCCTGCGGGTTACCTGCATGTTGTGGTAGCTGCTTTGTGAGCACTGTTAGGTTAAAGGGAAGGCTCTCTGGGCTTGCTCTACAAGGAGACAAACTGCAAAAGCTAAGTCCCTGGTCAGAACAAGTGGTTGAGGAACAAATTCAACAGCTCTGTGGTTGTCTGAGCTAAGAGGAAGGTAATGTTCCTCATTCTGGGTCTCTGATTTAACCCAAAGCTGTTAAAGGGTAGAGCTTCCTTGCTGTCTTGTTTAGAGCTCTATAAATTGGCTGGTTCTGAGACTACCTGCTAGCAAGGTCAATGAAATGGCCGAAAGCCATTTAAAGGGATTTTTAGAATGCTCTAGTAAGTGAGGGGGAATGTCTGAGACAGGCCCTGATCCTGCAACTGGTTGAACAGGGAGACCCATTGCACCCACAGGCAGAGCCAGGGGCCTAAAATCCTGTGTCTCTGTAGATGATAGTAGGTAGGTAACATAGCTGAGTACAAGCCGCTAAGAGACTGAAGGTTAGAGGATGCTATGTGGTCAGCGATGGTGAGTGGAGGTGACAATGAAGGCAGTTGCTGGGGAGTACTAGCTGAAATGGGCTGGTAACAAGGGATGACTGGTACTTCTGAATGCATATTGATGAGTTGGCCAAGTTCAGTTGCACATCCTTTTAAAAATTCCTTGATATTTTTTGAGCTAAACGAAAATATGAGCACAGCAGCTAGAATCAAATGTCTTCAGGTATTAGTTTTGATGAGCATAGTAGCCAATTGTCACTTTTTTGCTTAAATCGATTAAATCCCCAATAAATGCCCTGTGTGCCAGGCTCCTTTTTGCCATGGGTAGTCCATATGGCAAGGATACTTTGTTTGGTTATGCTGTCCTTCGTTAGTACTATCTATCTTTCCATTCAGAGACTTCATAATTAGCAAACCTCACTCCTTGAATAGTGGGATAGAATTCCATTACTGCCTGTATGCATTGGGTTCTCCTCTAATCTGAAATGTGAGCAGATATTGCTCTTTTGTGTTAAAACCCTAGCTCTCAAGTGAGGGAATGGTTGATTATGGCATGTGTTGGCTTATCAGAATAGAGCCAAGGAGCTGGAGTTTCAGTTTGTAGTCGGGAGATTTGATTGGCTGAATGCTGAACTTCAATGCCATACAGATGGTTTCTCCCCTTCTCTAGGAAGTGCAGAATAGTACAGGAAAGCAGTAGGGGGCTGTTGAAGGTTCATCATGTACTGAGGGTAGAGCGTAATAGCTTTCCTGTTAAAGGCCTGAAATAAAATAGGGCAAGTTTGGTAAATGTTAGCAGTGTTTAAAATGGCTGAATGATTGGGGCAAATGCCTACAAGTAGGCTGACTTTGGTTCTAAGCAGCCACACACTGGTTGCCAATCGCTTTGGAAGCTTGGAGCAGTTTAGCTGGCGTTTCCAACTGGAAACTGGCTTCTCTAACCCCAGTTGCAGCCTAAATTACACTATGGATTAGACACAGCTTGAATAGAAGGCCAGGAGTGGCCCAGAATGCACAGCATAGAGCCTCATTACCACTCAAGTTCTGCTAGGCTTACTCCACAGTCATATCTTTCCAGTGTGCACTCCCCTGGACTTAATTAGGATTACTCAGAGTGAGTATCAGCTGCAGAACCTAGCTCCCATTTGATTGAAAGTGGGATTTTTGCCATTGACTTTAGTGGGGAATCCTACAGCACCACAGAAACCTGAAGCACCAGTAAGTACATTGCAGAGGCCTTTGGGAATTGCTGATTTCACATGGACCAGGGCAGGTCTCCTAATTTGCTGCATGCATTGGACTCCCACGAGCACAAATGCCAAGGCAGTCACTGTCTGCAAAGAGGGGAGAACTCTCCGTCTTCCTACAAAAATCTTTTTCCTGCTAGTTCTGTACACTTGAAAAATAGATGTAACCATGCAAAAACCATCCATGGTGATCGTCAAGACTTGGTGGGGGAGACCACCATTTTAAAATTGGAGTCAGCGTGCATCTGTCATCATGAGGTCCTCCCGACACCTGTAGCCAACCCCCGAGTTACATTTTTGTACCACAGTAATTTCCCCGAGTTACTGTTCCCCAGCTCTGCTGTGTCCTCTTCCATCTGCTTATTTCTCTGTGCGTTGTTTTTGATCAATGTTTTAAGCAATACATGTAGACTTGCCTTTATTTGATTGGATGTCAGAATGTGATATATTGTATATTTTAAAGTATTTACCCTATTTATATACTGTATGTTAAATAAATATGTAAGTTCCATTATCTGTGGCAAAGTTATTAACACTGACAGAGGAGGGAGCTCTCTTTAATGGTGCCTTAAATGGCACTGGTGTATTGTAGCAGTCAAGGAAAAATGTAATAGTTAATGCTTGGAGGGGTGGGGTAACCTCTGCTTTGTGCTGGTAACTAAGATCCTATCCCTTTCAAACCTCCTGTGATTTTTATTTATGAGAGGGATCCAAGCTTCTCGTCCCCAAATGTCCCCAGTGATCAGACACTTAAGTGGATAAAAACATCCAGAGTTTGAACTCATTTTTGGAAGAAATATTAAACCTCATACATCAGGATCTCCCAACTATTAGAGATCAATATGAGACCTAATGTGGGGGCAGATTATATATCATCTGCCTGCCTTGGTGTTCTTGCCACCTGCCTCTGAAGCATCTTGTATTGGCAGCTGCCAGAGCCACAAATGCTGCACTAGATGGACCATGGGTTTCATCCAGTGTGGTGGTTTGTGTATGCCCCCAAACTCCTAACATTGATTTTCTTTTCCAGAAGCACTGAGCAGTCACAGCTGCCATTGACTTCAGTCAGAATCTGGGAGTGGGTGACAGGGGATGGATCACTTGATGATTACCTGTTCTGTTAATTCCCTCTGGAGCACCTGGCATTGGCCACTGTCGGAAGACAGGACCCTGAGCTAGATGGACCTTCGGTCTGACCCTGTATGGTTGTTCTTACGTTGCAGAGAATTTGGTTATCATTAACGTCCCTGCCAGGGCTTGTATTTTCCCACTCGGCTGTGGCTTTCATTGCTGACTAGATTGACTCATTGTTTAACTCGAGACCTTTGCAGGGATTCCATGCAACCCCCTCCAAACTCACTCCAAAAAGCACCCTGAAGTAGCAGGAGCTGCAAAGGGAGACAAGGCAGTGTCACTAATGCTGTCACAGGGAGAGAACCAGCACTTTCCACTGGAGATGTTGGCTTTCCTCAAGCACATTATTAGAGGGGCCTAAATCCTTTTCTTGCCTTTAATCCATCTGAGCCAGCATCTTAACCACACAACCAGCCATCCTCCCTGAAAGCAAACCCATTCTGCCCCTTCCCCCACCACCCCAGGCCACCTTTTCCTGTAGTTCTGATGGTGCAGCAGCTCTGCTCCATAACAGGCAGTAGCTGGTGAATCTGTGTAACAGCCTGTCCACTGGCTGTTGCATGACGCACCTCTTGCTGAGTGTGGAGTGGACTCCCTGGACCCAGGATGTGGCAGACAGGGCTTGCAGACTCCTGCACTGTGCAGGAAGCGTAAGGCTTTTTGTTGTCCATTTTTACCAAAAAAATTCCCAGGTTTTTTACAAAAAAATTTTTTTAAACCAGTTTTCACCTGACTTTTTTGCACCATTCATGTACATGAAAATAGTGATTATGGTGGGAAAAAAATTCAAGTACTTAGATGTTTGTGGAGAAGTATGTGTAAATATCAGGTTATCTGGTAAAGTAACGCACTATATTGGAACAGGAGTCCTCAACCTTTTTCTTCTGGAGGCCTCCAGAACATGCTATAAAAATTCCATGGCCAGCCTGTGCTGCCACAACGGTTTTGCTGCATATCCAGTGGATTAAAAGCCGCTGGCATTAGGGCAGTAGCATACAGTGCAGTTGTCCTGGGCCCCACGTCACAGGGGGCCCCCCCGAAGCTAAGTTGCTTGGACTTCAGCTTCATGTCTGGATGGTGGGGCTTAGCCTTTGGCTTTCTGGCCTGAGCCCTAGCAAATCTAAGGCCGGGCCCCTCTCTGGTTTATTTTGGCTGACCCCCCCTGAAACCTGCTCATGGGCCCCCCAGACCACTGGTTGAGAACCACTGTTGTAGAAGACAGACAGACAGACACATGTATACATATTGTTAATGTTCATTCATGAAATAAACCACAGCATTAAACAGCTTTTATTTTCTGTATGTACTTTTCTCTTGCTTTTTTTCATCCTCCAATATCAATCCTGCTATTTATTCAGTAAACTCTGGAATTTGTGTGCCAATTTTCTTCATTTGTAATAAACTGAGATGCTTGGGAAATTTTAAAATAAAACAAAAAATGAAGCGCCTTGAGTAAGCCGCAGCTGTTGCGTCTTCGGTGGGGACTGTAAACATCTGCATTTCCAGTATATTAGATACATAAATATGCAGTCTCTGAGTTGTGATCTTGTTTAATTTCACAAGACAGCATAACTTCCCACTTTGTTGCAGCTGAGAGAAGTTAGTGCCAACCCACCTACCAGTTAACACATTTAAGAAATCCTTTGCGTATTAAAGAGAGGCTCTGTACAAGTCCTGCCACATCTCAGAGGCTGAGGGTTTAGCTACAGGGGAAAGGGGCCAGAACAGCTGTACCATGTGAGAGGCTGGACTATGTTCATATAGGGAGCTAGGCTGGAATAGCTAGAGTTCTTTAAATGCACAGCCTACAGGGCCTTTATTCCAGAATAATTTCTGTAAACAAGCCCTACTGGTTTGTCAGTACAGCGAGGCCAGTTGTGCTCACTTGCAACTGGTGTAAGTGTGGCAAGTCAGAATTTTTTTGACCATGAGACTCCATTTAAACTTCTTAAACCCCAGAGCTCACAATGGCCTAGAGACAGTTTTGGTGCAGGGGATACAGGGCTGGGCTAAGACACTTGGGTTCAAGGCCTCTCTCTCTGTCACTGGCCTGTTGTGTGCCCTGGACAAGTGACTTCCCTCCCTGTGCCTCAGTTTCCCTCATCTGTAACATGGAGATAACCTACCTTCATAAAGTGCCTCAGGCTGTGTGGAAGAGCACATCTAAGTTATTGTGGTAATGCTGTGTTTTAGGCTGCCCAGCTAGACCTAGAGGGTGATTGTATAAGGCCTAACTTGCGTTACTTTGAGAAATGCAATTTGCTTCCCTCCTCCCCCACCCCCCATTTATGCTGGTCACATGCCATTCCACTTGCCCCATTAAACTAGACTGGACTGTTTCAGGATTCTGTGCTGCTGCCTGTCATCATAGTCTCTAAGCACCTTCCTTATGTGCTAACATTTGGGCTGTGGGTTCAAATCACAACAGATTCCCCTCCCTTTGCACAGTGACATAAGTGACTATTTCTTCTGCTTTCACAAGGGAGATGGTGCAAGATGTGTAAGATACAAAAATTGGACTCAAGCTTCTGTTGCAGCTGTTCCACTAGTAAGAGACATTGGTTCCTGCTAAAAATGGCTGCATTGTGCAATACAGTATTCATCAGTTCTCTAAAGTGATTGCATTTCATTAACGCTGAAGTTTAAATTAAAAACCCGCTACATTTGTTTGGCTGCACACAGCATAAGGAATTGTATCGCTTGCATAGTGCAGCTATGCAGACTTACTAGAGGAGAGGCTAATTAACCACCAAGCTAACTTATACATGGGCCTTCATTTACAATGGCTGAAGTCATTCTATGTAAAGTACCTTTAGAACCCAGGTCATGTGTTTAACCTCACCCTGGGAGATTAACTACAATGCCTGGGAGGTAGGGCAGTGCTGTGATCCCTGTTCTACCGATGTGGTAACAGACACAGAGAGACTTAAGGGCTGTGTCCAAGGTGACACAGGACATCTGTGGCAGAGTAGGGAATTGAACCTAGGTCTAGTGAGTCCTCATCTAACTCTCCCTGCCCCCACCCACAATTGAATCATAACACTGTGTAAGGGACTTTTTCCCTTCCTCTAAATAGGTCTTTAGAAAACAGCAGCACTTCCTTTATTAGCTTGCTTCCCAATCCCTCCAGGGCAAGTTAATGTCTGTGTATGGGTCTGGTTACCCTAATTTGTACAGGGAGCTTTTCATCTTCAAGGGGTAGTGCTAATGAAGCCTTCTACCAGCCATGAAGTGGGTACATGGGTGCCCCACTATGAGTCAGTGATGGTGGACATGTTATCAGAAAAGCCAGCTCTCAATCGGTGTAAATCAGCAGAGCTTCCTAGTGTTCAATGCCACCCTATTGAGTTGCACCAGGTGAGGCTCTGGCATGTTTGAGGGCAGGTAGTATTAGGAGCATAGGTGTGATATGACTCCTATATTTTGGGGGGGGCGGGGGGTGTGTGTGGCTCCAGACAGGCCAACGGGTCCGTGCACGGGGGGGGGGGGGGGGAGAAGGCAAATTCCATGCCTGCCTGAGTTTGGGAGGAGAAACCCTCCCCTGCCCATTCTTCTCCCAAAATACGTCCAGAGTTTGGCGCTGGGATTACAACCTAGCCCTCTGGCTCTTGTTTCATGGTTGAAGGAAAAGAACACTAGAAAATAATTCTAATGGAGACACAGCACTGTTATTTTCACCACAATGTAGTTAGGGGAGGTTAAACCCCATGTAGGGGCTCTACGGTGGACGCAGCTATCTACAAACTAACTATTGGGTTTTCACTATGTTTTTATAGACTGTCTATGGTCCTGATACGGCTCCCACCATTAGCCCTATTTTACAGATGGGGGCCTGAAGTACAGAGAGGCTAATTGACTTCCCTGGAATCACACAGGCAGGCTACAGTCAGGTCTGGGCTACACTACAAACACTGCACCACTTTGATGAAGATGCCTTAAGCCAACGGGGGAGAACACTCCTATCGGCTTAGTTACTCCACCTCCGTGAGACACGGTAGCTGTGCCAGCAGGAGATGTGCTCTTGCCGCCGTAGCTCTGTCTACACGGGGGGTAAAGATTGCTATAACTAGGGCTCTTGGTGGGTGGATTTTTCACACCCTTGAGCGACAGAGTTATACCAAAGTAAGTATGTAGTGTAGACCTGGCCTATGTTAGAGCAGGGAATTGAACTCAAGTATCTTAGATTAGCGCCCTAACCACTGTCCCATTCATCCTATTGAGTTTGTTGGTTCAGCGTGAGAAACCCCTTATTTTTTGCAGCAATGACACCGAGTTTGTGCTTTCCAGCCCTGTGCTCTAGTTGAACAAGTCACCAACCAGCTGTTGGAGCATTCTCAATGGCCCTCTACCACCTATCTAGTCTCACACTTAGCCCTTATAAGCAGCTTGTATTTACACAACAGTGGTGAATGAGCCACGCTGCTCAAGATGACTTCAATTTTTATCCTTGTGAAAACAATGTCCTCTAATGCATGCCCATCATCTCAGGGCCATGTCACCATTCTTCTGCTGCGACGAGCTAAACCAAGATGGCCTTCTACGTGTGTGTTTAGTGGAGAATTTTCTGCAGCTCAGGTGTCTCAAATGAAGCAGACCCGAGCCCAGAGTTGTGTCACATCTGCAGAATAAACCTTGTTGGATAACCTGCTTGACAAACTCGGTGACAGTTTTAGTGGACTATATTGTCCAGTATAGTCAGTGCTGTTGGACACACAGGGACTAGAATGCTGGACCTTCTCCTTGGAAAAATACAGGCCTCTACCCTTGAACTAAATAACAATCATTTGTGTAGTCTCTCTCATAGATGGGATTACATCCCAATTGGCTTGGCTCAGTGGTTTGAGCATTGGCCTGCTAAATCCAGGGTTATGAGTTCAATCCTTGAAGGGGCCATTTATGGAACTGGGCTAAAAATCTGGCTGGGGCTTAGTTGCTTTGAGTAGCAGGTTAGAGTAGATGACCCCCTGAGGTCCCCTCTAACCCTGACAGTCTATGACTATTACCTCATCAGTAAGCTTGATACTCTTTCAGAGGAAAACAGCCCTCTAAAATGCCATGCAGAATGAGGTCTTTACTATTCAGTGTTCAAATCAGCCTATAGAATTCCACAGTCAAGATAGAAGTCATTATTGATTGCCATGGGGTGAGTTAAATATTTCTATAGAAAAGAACTCATTTCTTACTAAACTCTAACATCTCAAACAAATCCTCAGGAGTATTTCATATGTACTGCCCAACAAGCAGTAATGTCATAAGGCCTTTAAGACCTTAAACGTCCTATGAGTTGGTATTTTCACACTTCCCTCGGTGAAATGTTCTTTTGCAATTCTAGTGCTGAATCAAATTAAGCTGTAACAATCACATGGAATCTGCAGAAAACCCTGGGCTAGTTTTCTTGTTTGAATTTTCTTTCAATTTCCTTTCTTTTAATGAAAGAAATGTTCACTGACATCCTGTTCACACAACCAAATGATGCAAAAGCCCAAATGCTGCCTTGTGACACAACAAAATGCATTTTTCATGATGAAAGAAACTCTTGAAAATAAAAAGCTATTAAAATGGTGTCTGAAATGAAATCCAGAGAGCCTTTCCTTTCCATTGAGATTTATATAAATGTCCAAAAAGGATAGTAGATTCTATTGGCCTGGTAGCCACAAAAGAAGCAGACCCTAGCCCACAGTTGTGTCAGATCTTCAGAATAAACCTTGTTGGATAACCTGCTGTTCTAGTCCCTGCGTGTGCAATGGCACTGATGCGGCTTAACTATTCCTGATTAACTCCATGTGTGGACAAACTTATTCTGAGATAATTCAGGCTACTCCCCTTTCTCCCAACATGCTTTGCAAACTGAAATCAAAGTGCCAAACTACAGCGAGGGCTTACTTCACTCCCCACTGACATGCGGTTACCTCTGGAGTGGGCCCTGGGAAGTGAGAATAGTGCAAAGCAGGACAGGACGTTATCATATCCATTTGCAACCCAAGGGGGAAATTACATAGCCTGCATGCAAAGCTGACATTTGGCCAAGACTCCAGGGTTAATGAAGTTCAGGCTCAGAAATGGGGGCAAAGCTAATGTGGTGACTGTACTTTCCATAACTGTCTCATGTCATGTATTAGTGTTTTTCACAATGGAATAGTTGAGACTGGGGAATACTTGACTTGTCTCTCTGGCTACAGGATCCTGGGCCATATATGGCTTGGCCATAGAAAAGTACTTGGCCTGTATAGAAATACATTTATTTTTTAATTTAGCCTTAAGTATACATGCAGCATGCATTTAAATGACAGGAAACATAGTCTTAAGAATAAACACACTGCAGTAGCCTATGTTTATCTGGCTTTGTTATTTTGGTGAACAATAAAGATCCCTTAGAGGGGAAGTGGCAGCTGGGTGGGTTGCTAATGAGTAATAAGCTATGGAGCTTTCACCTCTACATTATCATTTACATCCCCACATACAGTTCAGATGGAGCCACCTGTGAGCCTTAGAGGGTTGCCTGTGAGGTTTACAGGGAGTTGTTATTCTACAACTGCTATTCCTGACTGAGTGATTAACTCCATATGTGGATGCTCTTAATCCACTTTCTATTCTGAATTATCTTAATCTGCTTTGGAATTGGATTAGGATAACTGAAAAAGTGTGTCCACACATGGCTTTAATCAGAAATAGTTAATCCACTTTAAATTCACATTTTACCTTATTCCTGATAGTCTTTCACGTGTAACAAGCCCTTAGCATCTTCAATTCAAGGAGCACAATCTGTACATGACAAAACCCACCACAATGTGGCATCTTCCCTGCATTGCCTCAAGGATTGAGCATAAGTGTCTTGTCACCCAGAGCCCTGCTGTGTCCACTCTCACTATGTACTGTGACAAAGTTCCTCCTCTACCTTGGTGGGTCCTGCACTTATTGGCAGATTTGCTCACCTCAGTGATCTTCCTCACAGTCTGGGTCAACTCCTTCTGTGTCTGATCAGGAGTTGGGAGGTTTGGGGGGAATCCAGGCCCACCCTCTACTCCAGGTTCCAGTCCAGGGCCCTGTGGATTGCAGCTGTCTATAGTGCCGCCTGTAACAGCTGCATGACAACTACAACTCCCTGGGCTACTTCCCCATGGCCTCCTCCAAACACCTTCTTTATCCTCACCACAGGACCTTCCTCCTGGTGTCTGATAACACTTGTACTCCTTAGTCCTCCAGCAACACACTCTCTTGCTCCCAGCTGCTCACACACACTTCCTCTCCTCTGGCTCCCCCACCTGACTGGAGTGAGCTCCTTTTTAAACTCAGGTGTCCTGATTAGCCTGCCTTGATTGGCTGCAAGTGATCTAATCAGCCTGTAACTGTCTAGCAGGTTCCTGATTACTCTAGTGCAGTCCCTGCTCTGGTCACTCAGGGAACAGAAACTTGCTTCTTCTGTGGCCAGTAGATCTCCCTTCGATTCCTCTGCCGTAGAGGGAAGAGGGCTGCTGCTGGTGTTCCTGCTGAGCACTGGGCCCTCGCTGCTGCTGCTGCTGCTGTTCCTGCTTCTGCTGCTCCCCTGGCTGGGCTAGACACCACCACTCACCCCTCTCTCTGCTATCTGCTTACTGGCTGGCTAGTAGATTCCCCTCCCCCCTCAGTTGCTGCTGTTACTCCATCTACAGCCCTTGGAGTGGGGGGGCTGCTGGCCTGCTTCCCAGAGAGGAGGGGAGTGAGGGACCCTGGCTCTTGTTGCTGAGAACACCACCATCTGAGCGGGGTCCCTCCTGCCTGGACACGAGACCACCACCACCTGGAGCAGCTGGGGCTACTGTGGCTGTTGCTGGGGAGCTGTTGGTGCCCGGAGGAGGAGAAGAAGGACAAGGGGACCGCCCGCTGCTGGAGACCGCGTGAAGACCACTGTGGAGGGGGCATTCCTGGACTGAGTCTTTTTCGAACTGAGCTCTTGTGGTGGGGGTTTGGACTGTCTCTACTGGGGCACCGGGGGTGTGGTGGGGAGCCTGCCCCCGGTCCATCCGTGTCCCCCTTCGCCCCCACCACCATTGTTGCCACCTCCACCACCGCCGCTGGCTGTTTTCCTCCTGCTTCAGACTCTGCCTCTGGGACTGAGCTGCTCGCCTGGCTCACCACACTCGCTTCCATCATTTGGGCCTGCAGCAGCAGCAGCCTACCACTGACTTTTGCATGAGTGCCTGTGGGTGCACCACCTCCCCCTCCCCCTGGACTGACCCCTTTCCATTGCCACATTTGTCTGCCCCACCTATTTCCCTCTGCGGCCCTGATAGTCCTGCCCCAGCGCTGCAGCTAGCCCCGTGGTCCCTCTACCCTGTTCCTAGCTCGCCCTTGCCCCCCCGCCCTGTGATCCCCCAGCCCTGATTGGTCCCTCCCCTCATGCACCCATACCCCCTCCCATGCGCTTGTGCCCTTCCCCCATTTGAGTTTGCCCTTGTTCACTGCACCCCCCTATGCCGCTGTCCCCCCGAACCTCTAGTGCAACTAGAGGAGCTGGAACTCCCCTCTGCGTCGGTGCCCTGAAACCCTCCCACTCCTAGGTCCCTGGTTGCTCCCCACGCCCCTTTAGCCTTCCCTTTCTGGCGCCCTCCTCCCCTGCCTGCAGCCTAGCGGGGAGGGGTGGTTGCCTCCTCTCCTTCCCCTCCCCTCGCTGTTTGTCCCCTTTCCTGCTCTCGTTATGGTGGGGGACGTGGCAGGGGAGACCCCTCGCGATGCTCCCACCGCCCCTCCTCCACCTGCCCCTGTGTCCACTGCCCAAGCCTCTACCTCGGCCGCCGCTGCCGATCCACCTCCCACCGCCCCTGCTGGGGCACTGGCGGCGGCGAGTACTGGGGAGACCTCCACTGCTGCCACGTCCCTTGCCCCTTCCGATTCGGGGGGAGCCCCCCCCAGCCGGTGGGAAGAGTCGGGGTGGGAAGAAGGGTAAGGGCCCTGCTAGAAAGGCCAGGCCCTCCATGGCAGAGACTGCCCCTGCTGCCGCGGCCCCACTACCGGCTGCTGCATCCCTCTCCACTATTCCCTCCACCAGCTCTGCAGGTGTCCCTCCCCCAGCCCCCAGGGTGTACGCCCAGGTGGCAGCGGCCCCCCCCGCCTGCCGCCGCTCCTCCGACCGCCGCTTCCGCTACCATCTACAGCGGCCGGGGCCCCTTTCCCACTTTGACCAGGAAGCACGGCGTCCGTTGCCTCCTGGTGCCCGCCTCGCCCCCCCCCGTGGAGACCTACGTGTGGGCGTTGGCGAGAGTGGTGGGGCCCACGGCCATCGTGGCGCCTCCAAAATGTACGGGAGGGTGGTCTTCTTCCTAGCATCGGAGGCCGCCGCCCAGGAGGCGGTAGAGACGGGCCTGGCGGTGGAGGGCGTGTTCGTCCCCCTGGAGCCGTTGGAAGACCTGGGGGTCCGCTTTATCCTGACCTCTGTCCCTCCCTTCCTGTCCAATGCCGCCCTGCTGCCCGCCCTTTCTGCCCTGGGACGCCCCATCTCCGTCATCAGCCCTCTCCCCTTGGGCTGCAAGGACCCCGCCCTCCGTCATGTTCTCTCGTTCCGCCGGCAAGTGCAGCTTCAACTGCCGCCGGCGGCGCGTGGCGGAGAGGCGCTCGAGGGGTCCTTTCTGGTCCCTTACCAGGGAGCCCACTACCGGGTGCATTACTCAATGGGGGAGGCCCGGTGCTACCTCTGCCGGGCGATGGGGCACGTCCGGAGGGACTGTCCCTTGGCCCAGCACGGAGGAGCGTCCGGGACCCCCGAGCCCCGGCAAGGCGCCGGCCCTGTCATCGCCGGTCCCCCTAGCTGCCCGGCACCCGAAGCTGCCCCTCCTCCTCCTTCTCGGTCCACTTCTGTGGAGGAGGGTGTGGCGGGGCTACCGCCGGCCGTGGGAGAGGGCTCGTCCCAGGGGGAATCCTCCCCGGTTTCTGCTGTCCCACCACTGCCTCCTCAAGTCCCTGAGCCATTGCCCTTGCCCCCCGAGCCGACCCCTGTTAGCCAGCCCCCGGATGATGCCATGGAGGGCCGGTCCTTAGTGCAGGGGAAGCGGGGCAAGCGGAAGGCTCGAGTTTCTTTACATACTTCAGATTCGGAGGCCCCCCGGAAGAGCAGGAAGGGGGGGCGCCGATGTCGAGTCTTCCGCCTTGTCCCCTGATGACTCCCAGTTTGTGGTGCCGGCTGGGGATGCCATGGCAGCACCGGAAGGTGACACCGCCCCTCCTCCGGGGTCCTTTCCCGTGGATGCCCCCGAGGGAGCCTCTCTCGCCCCCTTCCCACTTGGCGCCTCTGAGAGCGCCGCGGTGGGTATCGCCTCGGGTGCTGGCGGGGAGGGCCCTGGGGTGGTGGACTGTGATCTCCCTCCCATCTACGCAGAAATCGAGGCCCTGGGTTTGACCCCGGTCACGCAGGGGGAGGACGACCCTCTGCCGGCGGGCCTCGATCTGGGCGACCTCACTACATCCCCCCTGTCCCTGGGTTCCCTTCCCCTACCCGCTGTTTCTGCTCCCACCTCTGAGGGTCCCCTGGAATCTTCCCTCGACTCGGCTGCGGGTGGCACTCTGTTGGCAGCTGCCGAGCCCCTTGGGGCGACGGCCAGTGCCCCGCTGCCGAGACCCGCTTCCCAAGGGGTGTCCCTCTTGGGTGTGGAGGACCCGCCCTCCTTCCTCAGCGCGGACCCCATTGACCACCATCTCTCTCTGGATGCCGAGGCTGCCGCACGTGCCACAGTGGCTGAGCCAGGCATCGTTAGGGGTCCCCTGCCCACTTCCCAGATCCTTGAGCCTGGCCAGGAGGAGCCACCTTCTGGCGTCTCACCTATGGAGGCTCCGGATCCTGCCTCTACCTCCTTCCCGGATTCTCTCCCTGATCCCCGCCCTACTCCTGTTGGCTCTGTCCTTGTCCCCCCCACTTCCTGTGATGCCAATGCCGCCCCTGGCAATACCTCCCAGGGAGCGGGTTCACTAGTTCTTTCCTGTCCCGACCCCCCAAGGGCTGCTGTTCTCCTTCCACCGCCCCTTCTTGAATCTGAGAGCGGGGCAGGTCGCATGGCGTCGGCCCATCGGGCGCCACGTCGGGGGTCTGCTCCCTGCCTGCCCACCTCAGTGGGCCACAGGGCTGTGACGGGGGCCTCACTGGGGGACAGTCATCGATCAGTGACCCCGCCCCCCCATGCGCTGAGGGAGGAGCTGCGGGAGTTCCTTGAAGACGTCTGTGGCTCCCGTAACAAAGTCCAGCTTGCGCTCCGGCGGTGGGGGGATTTCCATCAGGTCCTCCGAGCCGTGAGGGCCCTCATGGGGGAGGGTAAGAGGACCGGGAAGCAGGCCGCCGCGGCCTACCGGCGGGTCCGCCTCTTCCGTGACTCTTTACTCACCTACAGGGTAGGTCATGGATTGCTGCACGGCCTGCCGGAGGCCGTGGGCGTGTCTGCCGGCGAGGATCCCCCCCCAGCCCTCCTCATGGTGCCGATCATCTTTGCCACTTTAAACACTCGGGGCTGTAGGCTGGGTCTCTGCAGGAGCCAGGTGCTCTCCTTCCTTCAGGAGTGGGAGTACTCTGTGGTTTTCCTGCAGGAGACCCATACGGATCCGGCCGCTGAAGCTAGCTGGCAGCTGGAGTAGGGGGACGGGGCCTACTTTAGCCACTTCTCGGTTTGCGCGGCTGGAGTGGCAACCCTGTTCTCCCCTGACGTACGGCCCAAGATGCTGGGGGTCGCTGAGGCTGTGCCGGGTCACCTGCTGCACCTCCAGGTCCGCATGGAGGGGCTTGTGGTTAATCTCATCAATGTTTACGCCCCGACATCGGGCCCAGAGAGGTTGCATTTTTATCAGCAGGCGTCTGCCTTCCTCGGCTCTCTGGATCCTCGTGAGTGCCTGGTCCTGAGAGGGGATTTTAACACCACCCTCGAGGAATGGGACCGCTCGGGGACCAAGCAGTGCCTGGCCGCCGCGGATGTCCTCCGGGAGATCGTCGAACACTACTCCCTGGTAGATGTCTGGCTCGACCACCACCCGGACGATGTCTCAACGTTCACCTTCGTCCGGGTGGAGGCCCATTGGTCGCACCACTCCCAGCTGGACCGTATTTACCTGTCGCGTTTCCACCTTTCACGGGCCCACTCCTCCAGCGTTCGGCCGGCCCCCTTTTCGGATCACCACCTTGCCACCGTGACGGCCTCTCTGTGCACAGAGAGGCCAGGGCCGGCCTATTGGCACTTTAATAATAGCTTGCTGGAGGATGCGGGCTTCGTGGCGTCCTTCCAGGAGTTCTGGCTGGCCTGGCGAGGGCGGAGGCACACTTTTTCCTCGGCGCGGTGGTGCTGGGATCTGGGGAAGGTGCGCGCCCAGCTCTTCTGCCGTGACTACACCCCGGGGCGCCAGCCGACAGAGAGATGCGGCAATAGGGCACTTGGAGCGGGAGGTCTTGGAGCTGGAGAGGCGTCTGGCCGCCAGCCCCGAGGATCCATCCCTCTGCGGAGCGTGTCGGGAAAAGCGGGAGGCGCTCCAGGCCCTTGAAGACCATCGGGACCGGGGTGCTTTTGTTCGATCCTGCATCCACCTCCTTCGGGAGATGGATCGCAGCTCCCGCTTCTTCTACGCCCTGGAGAAAAGGAGGGGGGCCAAGAAGCATGTCACCTGCCTCCTGGTGGAGGACGGCACCCCCGTCACGGATCCGGTGGAGATGTGCGCGAGGGCCAGGGCCTTCTACGCGACTCTTTTCTCCCCGGATCCGACCGATCCTAACGCTTGCAGAGTGCTCTGGGATGGACTTCCGATGGTCAGCACGGGCGACCGGGACCAGCTAGAGCTGCCTCTCACTCTGGCCGTGTTCTTGGAAGCCCTCTGTCGCATGCCCACCAATAAATCTCCGGGCATGGACGGGCTGACTGTGGAGTTCTACCGCGTGTTCTGGGACGTCCTCGGCCCAGACCTGGTCACCGTCTGGGCCGAGTCTTTGCAGAACGAAGTCCTCCCTCTCTTGTGCAGGCGAGCTGTGCTCGCCTTATTGCTGAAGAGGGGGGACCTCCGCAACTTACGGAATTGGCGTCCCGTCTCGCTCCTCAGCACGGACTACAAAATTGTTGTGAAGGC
Source organism: Gopherus flavomarginatus (assembly GCF_025201925.1). Lineage (NCBI taxonomy): Eukaryota > Metazoa > Chordata > Testudines > Testudinidae > Gopherus > Gopherus flavomarginatus. The sequence continues at coordinate 156,778,371 of NC_066618.1, read as the reverse complement.
CATCTCGATGCGGCTAGGGTCCGTGCTGGCGGACGTGGTCCATCCAGACCAGACCTACACCATCCCGGGCCGCACCATCTTTGATAACTTGTATCTAGTCCGGGACCTTCTGGAATTAGGGTGTAGGGATGGTCTGTCATTCGCCCTCTTGTCCCTGGATCAGGAGAAGGTGTTCAACAGGGTGGATCACGGGTATCTCCTTGGTACTCTGCGAGCGTTCGGCTTCGGACCCGTTTGTGGGTTTTCTCCAGGTGCTATATGCTTCTGCGGAGCGTCTGGTCAGGCTCAACTGGACCCTGACAGAGCTGGTCAGCTTTGGGCGGGGAGTGCGCCAGGGGTGCCCCCTCTCGGGCCAGCTGTACGCTCTGGCGATCGAGCCCTTCCTCTGTCTCCTCCGCAAGAGGTTGACGGGGTTGGTGCTTCGGGAGCTGGAGCTGCGGCTGGTCCTGTCAGCGTATGCTGACGATGTGCTCCTCATGGTCTAGGACCCGGGCGACTTGGCACAGGTGGAGGCTTGCCAGGCTGTGTACTCGGCGGCCTCCTCTGCCCGGGTCAACTGGGTCAAGAGCTCTGGCCTGGTGGTCGGGGACGGGTGGCTCCCTCCCACCGACGCTTCAGGCCATCCGGTGGAGCGTGGGTCCGCTGCTCTATCTCGGCGTTTACCTTTCTGCCACGCATCCGTCTCCGCTGGAGAACTGGCAAGGTTTGCAGGGCAGGGTGATGGAGCGGCTCCAGAAATGGGCAGGACTACTCCGGTGCCTCTCCCTTCGGGGGAGGGCACTGGTGCTTAATCAACTGGTCCTGTCTATGCTCTGGTACTGGCTCAACACCCTGGTCCCAGCCCTGGATTTCCTGGCCAACCTCCGGACGGCGATTCTGGAGGTCTTTTGGCCAGGGATGCACTGGGTCTCTGCAGGGGTCCTCCACCTTCCCCTGGAGGAGGAGGAGGGGGGCAGGGCCTGAATTGCTTACGCACTCAGGTCCATGTCTTCTGCCTCCAGGCCCTGCAGAGATTCCTGTATGGTGCAGGTAGTCCGGCGTGGAGCGTATTGGCACACGCCTTCCTCCGCCGCTTCCGAGGGCTCCGATACGACTAGCAGCTCTTTTACCTCCATCCGAGAGGATGGGTCAGGGCTGGCACAAGAATTCTCCGGGCTGCCGGTCTTCTACCAAGACCTCCTCTGGACCTGGAAGCTCTTTTCAATGACCAGGTCTGTGGCGGCCACCGTAGGGGCTGACCTCCTCGCGGAGCCCCTGCTACACAATCCCCAGCTTCGTGTGCGGGTGGCGGAGTCCCCCACAGTGTGCCAGAGGCTGGTCTCGGGGGGAGTCACCAGGGTCAGAGACCTCCTGGACTACGACTGGGGAGACTGGCTGGATCCCCTGACGCTCGCTCAGCACATGGGGCTCTCCAGACCTCGTACTCCCCAACGTGTACTTCAGGAGGTGAAGGCCGCTTTACTGCCTGCTTCTTGGGCTAACCTCGACCGGGTCCTGCGAGAAGGCATGCCCCGCCCACCCTCCACCCCAGGCCCCGTGGACATTTTTATCGGGCCCCTGCCCCTTGGACCCAATCAGCCCCCTCACCCTTTCACTGCCAGCTAGCTGCACGATCTGCAGCTGGTTGTGTTCCAGACCACGCTACGGAAACATCTGTACACGCTTGTGCTCCACACCCTTCACTACCTCACCCTCGCGTGCCACCCCGATAGCAAATGGTGGGACCTTCTGCCACCTCTCGAGGGTGAGAAGCCCCGGTGGGGATGTCAGTTGGTGGCTCCTTCACGGGGCCGTGAGCACGGGCGTGTACTTGGCGCGGTTCACCCCTGTCCCTAGCACCTGCCCTTTCTGTGGCGAGAAGGAGACCTTGGCACACATTTATTTGGAGTGTGCCAGGTTTCAGCCCCTGTTCTGGCTCCTCTTGAATATTTTCTTGCGTTTTTGGTTGCACTTTTCCCCTCACCTTTTTATCTACACGCTCCCCATCCATGACCCCACGAAGTCGCGGGATCTCCTTGTCAACCTCCTCTTGGCCTTGGCCAAACTAGCCATCTACAAAACCAGGGAGAGGAGGTTGGCCGAAGGGATTTCCTGCGACTGTGGGGCCTATTTCTGCTCCTCCGTCCGTTCACGCATCCAGGCAGAGTTCCTGTGGGCGACGTCCCCTGGCTCCCTTGATGCCTTCGAGGAGCAGTGGGCATTGTCCGGGGTTCTCTACTTTGTGTCCTCATCAAGTTCCCTTCGTTTAGCCCTGTGACCTCACTTCCGATCCTGTTTTTTCATTAGTTGTCCCACAAAATTAGTTGGTGTCACAGACCTGTGGATCCTCCCCTTAGGCTGGAGGGAGGTCCTTTAGAAGTGGGCGGGCTTTGCCTGCCCACCTCCTGGATACCAATAGGACCAGACTCCTGTACTCCACTGGTTTGGATCTGTCACAGTACTTTTTGTATATTTCATTTGATAGCCTGAATGTGTGTGTTCTGAGCCCAACTGTGGCGGATGTTGGGGCAACACTGAGTCAGAATTGGGGATATGTATGGAGCTCAATGAGACAGTCTCTTATCAGCCTGCACAGCACCGGGTGGTAGGAGCAGAACCACGCCTTGTATGTGGATACAGACATTTCCGTGGTGTGGTGCCTGATGTTATGGTAATATGCTGCACTTTACTTACCGCCTGCTCACTGCACCCCAGATACATGCTTCTGAAATGCATTGCCCTTGAACAGTGAGTTGTAACAGGAAACAGACCATGCCTGCTTTGATTGCATTGTGCTCATGGCCTGGCTGTTCCTCCTAGTCAAGGCAACTTCTCTCTGCCCCTGCCTCAGGGGGCTCCCAGTATGTGCACTGACGTTTGGCCATGAAATGATTGCTCTACATTACCATGTGTTTGACAAGCTGTTTCTTAACTGATAGGACTGGAAGGTGGTGAATTTGCTTTTCCTTTTTTATACTGCAGTGGATCTCTTTACACAGAGGTGAAGCACAGTGCTTCAGGAATGCTAGGTGAGCCTTTCAAAGTGAACAAAGTCTCCTAGTCCCCCTGCAAATAATGATGCTTTTCACTGAAGTATTGGTATGAATTGGTTAATGCACATCACTGACCTCTGCTGGATGGAATCAGAACTGTAAGGATGTGTGTCAGAGACCCCACACTGCTCACAGCTAAATGCCTATTTAGCTCCTGTGGAGGATCTTGGAGCTGGAGGCTCTAGGGTCTGACTCAGCTGCACTCCATGAATGAGTGAGCAGGATCGAGACAGCTGTGAAATCCTAAATGGCGACCGATTCCCTTTCCAGGTGGTGCTGTCCATGTGACGCTCCCGCTAATAGTTGATATTGACCCCATTTTGCAGAAGGAAGGAGTGAGGCACCGAACGGTGAAGTGACTTTCCCCAGGCCACATGTTGAGTCAGGGGCTGAATCAGGTAGAGAACCCAGTGGTGGATTCCTGTCCCTGCCAAAATCAATGGGAGTTTTTGTTATTGATTTAAATGGGGACAGGATTTCATGTCTAGGTCCCTGCTCTAAACATTGGCTAATGCTGCTCGCTTGTAATCATAACCAGCCCGCCCTCAGAGTAATTCACGTTCCCCTGCAGCAGAGTGTATTGCTCCAAAGTCTGCTCAGGAGTAGGAGTTCCATCGGCCATCCACCTTGCACCCACCAGGACAGTGTTTTGGCTTTCACTGCTGTATGTCCCCTGCTCCCTCACTCCCCGACCCCCCCACTTCACAGGCAGTGCAGCAGACAGTGCTTTAATTGTAACGAAAGAGGTGCCAGAGGTCAAGCAATTTTTTTACATTCATACCTGATGCAGCAAGCCAGAGGTGCCGGGGCTATGAATTGCCAAGCCTAGGGGTGCTGGTGCTCAGCCCTGGCAAACATTAAGCACTGGGAACAGGCCTTAGTGTGCTGCAGAGTGCACAAGGTCTGGGTGAGTAGGGCCAGCTTCAACAGTGCCCTGCACCTAGTGCATTTGTCTGCACTAGTGCAAAGTGTGTGCAAACACTGCTGTTCTGATCTGGCACCATCTTAACCCCATTTTGCATGTATGTCTAGGATGATTCAAGGTGCCAAGCAACTGCAAACCGACCCTTGTGTCTTTAGAAAAAATGCAGTTTTCCAGGCCAGGCACAGCTATTACCTACATATTTGCCCAGCCAAGCTGACCTGCCTATAAGCTAGTTGGTAAAACTGCAGCAGGTCACCAGAGCAGCCAGTCTGCTCTAAGTCTAACATTTCCCGAAACTGAATGCTGGGCTATACCCCTCCACCACAAGGCAAAGCTCAGTCTTTTTGAGCTCATCAACTGAACAGAAAGAACACCCACTTCCTCAAATGCAAAGAAAACAAACCCAGAAGCTGTGCTATTTATCAGTGCTTTTCAGTGAAGCCAGGGGCTGGTGGATGAAATGCAGCCGTAACTTCAGCTTCTGTGAATTAAAGTGTGACTGAGGTATTACCAAAGGGGAACCTGCAAAAGCGCCAACCAAGAGGCTTATGGTGCATCTGGAAAGCAAAAGAGAAAGCTTTGCAAAAAAGCTAGAAAAGTACTTTTATGGGGTTGCTTACAACCGAGCCCAGGAGGAAGTGCATTGGCAAATCAACCTTAAGCGAGGCTTCATTTTTCAAGCGAGCTCTGGAGGGAATCAAAACAGGGCCCGGGATTAGAAGAAGTGTCACAGTACAGAAACGCTTGGAAAAATAGCCACATTTAAAAAGCAAAATAAAACCTTGGTTCAAAATGTCTCTCAAGCTGCCACGGAATTGGGATTTCAATCTGAAACTGGATGCTGCAAAAATAGGTAACGTTATTTTTTTACACCCTTAAATTCCTGAGGGGCCTGTCTGGCCAATGGGTCTGATGAAGTGACTTCAGCCTGTGTGCCCCCAGTGGGCCAAGTCCTCAGCTGGAGTATATCAGTGTAGCTCTGTGGGTGTTAAGTCACGCTGCTTTATATCAGCTGGGGATCTGGAGGGCTTTAGGGCAAAGCAACGTGGTAGCATGAGATCTGAGACATTTGAGCGTGTTTCTCAGTCATCTTTGCTTGGATTCAGAGGGGTTGGCAACAGTGTTGTGCTTTCATTCTCTGAAGCCTGGTGCTGTCTAGACTGCTGACCAAATGAAGACTAATGATGATGGCCCACTAGTGTGATCTGGTTATTACAGGACTGAGAATGAGGAAACCTGACCTCTGACACTGACTCAATTGATGCGTGACCTTGGCACTTAGGCCAGAATTTTCAGACGGGCTCAGCATCCACATTCAATCCTAAGCACTCAAAAATCTGTCCCTGAGCTCTTTTGAAAATCTAGCTCTGTATTTCTCTGTGGCTTGGTTCCCCATCTGTAAAATGGGGTTAACAGTATCAGAATCCTTGGTTATCCCAAGAGAAGGGAGTCAACCATTTTAGCAAGTGGGCCATTTAGCAGGTATGTTTTACTCTGTTCTAGATGTGTGGGTTACATACTTCTCCTAACTGATGAACCACATCCCAAGCTGCGGAGACTTCCCAGCTGAAATCCTAGACGAGCCCCCACTTGTAACACTGACAAACCCCAGTTGTCAGTGGGCGGAATTGAACCTGGGACCTCTAGAGCTTAGTGCATGAGCTAGAAAGCCACCTGGCTGTTAGCTAAGTCTGTAGAGCAAACTCATTTTCTCTCTCTTTCGTGCTAAGTGGTCTCAGGCCATTAGATGGGATGGAACACCACACCTAGAAGGTGTGTGGGTTACATGTTCAGATCAGTTCAGCCTATTAAAGCACAGAGGTTGCTACAAATTCAGTATCAGATTCTGATTTGGATACAGCTGCTCAGATCTCACACTGATGGACACAGTATAAATACCCAGACAGACAGGTAGCTAGATACGTTCCATCTCTTCTGGGTAAAGACTGGGTTATTTGGATTCAGGGGTTTGGTTCAGACCCTTCCCTATATTGCTGGAAAGCTCATTTCTTCTTGATTTGCAGTAAGACTGTTTGATCGTTGAGTTTGATGTCATGATATTGTAGACATCCTTTATACACCCAGACCTGAAAAGAAATTAGAGTGATACACTAGATGTTCTTCTCACTGATTACAAATCTCAATCTATTGGAAAACAGACCTGGCTAGCGGGGACCAAATAGCATTGTCTCCTTCAGAGATGCTCTGCATTGTGGAAGGTGGGTTGAGGATGCATACAGAACTGTACCCCCTCAGCTGCCTGTGCAAACCAGAGTCAGAATGAAAGTAAGAGAAGAAAAAGGGTCCCACGCCCAGAGGAAACAGTGACTCTGTGTTGGGTTTGTTGACCCACTTGCCTGTGTTACCAGCCCCCTCTGATGAATGATCAAAGAGTTCCCTCATACAGAGAGGCCTATGCAATGCGCCACCCTTATTAGGTAATCTCCTGTTTTAAGGGACCTCCCCAAATCTGACATCTGGTAAGCGCAGTTCGGCTCCACCTTTATTAGAAGGCCACCGCCATTAAGGAACCAGTTTTTTCCGGTCCCATTGAGAGTTTGTGCTAAGGGACTCACCTGTCATTGGCTCTGAAGATGATGGGTCAGGGCTGGCACAAGGCTGAGACATTTAAAGGGGGCAGTGGCTCTTTATGGGGGTCACCAGGGTTGTAGCTAGTGCTGTGAATGAATTCACATGGCTCTGCTGGCTAAAATGAGTGCCCCCAGCCCCACTAGGGGCTTCAGAATATAGGACATAGGACTGGAAGGGACCTTCTGAGTCACTGAGTCCACTCTCCTGCTATGGCAGACAACTGCATCCTATAATCCAGCTCACAAACTTATCATGCTAAAACTAGCTGCTTGCCCCCACTGCTCCTGTTTGAAGGTGTGGAGCCTGGGTCTTCTGAAAGAGAGAGTTATTAGCTATTGTTTGTCTCCTAGCACCTTGGCACCTCAGGTGTGGCCCTAGACACCACTGCACTAGGTGCTGTACAAACCCAGAGCAAAAGAAATCAATTGCTGTTGGAATTTGCCAGGGATAAATGTCTGCCTCAAATCTGCTTTGCCCTAACCTGGCAGTCCCAAAGAGAGGCAGCAGTTTGAGGACCTTGCATGATGGAACAGGTTTTTGGAGACCCTGCTGATCTAGCCTGTTGACAGTCCCCGTTTAGTTTCCCTATGATCGCTCCTTATGTTTCTATTTACCTGCTCTGCTCAGTATTACACAGCAGCTCTGGCTGAGTCACTGTGGCATTTAGTTCACATGATCTAGTGCTCTGAGCATAAGACTCAGATGCCTCTTACTCCTGAGGGCCATTTGCAGCTCTGAAACTGACTCCATTTGTGAGCCTGGGTTCAGTCACTTTCCCTTTCAGGGCCTCAGCTTCCCCATCTACAAAATGGAGCAAGTGATAAACTTTTGTTTCCTGAGATGGAGTGAGGGGAGATGTCGTGTAGGGTGCTTTGAACATTCAAACATCATGGGCAATGGGTGTGCAGAAGACCACTTGGTAAGTCACAAGTGTGGTACAGGCTCCCTGCAAAGAGGTGAATTCCACACAACAGTTGTTACATCAGACCCTTGATTTCCCCTGAGCTGAAAGATGATCTGGTCTCTACTGTGCTGGGCTGGAATCTGAAGGCTGCTCCATCCTGCCCCACCTGGGTCTCTTACACACTAGGTGGTCTGTCTTCGCTGTACTGTTAACTTGGGCTCTTACCTGTGTGTTGCCTCTGAGCCCCTCCTTTCACACAAAAAAACCTCACCTGAGTTTAGCAGTGCTAGCTGGTCTGACTGGGGGTATAGGCTAGATCTTGGGGGCCTTATTCATTTGGGCTGGAAGCTGCCACTTTGCGATGAGGACGCAGGCTAATCCAGTGAAGTGCTTATAGTCTCCTAGTGCCTTCCCACAATTCCCCTCTTGTGCCCAGAAGGACAGACAAGTTCTCCCACAATTCACTGGGAAAGAACCACCATGCGGCTCAGCTCACTGCAGCCCAAAGACTCCTGGGAGACGGCCCCCAACATCCTTAGTGACATTCATGGAGGAGCACAACAGCGGGAAAGATGCCATGAGTCAGCCAGGGCTTTGCAGTGCAGCTGGGCTAGGCTAACCTGAGGCCAGTCAGCTGGGTTAATGCTGCAGTGCAGGCCTACTCTCCTTGCTTGAGAGGTGTGTAACATACTTGCTGTGTGCGTTTGGACCAACAGGAAATGACTTCATAACTTGCAGATGTTACTCTGCCCACAATACGAGCAGAGAGAGGGATGGGAACAGAAAGCCTTGTGAAACTGGCTTCCAGCACTTAGTTGCTGCTAGTGCCACTCCATTCCTGTTCTCCAATGTTATTCTCTCCGCACCTTGCACCTCCCATCTCAGTCGATGGCTGTACTCGCCTTCAGGAGCCAAACTGCCTCTTCTCTGGTGGAAACTGGGGGCCGATATTTACAGCAGGGCCGTTGCAACGCTCAGAGACTGGGCTCAAATCCTGCACTTTCTTAGTCAGGACAAAGCCTGTTGACTTCAGTGGGATCAGGATTTGGTTCTATATCTGGTTGCCACCTACCTCCAAAATATAAAGCATTAGTCACGAAAAAACAAAAGCAGAGTGGCAAGAAATGTGGGAGAAGCTCCTATGATACCGGAGTGCAAAGTCACACCCCACAGGAGACACCCTCTTGGAGAGTGAAGCTCCCTGCCCCAGCTGCCTCTGCCCGTGTGACTCCACCTCCCCGTCCCTGTGACCTTGTGACTATGCGTGTGAGGGCATGCCGGCCAGGTGCAGCAGGGGCATGTTTCAAAATGGTGTTGTCCAATACTGGATTACACCATGTTCCAGTTTTGTCTTCGTATTGGTTGGGGGACAAACCTAAGAAAAGCAGGACCGTCCGGTTTAAAAAAAATCTTATGGACGACTTGCCCAGGGATGTACTGGTAGCAAAAAGAAGTGGATAAACTACCCAAAACTGAACTCCATATTTCCCCAACGAGACGTGGGTAAACTCCACTTACCCACATTACTCTCGACTGCCCTATTGGTCCTGCCTACATCCTAATTTCAGCTCATGTCTCTCTTAGCTTCAAGCAGGGATGTGATTGTTGTCACTCTCTATAGCTAATGGAGAGAGATGGACTTTTTCTTCTAAGCCTTAGGAGGGAAACACCTAGACTCCAGGAACCACAGACTGAAACCCCAGCAGGTTTCGTTTAGCCTATACTCAGCCCTTTGCATTGGGTTACAAATATATAAAAAGTTATTATAAAGAGAACAATGCTCAGTTGTTCTCCATTTCCACAAAGGAGTCATCACCTTATTTTGCAGCATGGGTGAATTAGGTTAGATATTAGGAAAAACTTTCTAATCACAAGGATAGTTAAACACTGGAATAACTAATCAAGGGAGGTTGTGGCATCCCTGTCAATAGAGGTTTTTAAGAATAGGTTAGACAAACACCTGCAGGGATGGTATAAGTTCACTTGGTCCTGCCTCGGTATAGGGGAATGGCTTAGATGATGTCTACATTCCTATTATTCTATGGAACTGTATGAAATTCAAGTCTCCTGATGGTTTTGACACCAACACTATTTTAGGCTAGGCATTAACAAATGAACAGAATTATAACTAGAACTGGTTGAAAAAACCCCCAAAAAACCACACAAAAAAACCAAACTGTTTTTGCCAAGAATTTCAATTAAAGTTTTGCATGGTACCAAGTATCAGGGGGTAGCCATGTTAGTCAGTATCCACAAAAACAATGAGGAGTCTGGTGGCACCTTAAATACTAAGTATCTAACACTGGACTCCTCCTTATTTTAATTAAAGCTTTGTTTGTTTTTATTGAAATGGCTTGAGTTTTTGTTGAAAATCCTAAATCTGAAACATTTTGGGTTTTCAGGTTTTTATTTTTTTCAATGTCAAGGAAAATGGATGTTTTCAGCAGTAGTACCAGGAACTTTTGTTGATTGACAGATGATAGATATTCTTACTAAACCAGCCCAAAACTGATTGGGCATTGTTGCATTCTATGGTCTTGCCTACACAGAAAAGTTGAACTGCAATTACCATGCTGTTAGAGTGCTTTTTTATGGGACGGATGGCAGCTTTTCATTTTATGCACCTCCCAAGGAACCCCTAAAACCCATGCTGGGGATGGGTGTAGCCCTGACTTGAGTGGAAGAGTGCCACCTACTGACTCAGCAACATTACTTTTCAAGTGGTTCAGTCGTGCAGCTTAAAACAGTATAAATGAGCTTAAAACAGTATAGCTTATCTTGTACAGGAAGGGGAACAATCTATACTACCACTATGCGGCAGCTGAATGCTGGCATAACAGCATCTACACTATAGTAGTAAAAACTCACACCCATAATCACCATATTTTAGGGTTGCCAACACTGTATTTCAAAAATAAGGGACTGTTTTCTTAGCAGCCCTGCCACACTCCTCCTCCCAATAGGGTGACCAGATGTCCCAATTTTATAGGGACAGTCCCAATTTTTGGGTCTTTTTCTTATACAGGCTCCTATTACTTCCACCCCCGTCCTGATTTTTCACATTTGCTGTCTGGTCTCCCTACCTCTTAATATTATCAATAAATAATTCATCATCATCATCATAAGTGGTACTCACCTACATTCCCCAGGGGTATTTCTTGCTGCTTTTTGCAGCACTCAGCAACTTGTTGTACAGAGATGAAAAAATAAGGGACGTGCCTTGTAACAAGGGGCTGTTGGCAACCCTACCATATTGATACCAAGCATATATCAAATTTGCAACGGTACAAAAATCTGGCCACTTCCCTGTCAGCTTCTTCAACAGCCAGCAGAGGGCGCTCTGTAGTTGTGTTTCCACTTTCATGGGGCGGGAGGCATTGTGGCAGCCTCTGTGTTCTGTACAGAGCAGGACTTTAAACGGGCACATGTAATAAAGAGCTGTGTGGCCAGCTTGTGGGTTTGTCACCGAAGGCAAGTTATTTAGGGGGAACGATATGCAGCCATTGCTTATGAATGCGCAGCAGCATCTCTGGCCGGGAAGTTGGTGCTGAATGCAAAGGAGAAGCCTGGCTCACTAAAACCACGCAGGTGGAATTTTAGGCAGCCAAGAGGCAACACCCCAAAATTGAATAGGATCAGAGCAGCGGGTTTAACACCCCACTTTGTGCAGAGCTTCCTTTACTTTTTACTGGAATCAAGGCAGCTCAGTTACCTGCAGAGTAACCCTGCAATCACTCTGCTGGGCCAATAGGCTTCGTCCTCAGTCAGGAGGAAGAGCGCCACAGCGGCTTGCAGCACATCTCCCAGGCAGGTGTAAGAGGGCGGAGGGCTGAGTGAAGAGGCAGGTTGCATGTGGACATGGCCCATCGTTTCCTAGCTGGAGGTGCAGCCAGGGTGTTTAGAGGGAAACAGTCAAAATCAGAAGCATTTAACAAAAGGAAGCCGCTCAGAATGTGCCAAGCTCACAGTTGTTATCAGCTTCCTGTTCCGCAACAGCGGCCAAAAGAGGGCTGAGCCGAACCGTTACCAGCCCACCCGCTGGGACCATCCAGAGAAGCAGAGGCAAAGGTGCCCCGGGCACTGGCAATACAAAGCACAGGAACGGAAATGGGTTGAAGGTGAAAGCTTTAAACAGGTTTTGTTCGCAAACCTGAGAGGGCCTTTCTGCACACGGAGGCTAGGCTCCGAGCTTGTGAAAGCGGGAACCCACAGAGCTGTGGTTTCTGGCCTGAAACCTGCTAAGGGAGTCGGTCTTATGCATGGCTCTGCCTATAGAGTGAATTACAGAAGACTCTCCATTGTGTTAAGTCCCCTACTAGCATAGAGGGGCCTTAAAGGGGGCAAAAACAGTCCCAAGAAATACTCCCAGCCAGGGAGCTCCTGACACCAGCTGTGCTCCCAGATCCCAGGGTTGGGGGCATGTCACGGGTTGGCGGATGGTGTGGGGTGATCAGGCTGGGCTGTGGTCGGAGTATGCTGCATTCCAGATACTCTTTGCTTCCTACAGCCCACTAGGGGAACTGGAGTGTAAGTGAGAGCCCTGACGCTGGCCCCAAATTGCCCCAGAATACAGGAACACACAACTTAAATCCTTGACCTGAGAGCAGGGACAGTCCGACTGAGCATCAGTGCCAGGCCCTGGACAGAGCTTTGGGGTCAGGGATGATTGGCCCTGCCTCCTTAAGAAGTGCAAATGTGTTTTCACAGCCGGGTTGAGACACACTCTTCTGAGCTGCCTGCAGGTTTGTGTCCACCTTGCTGCTTCCCCCACAGCACAGCCACATGCAACCCACACTCCATCCCACCTGCTACCCAGACTGTTTGTAATCACTGCAAGCTAGGAAAGCTAGTCCATAATGCCTCAGCAGGGGACAGAAGGCTTGCAGGGTAGACGCAGAGAGCTGTGCCTGTAGCATAGAAAGCACTGCTTTCCCCTACAGCACAGCTATTTGGGCGGCAGCAGCAGGACCAGACAATCCACTCCCACAGGCAAACAACTATGTCACAGCCCAGGCCACTGGTATGGACACATGTCCTGTTATAGTTACAATAGGGTAGAGGAATTGGGTGGTATCCCTTTAAATAGTTTGGGAGCCCTCTACTTTGGGGCCTGTCTGTAGGGTGACCAGATGTCCTGATTTTATAGGGACAGTCCTGATATTTGGGACTTTTTCTTATATAGGTGCCAATTACCCCCCACCTCCTGTCCAGATTTTTCACACTTTCTATCTGGTCACCTTATCTCAGTGTCTTCTATTACAGAAGCCACCAGAACCTAACAGAGCTGCAGTGGCTGTGTGTATCTGTATGCCTTGTATGTTTATATGGAGCCAGTATTTGGGACCCACATTAGCTGTGTGGTTTCATCATCTTAATGCTGTGTAGAGACCAAGGCACAATAGTTACTAACCAGGTACTCAGCATGTTGTAAGTGGGTGTGAAGCTGGTTTGCAGCCAGTCAATGCTGCTGACTGGCTACCAGTTCAGAGAATTTGTAGCATAGACAGGGCCTAAAGCTTCCTTGGTTTATGTGTTAAAAAAAAAAAAAAAAAAAAAAAAAAAGAGGCCAAAAACAAAGCAATCAAACACACACAAAAAAATGAGGAGTCCTTGTGGCATCTTAGAGACTAACACATTTATTTGGGCATAAGCTTTTGCATACTATAGTAGCTCCAGCCAAGATCAAGACCCCAGCGGGCTAGAGGCAGCACATACACATAGTGAGACACACTCCCTACCATAAAGGGCATACAGTCTAAATGGACAAGAGGAAAATGACTGACATAACATCACAGCAAGTCAGTGGTAGCTCCAGGATTAGAACCCACTTCTGCTGTGCTCCCAGTCCAGTATCCAAGTCACTAGACAACACTGTCTCCCTGTGGTGTGAGTCTTGATTGATTTACCCTTATTACAGCTCTGCATGGTTACTTCAGCTACCGCATTCCATTCTGCATCAGACATCAGAAGTGGATAGGGGCTTATACTGCAAAATTCAGAGACCGGTCTGGATTTTCAGCACCTCTAAAAGCCAAACAAGTTTGGAGCTTGGTGCATGCTACAGCAAGGGAGCAGCTACAAAACCAGGTCCTAAATTCAGGATTCCAACCCCCTTCCCCTCCAGATGCGCTGGTATCATATTTATCTTCATTGGCCTACCAGTAATCACGGTACTTAAACTACTCCTTAAAACCTTAACAAAGAATAGTGGATTAGAGATGGGATCAAAGCAAAACTCTAGCTCCAAGCATGGCCTATTTCCCTAGGCTTTGTTAGCTTAGCGAGGTTGGAGAGGCTTGTAAATATGCTGAGAAAACAGACTGATGCAGCTTCCTTTCTATGCACACTAGAATATATATTCCACTGTGGCTAACACATCCCTCCCTGGAGGCGGTGGCGTCTTACAGCTGAACACAGCACTGGCCTTCACTTTGACAGCCTGCTGACAGTATCTATCCTGTTTCAGAGAGAATGGTTCTAAGGCAAATTACTCACTGACTTTATGGTAGAGCTGGTGGAGGAAAACAGCTGTTCCTCAGGCCCTGAACTTATTTGCAAGTATGTAAACACTGGGGAAGGCATTAGAATGGGATAGGTTTTAGTGCCATATTCCTAGGAAGTGTAAAAAGCACAGAGATTTTCCTACACTGAGACTTCCAGGTCCTCTGGGGAGTATATAATCTGACCCATCGCCACTTCAATCTTATGCTGCCCACAACCAGAAGAAGAGGCATTCTGTCTGGGTCTTCATTACAGGTGGACGCAAAGCAAAACCTGGCTCCATACACACTATACTTTGGGAAGTTTAGATCACAGCTGGCCTCTCTCTCTGTAAGGGCTAAACCAAATTCCTCAATCTGACCTCCAGAAAAATTTGCATTTGTATCTTCCTAACTGCAGGGTGTAACCTCTCCAGAGTCCCTGACCAGGGCTTTGGACCACCAAAGAATAGGTTTATCCCACCACTCCACTCAGAGAATCCAGCCCAGATTTCACACTGAGGACTGTGGATGCTGGGACAGGATTTGGGGAGTGCAAGAGGGATACCCATGAGGTGCAATAAAGCTCCTAGCTGTACACCTCATGACTGAGTCTCACGGAATGAGTGCCTGGTCACCTGGAATGCACCACAGGGCAGCAAGAGCCTGTTCTGGCTAAGGAAGAAACCTCAGTTTGGGATTTACCAAATTAAACATGGGCATTGATGAAGATTCCTCAGTGAAGTGCTCTAGCGACAGTGTTATTTGCATCCAATGCAGTGTTGCATCAGATGAAGTGGGCTGTAGCCCACCAAAGCTTATACTCAAGTAAATTTGTTAGTCTCTAAGGTGCCCCAAGTACTCCTCGTTCTTTTTGTGCATACAGACTAATATGGCTGCTATTCTGAAACCAAACAAAAACACAAAAGCAAGATGCGTAGGGCCCGGGCAGCCAGATTCGCCCTGGCGGGGTTCAAGTCAGCATGGTAACAATAGCAGTGTGGATGCTGCGGCTCGGGTGGAGCTGGGGTCTTAGACCCACATGACTCCCTTTGAGCTGCGGCTGGAGTTTCAATGGCCATGTTGCTATTATTAGCATGTTAGCTCACTTCCGGCTAACACAAGTCTGCAGGGGTGGCAGGTTTGTATAATTTTTGGTGGTGCCCAGAATGGGTCCAAGTTCCACCCTCCCCATGAGGGGGGTTTGGGGTGTGGGAGGGGCTCAGGGCTGGGGCAGAGTGTTGGGATGCATGGGGGGAGGGGGGAGGGCTCTGGCTGGGGATGAGGGATTTTGGGTGTGAGAGGGGCTATGGGCTAGGGCAGAGGGTTGGGATGTGGGGGAGGGTAGGGATCTGGCTGTGGGGGCAGGCTCTGCTGTGGGGCTAGGAATGAGGAGTTTGGGGTGTAGGCAGGCTGCCCCGAGGCTGGGGTCAGAGGAGGAGGACTCGCCCCAGCCATCTCCCCACCAGCAGCAGCGAGCTCCAGGGGACAGGCCTCCCTCACCCCTTTGGCACCCCCCCGCCCCCGCACCACTGTCACTGCACATGCTCCTAGGGCCCCCTCACCTCCCCTGTGGTGGGTGACAGGGGGAGGGGGCTGCCATCACATGTGCGCCTCCTCTCTCAGCCTGCCACTGGTGCCCTTCCCTTTCGTAGCCAGCAGTGGCCGTGTGGGAGCATTGTAGGCGGTGATGCTCCGTGGGAGGCGCATGGGGGCAGCAGGCGGGGCTGGGGAAGAGACCCAGCCCCCGAACATTGGGGGAACCAGGCCCCTGTGCCCTGAATATTGCTGGAGCCCGGCACCAGGGGCCCATATAACTCACCACCACTACAAGCCTGGACATGAGCTGGGAGCCTTGTGGTGCAGACTTACCCCTACAGTCTAACCTCACCCTACTGCAGACTGCGGCAGGGTTAGCTTGCAAGAGCCATGCATAAAGTCCATCTGACTGCTTCCTTCATGCCCAAAATAAAGGCAGCTCTGCCCCTGTGTTGAACTTTGTACAAACAGCCTGACCTTGGTGAGTCAGGTGACTCTGAAAACCTACAGTGAGTATGGTTGGGTATGGGAGAACCTAGAGCTGCTAATACCACCAGCAATAGTAATACAGCAACCTGGGCCTAAGGGCCAGATATTCAAAAACGCTTAACATACCGGGCACTGCTGAGCATGTTTGAAAATCTGGGCCTTACTCAGCTGCCTAAATGGGACCAAGCTCCATCCCCGCACATTCAATAAAAGTTGGTAGCCTACTAGGGACAGATCTTTAACAGTGAGACAACATTGTCCTGGCAACTCAGCTGCCTAAATGGGACCAAGCTCCATCCCCGCACATTCAATAAAAGTTGGTAGCCTACTAGGGACAGATCTTTAACAGTGAGACAACATTGTCCTGGCAACGTTGACGATCCTTTATATAAGCCCAGGAAGTTACCTACTGACTATCATTAAAGGCTTTGCTGTAATAATTACACCTGGACAAAAATTTTCAGACCCAACTTTTCCCCCCCACAGTAAAATGCAGATTCAGGGCTGAATCTGAACTGAACTGCAGGGTGTAAAATCCATGAATAACCTGGAACATTTTGAACTGACACATTTTGGGAATTTGTGTCAAATTGCATCAGTCAGAAAAAAAACACACAAACAAAAAGAAACTCTGGAAAAAAAATGGAAATGGTTCATTTCTGACATTTTCCACATGAAAATTTGGCTTTTTCAAATCTAAATGACTTTTGACTTAGAAATGTCTTAGGTCCATCCAAAACAATTTTTTTCCTTCTGATTATTTGGTTCCATCAGTGAACTGAAAATTCAGGCAGCCATTCTCACTGCTCTAGTGATAATGATGCTTTGCTGTTTTATAGCACTTTTCGCCTGAGGCTCTCCAAGCATTTAACAAATAGTGGAGTAAATCCTAAATGCTGGACTAGCATAACTAGAGACTTGTCTACATGATGGGGTAATGTGCTGTACGGGGGTGCACATTTTGAAGTGCACTAATGTTGTGCAGTGTTGCCCATTAATTGGTCAGTGTAGATCCTGCTGGTGCACACTAAAGGTGCCATAGTGTGCTTTTCAGAAAGCACTATGTTAAAGCACACCAGCAGAGTCTACCTGTCTATAACGCTGTTAGGACTCACCACTGTGGCGCCTCCTGCTGGTTGCTCCAGGAATGAGCTCAGTCCAGCTCTGGAGCGTCCTCTGCGGCTGGTGTCTTGCCCGCTGTCTGCTCTACTCCACTGTTTTGGACTTGAATTGCTCCCCCGCTTGGCAGTGCCCTCTTCAGGACATTGCCCTTCGGCAGTGCCCACTATTTTTTTCTCACCCCCCTTCTGGGGGGTCACGGCAGTCTTTTGGCTTGCACCCGCCACAGGGGCCAACCACAACCCAAAGTCTAGCCCCTCACTTTCAGGGCAAGTTGCAGTCTGTATTGGCCATGCGCCTCCACGGCCATGTGCGGTGCAAGGTGGGGGACCCAGGCCCACTCGCTACTCTGGGTCCCGACCCAAGGACCCTCTAGCAGCAGCCTCTCTCTGCCCTCCTCTCCCCTTGTCTGCCTATCATCCCTGGGCCACTTCCCCTTGGCTCTTGCACCTTTTTGGCCCTTTCTGGCAGGGGCCTGCATCCTAGCAGGTAACAGGCCAGAGCTCACCCTCCATTCCCCTGAGCCTGTCCAGCACTGCTGTATCTCAGGTACCATGCCTGGGAGCCAGTCCTCTTCCCTGGCTTAGCTGGGAGAGACTCCCCTCTGCTCTGTTGGGCAGCACCTTATATCTGGGCTGCCCGGGCAGCTGCCTCCTGTTTGGCTCCTAACAAGCCTGGCCCTAATTAGCTGCAGGTTTCCACAGCCTCCCTGGCTGCTTCTGCCCCATACCCTCCTGTCGTGGGCCACCTGCACCACTACACTTGCCCAGTGTGCAACATGTCTGTGTGCTTCAGAAATCAGACCTCAGGGAGCGCATTACCCCCATGTGGACAGGCCTTCAGAGGAGTGTTCCATTAGTTAGCTACTCGTCACAACCACCTTGCATGGTAGGGTAAATCTAAAATCCCCATTTTACAGATGGGGGATGTGAGGTACACAGAGGTTAAGTAACTTGTCCCAGTGAAAAGCAGGGCTGGGAAGAGAAGCCAGGAGTCCAGGCTCTCAGTGTATTAACATGTGGCGTGGGAAGCTCAAGCCGGCATTCAGTTCACATAACAGTGCTCTGTGCAGGTCTTTGTTTTGCTCTGCAATGAGAGTGGACATCTCAGCGGCTCACACCCAAGTAGGGTGACCTGACAGCAAATGTGAAAAATCGGGACGGAGGTAGGAAGAGTAATAGGAACCTATACAAGAAAGAGACCCCAAAATCGGGACTGTCCTATAAAATCGGGACATCTGGTCACCCTACACCCAAGTGATGCTGTAGCACCTGGAAGAACAATTGAAGGCCTTGTCCCTGCCAGGCTACTGGTATAGCTGTACTGGTGTCAGACTGCACTCATGAAAATTGTGTGAACACACAGGGTTTGCACTCCTGGCTAAAAACCTATGCGTTCATTTAGATCCATCCCAGCATGGCAATGCCTGTTAGGAGATGGTAGATTAGTAGATTGTACAGAGCGAGGAGCTACTGCTGCTGTTACCACTGGGGTATCTCTGTTGTTGCTGCTGCATTAGCTACCTTTGCCTCTGAAATAAGGCACACAATGACTATCTAGAGAAATGGGAAGGATTGTAAAGAGGTCATTAGTCAAGGAGGCCATGCTCATGGTCCAATAATGGGCTTACTCTGCAACAAGGAAAATTAAAGTTTAATATTAAAGAGGAGTCATAGAATATCAGGGTTGGAAGGGACCTCAGGAGGTCATTTAGTCCAACCCCCTGCTCAAAGCGGGACCAACCCCAACTAAATCATCCCAGCCAGGGCTTTGTCAAGCCTGACCTTAAAAACCTCTAAGGAAGGAGATTCCACCACCTCCCTAGGTAACCCATTCCAGTGCTTCACCACCCTCCTAGTGAAAAAGTTTCTCTCAATATCCAACCTAGATCTCCTCCACTGCAACTTGAGACCATTGCTCCTTGTTCTGTTATCTGGTACCACTGAGCTTCCTAACTATTAGAGAATGGACCAATCTGCTGAGGGAAGTATGAGGAATCACCATTACTGGAGATATGACAGCTACAGTACCACACATGGGCTTGGGATACAATGATGAAAATGATGGGCCTGATTCTTCAGTGCCTGCTGCCTTGTGTAGTCCTTTGTGCCTGTACAAAGTGAGCATAGCGTTTATTAAAATTTGCAGTACAGTGGGGTCTAGAGACCCCAACTGAGGTCAGGACTCCAGAGCGGTAGTTGCTGTCCATACACGTAGTGTGAGACAGTCCCTAAGTTATACTCCAAATGGACAAGACCAACAAAGGGTGGGAGAAAGCAAGTATCATTATCCCCATTGTATAGATGGGGAGCTGAGGAATAGCGAGGTTAAAGTGACTTGCCCCATTTCACATAGGGAAACTGTGGCAGAGCCAGGAATCTCCTGAGTCCCAGTCCAGTGCCTTAACCATAAGACCATCCCCTGCAATTCCATTGTACCGCCTGAGAGACTGGAGCATTCTGATGTAGTATCACTCTGCGCACAGGATGACCCAAGAGTTAGCCTGGGTGTTCTCCCAACCCCTTCAATCTACACAGAACATCTCACCCGGGCTTGAGGGTGCTTTAACATCAGGCTAGCAGGCATGGCTGAGATTATAGGCTACATCTTGGGTTTTACTTCAACCCAGGCTGGCAACCTCCCTACTTTACAGTGAGAACTCAGGCTGATCCAGTCCAGGTGCTTAGTCTGCCAAGCCTATCCCTGCTACACTTGTACAGCATTGGAACAGAGACATGCCATCCAAGAAATCCATTTCCTGTGCTGCAGTTGGCCAGAAGCTGATATACCTGCCTTCTGGTGTGGTGTGATGTCAGTAAGACCCACACGAGCATTACCGTAGGAAGGACAGATGAGACAATACTCTGCAAACGAGCTCATAGAGTGGCCCACTTCAATGCACCACCAAAAACCACAGGATGTCTTGCTAGAAATCCGACCTGGCACATGGGCCAGCACAGAACCATTGTGGATGCCACCACACGGGTCTGGCTCGGGTAGATGTTTGTAGCGGGGACGCTCCACTCACGCTAAACTACCCCAGGCTAACTCTGCAGTGAATACTTTTTCATAGACAGCACCTTTCATCCTGCTCATTTGACTTATTATGGTAGCTTCCTGGATGATGCTTTTCATCAGAATGGAGCTGTCAGCCAAGAGCGTGCACTGTCTGATTGCTGTGTGCGGGACCGTGGCTTGTAGTACAACAGAGATGGAATGGTTTCAAATTTGCCCAGTCCTGGTTTAAAACGTTAGAAGCAGTTTGTGGTTTTGCAAAACAAACATTTGCAGAATGGCCTCTGCATTAGTAGGGCTGCGCTCTCCAGACAGTAACATTCAGTTTAATGAAGTCAGATTTTCACTCTGTCCAGCCCTCATGCTGTGCATCATCCTCTAAAAATCCTAACCCGCTGAGTAGTGAACATCCCCTGTGTGGCATGAAGGGATGTGATCAGGGAATAGGAATGCTCCTGTAAATTAGCAGGTGTTTTGTTAGCATGTTCTGAGCCTCTCTCATGGGGTTTGAATAACAGATGTGTTAGCAATAGAGTTTTGAATAGTTCTAACTGCTGAGGTTCTGATCAGGAAACCCCTGTTTTGATCATGCTTGTTAGGGCTGTGGTCTCAGGGTGCGTCTACACTGCAAAGTACCGCCCATGGCACTGCATCTCAGAGCCTGGGTCAGTTGGCTCAGGCTCACGGGGCTTGGGCTGCAGGGCTAAAGTGAAGGTGTAGACATTTGGGCTCAGGCTGGAGCCAGGGCTCTGAGACCCTCTCCACAAACTGGGTTTCAGAATCTGGGCTCCAGCCCACACCTGAACATCTACACTGCTATTTTTAGCTCCACTCTGCAAGCTCTAGTCAATTGACCCGGGCTCTAAGATTCAGCACCGCAGGTTTATTTTTGCACCGTAGATATACTGTAAAGGAGCTTGGCATTCAAATCCCACTGAAAGACTAACTCAGGTCCCTTCTGAAAAGCCTACTCTAAATCCAGATCCATATATTGGGGAACTTCCCATATCAACACACGCCCAGGAACAAAAACCCTGATTCTCTACTGCCTCACACCTGGAGGAGTTCTTTGCACTCGTGCAAATTAAGTGTGAAACATAATTGAACCGGCAGCATTGTGCAGCCACTCCGCCCAGGTGCATGTGACTAGATGAGTTGAAAGAGGCAGGTTTCTGTTTTGCAACGACAGAGTGGGCTCTTCTTCTGGAGGTGTTTTAATGGCAAAGTGGGGGAGTTGGGCTGTATTCAACCCTCACTGGCAGTCCCCTAAACTGCAACGCTCCCTATAGGTGCTAGACTTAGAGATGTGTGGGGTGCTGCAGCACCTCCTGGCTTGAAGTGGTTCCCATCATTTACAGTTTGGTTAGATGGCTCTCAGCCTCCACTGTACAAACTGTTCCAGCACCCCTAACACTCCCTGACCACAGAAATAACCATGAAGCACTTTCAGAAGTCTGCACAAAACTCATTTCTTTGGCTCAGACTTCCCTCAATAATTTCTCCACCAAAGGTGCATGGTCACAAGCCCACAACACACACTTGCATGTGCACAACGCACACGCCCAACATACGCACATGTCTGCACATATAGACATAGGATGTGCCTGCTCACCATGTGCACAGATGGAAGCAAGCAGACAAACAGATAACAAATCAAGCTGGAAAGGAAGAGAGAGAGAGTCATTGTTATTTTTACTTGTAAATGGGAACCGCTTAGATGGTAGTGGAGGCCATATAAATAGATAGGTGGACAGAGCAACTGAGCAGCTCTGAAGAGGTATGAAGGTCTTTAACTTTGCAGACATTAACCTCTTGGAACAGCCTGCTGTGGCCTTGGCCAGTGTACTAGACTGGGCTTCAGTAGATTTAGGTTCAATCCCTGGTTCTGCTCCTCAGTGACCTGGAGTAAGTCACTTCACCCCACTGTGCCTCAGTTTCCCCATTTGTAAAATAGGGATAACAATACTGACCTGCTTTCTAAAAAGCACTAGACGAGACGTAGATTTTATGATTACTATTGCATAAAGGGCAAGAACATTCATGCCAACAGGAAATGACTTTTGAAATGTGACTGATGATTCAGAGGGCCTGAGTCCTAGGTCACTCACAGCAGCTTTACTTTGTTGACGTCAGTGCACTTATTCCTCATTTATGCTGATGAGGAGAGAGGACAATCACACCCAGAAAGTCAAATGGTTACCACAAGCAGGGACCAGTAAAACAGAGTTGCACTGTATTTTTACGGTATTGGCCATGCACATAATGACAATACAATCTGACCTGCGATGTTCAGAGTGTGATGCACAGCTATTTATGTGCCCAGATGACTGTCCCACAGATGAAAATGAAAGGAGCAATGATACTTTTCCTCTTTAGGAAATGTTCTCCCCGGATCGGTATTCGACATTGCTGTACCTCCTAGAGATACCCATCAGGATCAGGGCCCCTTTGTTCCAGGAACCTCTCTACCGCACAATAAAAGACAGCACTGGCCCTGAAGAGTTCGCAATCTCATTGGCCTTTCAGATGTGTTATGTGTTGTGTGAGCTGTTCAAAAGGCAGATGGTACCTTCGGAAGTATCAGCCAGTGTAAATAGTTCAAAAACAGTGGCTCTTAACCATTCCCAAGTCTGATTTGTCTTGTGTACCCTCCAAGTTTCACTTCACTTAAAAACTTCTTGCTTACACAATCAGACCTAAAAGTACAAAAGTGTCACAGCCACACTATTACTGAAAAAAGAGTCTGACTTTCTCATTTTTATTATATAATTATAAAATAAAACAATTGGAATATAAATATTATACTTATATTTGAGTGTATGGTATATAGAGCAATAGAAACAAGTCGTCTGTATGAAATTTTAGTTTGTATTGATTTCACTTGTGCTTTTATGTAGCCTGTTGTAAAACTAGGCAAATATCTAGATGACTTGATGTATCCTCGGGAAGACCTCTGCATATCTCCAGGGGTATGTGTACCTCTGGTTGAGAACCACTGCTTTAAAACACATTTTGAAAGTTTCCCCATCACTGCTGTGTCTTTTTTTTTTTTGGAACGAGTCTAAATGAAACAGTCCCATATAGAAGCTAATTATTGTCTTCTCTCATTTGTGAGACAGTAACTCCCACGCAGGAAAAAGGAAGCATATTTTGACAGATACTGCAGCCACTTCCTTTAAAAGCCTCTAGCCCGTTGGCTTTACACAGGCAGAGGGGACAGATAGCTGCTTCTGATTGCCTCAGAGCAATTGATTTTAGGTTTTACTTAACTCTGTCTGAAGAGACCCACTTTCCATGCTACAGTGGGCTTTCCCCTAATGGGACAGCTTTGAAAATCTCTACCTGGGAGCTCCTTTGAATCCCATGTCCCTCTGTCAGTATGTGTCTGTCTTCCTCTTTCCAGCTCGTTCCAGGAGCGTGATGACCGGTGATCCCATGGCGGCTTGCAACTGGGCAGCCTCTCCCAACCTGCTGGAGCGGCCCCTGAAGATAGGCTGGCTGAAGAAGCAGCGCTCCATCGTCAAGAACTGGCAGCAGCGGTACTTTGTACTGAGGGGCCAGCAGTTGTGTTACTACAAGGACGAGGAAGATGCCAAGCCCCAGGTACAGTGAGCCAGCACTTTATATCCTAGGTCTAGGAAGGGTCCTGAAGGTAGGCATAGGGGAGATGTTTTTTGGCAGAGACGATGTAGCACAGAGGTAAGCCCCTGAATATTCTGCTCCCTGCCGTACTGATATTACTATTTATTATTACTTGTCTTTCCATCGCACTGAGGATTCCCACTCAGGGACCAAGACTCCATTGTATTAGGCACTGTACAAACACAGAAGGGGTCCCTGCCCCAAGCTGCTTACAAGCTACATATAAGAGTTTGGATATGTATAAGTGGTGGATACAGACAGACCAATGGTAACAATGAGACAATACTGGTCAGTGTAACAGGCAGTGGTATCAGCACGCCGGTGTGCTAATCGCTGACAAGTGTTTTCTAGGCTTTGTGGCAAAGGAGAGCTTTAAGGAGGGTTCGGAAAGAGGCGAACGAGTTCATTTTGCAGCTGTTTAAGGGAAGCTTATCCCAAGTGTGAGGGGCAGGATGCGAGAAAGCACGAAGCTGCTTGTTTGAAAATGTAAGAAGTAGATGATAGAGGCTGGCACGGTGGGCTGATCCGAGGTGAGAGTCGACATTTTTGATAGTGACTGAGAGATGATAGGAAGGATGATGGTGGGCCATGAAGGGCCTGGAAGTGAAGACAAGCAGCTTGTGTTTGAGGTGAGAAAGAAGAGGGAGGCAGCAATGGCTGATGTCCATGCAACAGACTAGGAGAATGATCTTTGCAGCAGTATTCTGAATGGATAGGAGAGAGTAGGGTGGCCAGACATCCCGATTTTACAGGGACAGTCCTGATTTTTGGGTCTTTTTCTTATACAGCCTCCTATTCCCTCACCTCCCCAAGTCCTCATTTTTCACACTTGCTGTCTGGTCACCCTAGGAGAGAGGCAAGTTTGCATTTGTCAAGGCCAATGAGAAGGATGGTGCAGTGATGGAGATGCAGCATGATGAGAGCTTGAATGAGAGTCTTAGTGGGGTGGATGGATAGGAAAGGCTGTGTCTTAGAGACGTGATGTGGAAAGAATTGGCAAGATTTAGACACAGCCTGCCAGTGAGGTTCTAGAGAGAGGTTGGAGTCGAAGCTGATGCCCAGGTTATGGTCCTGAGTAACTGGTAGGATGGTGGTGTTGTTCACAGTGATTGAGAAAGGAGATGGGGAAGATTAAGAATAGTTTTAGCCATGTTGCACTTGAGCTGACAACTAGAGATCCGGGAAGAGAAAGCCTCTCTAATGTTGGGTTCCAGGTCCTGTCTTGGGGTTGTTCCGCTCCAGGGTTTAAGTTCAGGCCAAGCCTTGATGTAGAACTCTGTTCTCTCTGGTTATGAAATGGGGAGTGGGGGCAGGACCTTAGCAGATGTGCAGTGAGGCAGAATGAATTATGCAGCTTTGTAGGGAATGTATGGGGCCCATTTACAGAGCTTCCAGAGCTACTGGCACCCTGGGGTGGCCACCACCACAGCTGTGAGCCTGGTCATCCAAGAGAGCTGGAGGGAATAAGGTGAAGAAGGAAAGGGCAAAAAATAGAGCTTTCAAAAAACTCAGGGCAAAATGTAGTCTGAATTTTGCAGAGCAGGGACGACCCTTTGGGAAGGGGATCCTTTGTGATAACACCATGTAATCTGGTGCATTCCAAGGCCAGGGTATTTGCTCTTCAGAAATATATTCTTTAGTAGATCTGATTTATACTGATTTCTGTGGGCCCCAGCTCCCTAAGGGTTTATTGCCATAGTCACAAAATAGGAGGGGAGCTCAGAAGGCCTTTATTCATGCCCTGCCACTTATCTTTCATCGCTTTCCACCTCCTCACCCCCATGCCTCCCTGCCACATCATTTGCAACACAGCTGAACGCACAAGAGGTGTTAACAACAGCTAACATTTCAAATAACCTTTACAAAGCCATGGCCATGGTTGGACAGCTCACGATTCACTTGCATGGCCGCATGTGGGGGTGGGGAGATTTCCTGCTGGTCCATTTAGGCTCAGGTCCCTTGACTTCAAAGGTTTCATCTGCTACTGCTGCTGGTATATAGGGGAACAGCTCCAGTGACTTAGATGGAATTTCACCCACAGCTGCAGGATCTTTCTTTTAAAGGAGCTGCCTGACTCTTCCAAGTTGGGTCTCTGAACCTGCTTAAATCTCCTCTGAATGACACAAAAATAGAACATCACAAACTCCCAGGGTAGTAATGCAGGTACATGGCCCTGCCTCCTTCTATAGCTCCATGTGTCCTTGAGGGAAGGAAGATTAATAACGTAGAGCAGTGGTGCCCAAGCTTATTACACAGGAGGGCCTAAGCACAATCTCAAGTGGACCAAACAGATTGTGAATCTTATTAAAATATGAATAGTCATCTATAATGATTTATATTTTAAAGTTCAACTTGTTTTGTGTGTATTTAGATAGGTTGTTTCTATGTACAGTATTGTCTATTTACACACTTGCATAAACTAAACTGATGTAAACATAATAATAAAACTCTAATGAACTGGCCATTAGTATAGTGTGTTGAAGCAGGCCACAGGTCTTATGAAATGCTATGATGGGCCATGTATGTAGAGTGGCCTCCCTGATGGAGAGGACCAGCCTCTCTCTGCATGGTACCCTGTCTTCCATCCCAATGGCTACACAAGGTGTTTTTATCAGTCAGCTTTTAACATCCAAACTGCCTTTAACTCAGCTGTTGTCTCCAAAACATAAGCATAATCCCTGGTTTAATATGTTACACATCCCCATGATAATGGCTGATCCACATACAAGTAGAGCTGGTCAAAGAGATATATATATTTTATATTTTGTGGAGGAAATTTAAAAAAATTTTTTTTTCTCTTTTCCATTTTGGAAAAAAAAATGTCCTGCAATTTTTCTTGTTGTTTTTTTAACTGACTTTTTTTTTTGTTTCTGAAAACCATTTTTCACTCAACTAAAACTAAGCATTTTTACCCCAAACTGATTTTTTTCCATGGGTCCCCCCCCAAATCAAAACAAAAAAACACACTGCTTTTTTTTGTAGGAAATGTCAATGAAAATTACATCAAAACCAAAAAATTGTGGAAAATGTAAAGCCATTTTTTTGTTGAAATTACTTTGATGACAAAATTCCTGTCAACTCTAGATATGAGTCTGCTACTGCTTCTAGCTAGAACATGGAGACTGACAGAGCTATCCAGGGGATGTAGAGATACTACTCCCATTAATTTTAAAGGGAACTATGCATCCATATTTCTGTTGAGAACCTCAGCCTGCAGCAGTAGAAGTTCACTATTAATTATTATTACTATTGGTATTACTATAACAGCTTGGTTCATTCTTTTAGCACTGCCAGGATGCTGGGTGTAATCCCCACATGTGGCCTGAGCAAAGTGGGCTACATAAACATGTAATTAGCTAAAGCCCTCTCTGTTGCCATCCATGGCACCACTTCTTATTCTCCTCTGCAGCCCTATTCTGAGACATTGCTTGTGCTGACTCATGCAGTTATGTCTGCCAGGCTGGGTCCACATCTCTTTTTAGGTTGGACATGTGATCTGATGACGTGGAAACAAGAGTCATAAGCCTGATGATCTTGGTGATAACTGCTGTGGCCTTTATTGTAATAGAATGTAATCTGCTCAGTTTGAAATTGGTGCATCCCTAACCCACAGTGAGAGAATCCAGGCTAAAGGAGATGTTCCTCAAACCTTCTCATCTTGTGGCCAGCCAAAGGGATATTCTTCTTAAATAACTGGCTAGATGGTGGTACTGCTGAGATGGATTTAAGTGGATCACAAATTGAATGAGAGTCAACAATGTGGTGCAGTTGCAAAAGAAAAAAAGGCTAATGTTAATCTGGGATATATTAACAGGAGTGTTGTATGTAAGACACAGAAGGTAATTGGCACACTCTCCTAGGCACTGGCAAGACCTCAGCTGGAGTAATGTGTCCATTTCTAGGCACCATGCTTTAAAGAAGATGTGGACAAATTGTGGAGAGTCCAGAAGACAGCAACAAAAATGATGAAGGTTTAAATGTGACCTATGAGGAAAAGTTAAAAAAAACGATGCCTGTTCAGTCTTGAGCAATAAGACTGAGGAGAGGACCTGTTAACAGTCTTCAAATATGTTTAGAGCTGTTACAAAGAGGGTGGTGATCAATTCTTTTCCATGTCCACCACAGGTAGGGCAAGTAGTAATGGGCTTCATCTGAAGAAAGGGAGGCTTAGGTTAGAAGCTAGGGGAAACTTTCTAACTATGAGGGTAGTTAAGCTCTGGAACAGGCTTCTGAGGGAGGTTGTGGAATCCCCATCATTGGAGATTTTTTAAGAACATGTTTGACAAACACCTGTCAGAGATGGTCTAGGTTTACTCAGTCCTGCTACAGTGCAGGCAGCTGGACCTGATGACTTCTGGAGGTCCCTTCCAGCCCGAAATTGCTATGGTTCGATCCATCATTACCAACAAGATGCAAAGAGGAAAGAGTTATTTTTAAATGGCTGATTCAAGTCTATTGCTGTCTTTGTTTCTAGGGCTGCCTGTTTCTGCAGGGAAGCACTATCAAGGAGGCAGTCAGCAACCCAGAGGAAGCTGGGAAGTTTATCTTTGAAATCATCCCAGGTGAGCACGATGATACAACACAGAGATCTCCAGTCTCCTTCTTGTCTTACAAGGCTAGACATCTCATGCTTATGGCTTAATATGGTGCCCCACCTGTAGATCCACCAAGCATGGGGGAGACTCATTGGGAGAGCTGCTTGAAATTTTTTTGATGGAATGGCTTTCTGTGAGAAAATGCAGTTTTATTGACATCTAGATGTTTTCTGGAAACAATCGATTGTGGCAAAAATTTTGATGGGAAAAGTGTCAAAATGAATGGTTTTGGCTCTCTCATCTAATTTCAATATCAAAACATGTCATAAGGTAAAATGTTTTATTTCAATGTTCTCATTTCATTTGACTTCCTGTTGAATTTTATATTGTCTGTATAATAAGATTCCAGGATTGTCACTCTGTGTGCATTACTCTGAAGCCTAGAATGTCTGTTGACTCAGTGTGAAATAATGGAAACTGCTACAAACATGGTCAAGAGGTCTTTTTGTTCAGAATATCAACAGTTCAACCATCACTGGGATTCGCAGTTTGTTACCCTCCAGTTTTAAGTTCTCAGCCATTTGATATTACAAACTACACCCATGCAATAGCATAGGCTTTCAGCTGCTAGCAGTCTAATATTTTATATTACATTATGGTTCAACATTATCAAAACAAAATGCTTCCAAATTTAAATTTTTCAGAATTTCCATTTTGTGAGAAATTTCATAATTTTCAATTTGTTTCTGATTCATAACAAAAACAAAATTTGAAATGTCAGGAAATGACAGAAATTCCATTTCCCAGCCAGCTCTACTCACTGGGAGTAGAACTCCAGTGTCCTGACAAGTGCCCAATTTGGGTCTAAAAAAAAATGACTAATTTCAACTTGCCATGTGTTCTTCACTCAGTCTTAAACTGATAAAGAACTGCCACATTCCACTCCAGAGTTGGCTGCTTTTCACTGGTGGCTAAAGGATTTGTAAGTATATATGGGGCCTGATTGTCCTCTTATTTATACCAGGGTAAACCAAGAGTATCTCCTCTACAGTCGCTGGAGAGACGTTGTGGGGGGGAAGAGAATCAGGCCCCAAATTTGTAAGTCACTCTGGAAAACACTTTGAGAGAAGTACCAGGTAAATGCACCGAGCAGAGCGTTGAGAGAAAACAGGATAACTATTCACTCCACTGCGATGTTCATTTTCTGTTAGTTTATTTCATTGGTGGAAAGCTTTAAAGATGGAGAGATAGTGTAAACAACACGTCTCCCTGAGACACCACCTCATTTTATAGCCAGATCGAGATGAATGGGATAATGGGTTTTTTGGGCCCATAGCACTTAGCTAAGAAATCAATAAGGGCATGTGTCTTTGTTCCACCTCAAACTCCCTTTACGAGTAATTATTTTTGCAGGAGTCTCAGGAGACCAGAATCGAACAGGACAAGACTCCTATGTACTGATGGCCAACTCCCAATCTGAGATGGATGAGTGGGTTAAGTCGATCCGAAGAGTGGTGGGATCTCCATCAGGAGGTAAAGGGGAGCTGAAATGGCCTCGGAGGTGGCTTTTCAATAACATCTTATGCTTCTATAGCATAGATAAGGGGTATGGAATGGCTGCCATATGAGGAGAGATTAGTAGGACTGGGTCTTTTCAGCTTGGAAAAGAGACGACTAAGAGGGGACATGATAGAGTCTATAAAATCATGATTGGTGTGGAGAAAGTAAATAAGCGAGTGTTATTTACTCTGTCTCATAAACACAAGAACTAGGGATCACCAAATGAAATTAATAGACAGCAGGTTTAAAACAAACAAAAGGAAGTATTTTTTCCACACAGTCAGCTTCATGGAGGATAGATCCATCAATGGCTATTAGCCAGGATGGGCAGGGATGGTGTCCCTAGTCTCTGTTTGCCAGAAGCTGGGAATGAATCACTTGATGATTACCAGTTCTGTGCATTCCTTTTGGGGCACCTGGGATTGGCCACTATCAGAAGATGGGATACTGGGCTAGATAGACCTTTGGTCTGACACAGTATGGCAATTCTTATGTTCTTAACTTTCACCCAAGGAAATCAAAGCACTTTACATATGCTAATTAAACCTTTCAACATAGCTGCCATGTAGGTAAGTTGTTGTAATGGGAACATGGAAGGGTTATGTGTTATTTATTTATATATTATTATTTATTTGTATTGTGCAAGTGCTGAGGATCCCTACTCATGGATCAGGACCCCACTGCACCAGGCGCTGTACAAACAGAGGAAAAAGGTCGTCCCTGCCCCAAAGAACTTGCATTTTAAGTAAATAGCAGCCCAAAAGTAAGTGGGGTGCTATGGACCTGATCCCTTGGAAAGAGACTCCCATTGACATCAGTAGGCATCCAGCCCTAGAACAACTTCTAGCCAGAGCTATCAGTGAGTCAGTGGAAGAGCCAAGAATAGAACTCAGGAAATCCAGATATAGATTCCCTTGCTCTAACTTCTAGACCACACTGCGTCCCTTTGTCCCATAGCCATCTGGCCCATTCTCAGCAGAGTCACAAGGTGTGTCTTTGTAACATGGGCATCCCGGTCATCTCCCCTCCCCCTGCTGGGTGCAGAAGAGAGCTATAGCATCTGATTCCCCACAGCCCAGCACCTTGTGCAGCTATTTATGCCTGTGCAAAGGGGGAGGAGGGGGAGTGTTTTGTAAATTTGCCAGTGTTGTAGCTACACCCAGAGGCAATGGGAATATTGATCTCATCCATCTATCTTAAGGATTTCCAGGAGTGCCCATCACTGTGGTATCTGACCATGACAGTGCTTTTTAATACTAACTAGACATTTTTTAAAAAAAGTTAATATTTTGCTCATGATCTTACAGCATTATTGACACTCCCCGCAAGTGACATTGTAACAGCCCCAGGGTAAAGCCTACAACAGAGGAACCTTCTGTGGTGGGCTCAAACTGACGGGCTTTGCAATCAAGAATGATTCATCTTCAGAATTAGTCGTATTTCATATAGGAGTGAACTGAGTATTTTATATAAAAATATAGGGGAGAGAGAGAGAGACACACACACACACACTCACACACACACAGCATGGGCCACGGTCCAATGGACCGAGAACTGGATTAAACATGGGTTGTGTTTCTGACTGACCTGGACAATTCTCTCCTCCTCTGTTTCCTCATTCCTCTTTTTGTCCATCTTATCTATTTAAGCCCTTAGCTCTTTGGGCAGGGACTGCCTTTCACTATGTGACTATACAGCTCCTAGCACAACAGAGCCCTGAACTCAGTTGGGGCCTTTCAGTGCTACTGTGATTCAAATAATAACTATACCCAGATGAAGACCTGATGTTAGTGGTTGGCATTGATTAGAGCATCTTTATTCTAGCCAAGCTGGTCACTCTGCTATAGTTCAGGTTAATGTTTAAAAGCCAGTTTTTCTAAGTGCTCTAAACCCCCCTCTGATCATTTGGAAAGTTGCAGTACCATCAGTGGCTCAAAACTAGGGTCATTTGAGCAAGGGATTTCCAAGATCAGCCTCCCAAAGCCACATGATCGCAAATAAAGACTCCAGGCCTGATGCTCATTTACACTAAGGAATTGCGCTGGCAGGGTAAAGCAGCCTTAAAGCGAGTGTAAAGAGGCCTCACTGTAAATGAGGATCCAAGCCTCTTTTCAGTGATGTTGACCCATACCATGGTATAAATTAACTTGGAGGTTAATGTATTCCCAAACAGCAGGCTTGAGAATAGGACATAGACTATTTTGTACATCTGCGGGCCTTAGGCTTGGGTTGCATTGCCCTTGAAAAATGCCCCCAGTGACTCATGTAGATAAGGCAGCTGTTTGTTAATTTGCTCCACGTTAAAAAGCGGAGAGGTTGTGCCGAGTGAAATGAAACCTTTCAAAATTCCTCTGAGCCCCTTTACCAGCCTGACACCCAAGGAGCATCTTTGAGCTGGCTGACCTGCTAACAGTGTGTCAGATGGAATGACTGATGTATAGAGCCATGTTGGTAGAGGGTTGATTTTTATGATCCTCCAGAGTGATAGCAGATAATGAGTTACTAAAAAAAAGGAGCCATTTATACTTTTACTGAGTACAATGACAGGTTTATGTTCATTATTTAAAAGCAAAAGGGAGTCTTGTGTCAATGAAAAAAAAAAACACCACAAGGCAGGTGCTGACAAGTCTTGTGGTTCCAGACGGGAGTATTTATGAGCATAATGCTGATCTGCAAGAGATACTCAGGGATTATATCAGCCTTCGGAACAGGAGGTGAACACATTATGGGGAAAAATATAATAGGAGGCCGTGGGACCCTTTGCCATTAGTATTCTGGAGCCACTTGCATCTGGGGCATCTCTGCTGTCATCATGCCTAAAGCCTTGAGGATGAAGAGCTGGGACGAGGGCTGCTGCATTCCAGCCTTAGGGATGGTTTTCTGCTGGGAGTTCAGGAGGAAAAAGCCTTTGCTCCGGAGGAAAGGTACTGGCCCCTTTTTAAAAATATAGCTGACTGGCAGAGGACACATTAGGGATTAGGCTAGGGAAAGTCTCCCAGCCCAAACTCAGCTGGAGCTGCATTACAAGGCTGTTTTTCTTTTGCCATCTTAGTTTTAAGACCTCTGTTTTACTAGTGATCTCTTGTCTCCGAATAAAAGAGTCAATGAGGTCCAGCAGGGGACTGGAAACCAAGAATCCCTGAGTTCTAGCCTGGGTCTGACGTTTGACTTGATGTTAGCAGCTTGCTCAACATAGAAGGGCCCAGTTTTTAGAACTGCTGAGCCGTTGACTTCACCTGGAGTTAACTCATAGGCATCTCCATGATGTGTGACAGTGGCAGGGGGATTGAAGAGACAGATCCCCAAAGTAACCCATATAATTTGGCTCTTAATTCACAGGTACCTTCACTCTGCGTGTTTGTCAGTGGCACGGCTAATGAAGTGACATATCCTCAGCCCTCTGCATTTTTGCTGCCCTATTGACATTTTTCATATTTACTTAGTCTCCTCCCAGCATTTTCCTTATATCTCCATCTTGGCTGTATTTCAGGCTCCTCATTTATAAAGCATTGACAATACTACTTAATCCAAGGGTGTTGTGGGGAAGGATTCCTTAACATTTGTTTGGCACTTTGAAGATGTAAAGTATTAACACTCTTTGCAGGAAAGGGTTTAACACAGGTTAATTTAATTCAGTGGAAGAAAATCTTCAGTGATTTCCCTTAGATTTTCTCCTGATGTATCTGCCATCAAACACTCAGGAGGAATGTTTGTAACAAATTGTTTTCCACTGGATATTTTAAGACAAAGATAAAGTAAACTTCTGCCTGGGGTACCCCAATCTCCATATCCCATGGCATATTAACATTACCAGCTGATTGCTGTGCAGTGCTGAGGGATCTTCTAAACCAGGGATTCTCAAACTGGGGGGCGGGACCCCTGAGGGAGTCACAAGGTTATTACATGGGGGGCGGTCATGAGCTTTCAGGCTCCATCCCAAACACTGCTTTGCCTCCAGCATTTATAATGGTGTTACATAGATAAAAAAGTGTTTTAATTTATAAGGAGGAGGTTGCACTCAGAGACTTGCTATGTGAAAGGGGTCACCAGTACAAAAAAGTTTGAGAACCACTGAAACATGAATAAATGATTTGAAACCATGGTCTCAAACCCTGAACTTTGGGGAAGTCCAGAGCTGAATTTTTCTGCTTATCTGAGGGCAGGGATTTCCTTTAAGGGAGTTTCAGTGGAAGCTTGCAACAAGCAGGCAGACAGAGCATAAGCATCAAGACGACATCTCCATTGCACCCTTTGGTGTATCACCTGAAGCCTCTTGCAGTAGCCTCTGATTCTAGGCTAGATGGACCATAGTTCTAGTCTGGTCTGGTCTGGCAGTTTCTAAGTTTTGATGACATAGTGGGCCAGATTCTCAGCTGATGTAAATCAGCATAGCTCATGAAAGTCAGTGGTGTTTGAGCTGAGGATCTGGCCCTTTATTTTCATCTAGCAAGCAAACCTCTGTTCAGCGTTGAAAGAAGCTCCATACAATGACAGTATTACAAGGGACAAGGGATAAATCCCACCGCTGCCTCTGGGCCTAGCTCTATCCTTTATTAACAATACCTTTCTTCTATCTAGTGGTATTTGGCCAGCGCTTGGCTGAGACTGTGGCGTATGAACAGAAATTTGGGCAGCACCTGGTCCCCCTCTTGATGGAGACGTGTGCAGAGTTCATACGTGAGCATGGCATGAATGAGGAGGGCATCTTCCGACTGCCTGGCCAGGACAACCTGGTGAAACAGCTGAGGGACGCATTTGACGCTGGGGAAAGGCCATCTTTTGACCGGTAATGTTTATATTTCCTGATTCTATCCAGCTAAGCCCTTCGGGGTTCAGGTTGTCTATCTACTGCTTTTGTTAACTGCAGGCTTGTGGAAGTCACTGGCCTGGTTGATCTCTGTGGAGAAGCAGACAAGACCCTGCCCATTGTGCATGAAAGATCATTCCCCCAAATAGAAAAGAGGGTTCAAAAAAAGATGGGGGTCAACTGAAAGTCAAAGCCTGGGCTTTGAGAGCAGGGTTTGGGGGCCAACTGGGCACACTGGGCAGACAACAATGCTCATTGTTTAGGAAAAGAATCACAGGAAGTTACTGGGGGCCCTGTGGAGAAAGGCACTGGACTGACCAAAATCCAGGTCCCTTCTTTACCTACAGAACATGGTCAGCAAATAGCCACAGTGCAGATCTTTCCCACGAACTCTGCCTTGACAAAGTGCCCCAATCCTGCCTGGAGGAACCATCTCTAGGGTGTAGTTTAGTCCTCATGACCCATTCAGGCCTTGGCCCATCTGCTGAAACCACCAGTTACCACTGACTGTAATGGGCGACTTGGGTGATGCGGACAAACGGCCACTAATGAGGGGTTTGACTGAGACCCACAAACTCACTCCACAAATGTCCCCAAATAGGCTGAAGATGATAGGAACATTCAGGCATGGCTGACCTCTCCTTTTAAATGTGGAAGGGCAGGTTAGCGAAGGATTCCAAGGAGGTGTTACTTATCAGCAATCACACTTTGCTTTCAAAAGGAGACTATCATGTAATACTTGATCAAATTTTGGTTGTTGAGCTTTTTGTGGCAGGGGCTGGATGGTGTATAGTGGCCTCTGATGTGCAGGAGGTCAGACTAGATAGGATGGTCCCTTCTGGCTTTAATCTCTATGATTGTAATTTTTCAAATTGAGATTAATCTGGGATTAATCAAATTGAGTAAATGCAGAGCTGAGGAACAGAATGTTGTAATGAGGAGGAGCCATTTTAATAATTCATTCTCCCACCTGCCAAGACACAGATAGGAAACAAAGCCCTAAAGTGAGGGATACAGGGAAGCTGCCAGTGCTGGGAGTTGAATATGATATGCTATCAACTTCTTCAGCATTAATGGCATTTTCTCTCACCTGCCTTTGCAGTCAGCCATTAAAGGGATATGCTTGGGTGAGGTGGAAGTGAACTGGGGATTGTCATTAGGCTCAGTGGAGAAGATTGGTGTTGGTCCTGCTTTGAGCAAGGGGTTGGACTAGATAACTTCCTGAGGTCTCTTCCAACCCTGATATTCTATGATTTTGGGTGGGTCTTATTTCATTCATTCTAAATCTTTAAGGATCCTATTCCTCCCCTCCCCCCCCCCCCGGTTGCTTTTCCCACCGATTCTTTCCTACTTTCAAGTATATCTCACTCTGGTTTTCCCTTTTCTATTGCATTGAACAAAGGCTGCTGGTCCTCACTTTCAAAGCCCTTCAGAGTCAGCCCTTTCCCTTCGTAGCATCTTTTGTTCATGGTTGACCTGTCGACCCTTGCCTCTGATCTGCTCAGGATGTTAGCATCCATTGGCAACTTGTTAAATTTTCTAACAAGCACCATGGTGCTTTCTCCGATGCTGCCTCACATGCCTGGGAGTTACTCCCTGTACACATCCATTTAACTACTTCATTATCTGCCTTCAAATCCCTTCTTAAAACTCTCCTTTGCCCTGGATGCCTATAAAAAAAAAACTTAACAGCTAGGCTGTTGATGTGCAGGGACCATTGCCTGCCATGCTGACCTATATTGTCTCACTGTTTCCTTGTACTCCCCCATCTGTTGTCTCTTGTCCTATATTTAGACTGTCAGCTCCTGGAGGCACAGACTGTCCTTTCATTTTGTGTGGGTACAGTACCTAGGACAACATGGTCCTGGTCCATAACAAAGGCTCTGAGACATTACACTACAGCAATCCAGATAATAATAATGAATGACAAGGTGTAACATTTGGTCCTGCCTCAGCATGGGGGACTGGACTAAATCACCTCTTGAGGTCCCCTCCAGCCCTAGGATTTATTTTTTTTCCAAAATGGGGTAAATCCTTTTCATACCACTCTATATCCCTCCTCCCTAGCCTCCAAACCATGCTGTGTTTCCTAACACAAGGCTAACACAAAGTTCAGATTCAGGACATTCTGCTAACCAATGCAATCACCAATAAAGGGCTTCATTCTATACCTCAGCTCCCCTCCCTCCATGTATGTGCTATTGTAGAAGTTTTTGTAATAGCATAAACTGCTACCTTCCCTCTCTGCACTCTATAATACAGGCCTTGCAAAAAGAAAAGAGGGGAGTAAGGTTTCTGGGCTTCTCTTTATAAAGTTTCCTGATTTGACTCATTAATTCCTAATTGAATCCCTTCCCCTTAGTGAGCTGTCCTGTCTCGTTATCTCTAACCCTGCTCACCTGCTTGGAGATGGGGTTAAACCCTTTGTGATTGCTTTTGATGAAGGATCAGGGTGCTCGGTGCCATATAAATAAGGGCCTGATTCTCCAGGCCCTGAGCCTGGTGCAGTTACCTATGGCAGTGCAAAATGCTGTTGACGCAGAACATGTGCCACAGGTGTAAGCACTCCTATGACGTGTAGGGCACTGGAAGATCAGCCTGGCTCAGGGATTCTGGTCTTGGTCAGCTCCCAGCCCACTCACAATACTGGAAATAAGGAGGTGCAGGGCATAGATGAACCTGTCTCCCCCACAGTCATGCCAGTGCCCTTTTCTCTACTGGCACTGGCCAGACCTGGGGTTATTTACCTGACCTCTGCAGCATCGGCACCTCCTTTGAGTCCTGCTCACATCGTGGCAACGTTCCCACTAGGAGCAAGGTTTAGGCCAATCCTTTCAAAACTGACTGCTGATTTTGGGGAAGCTCAGCTTTGAGACCCCCTGAACCTGATTTTGAAGGGGCTGCTCCTGATGACATCAAACAGCATTGCAAGGGCTTGGGCCTTCTGAAAATCTAGCATGAGGTATCTTAAACTGAGCACCCGAAAAGAGAGCAGTGCCCCCAAATTAGAGACCATGGAAAGTTTTGATTAATTTCCCCCAGGTGCAGTACTGGGAAGTGAACCACTGTTTTTAACATCTTAGCTCAACACTTTAACCACAAGACCTCCCTTCCTTTTTGTTATTGTTCCTTATATAGAAAGGAAAGTTCACATAAAGGCAGTTAGGTGACCCACAGCCCTTACACTTAGAATAATCCCTGTGCCAAGCTGATCTCTGAAAGTTGCTGTGTCCATTGTGTTTGAAACCTGTTTGAAGCTTGTTGGAGCTGAACAGCTCTGGCTTTCTGTGACTCTGAATCACAACCTGGCACGTCCACGGCAAATCCTCTTGTTACAACCTGTGCTGGGTTCACAGACAGGTAAAGCCTTTTTGCTTTGCAATGGGACACAGAAGAAAAACTTGGATTAGCTGTTGTTTTCTCAGTGCCCTGTAATGTTGGTTTTGTATCACAGGATTTGGGACCAATAGTGTGTGAGTTCCTAGGAATCACTGGATGGTAATAATACTTTGCACTTAAATTGAGAATCTTTAAGCTCTTTACAAACATGGGGAGTGATTTGGCTCTCACTGAACCAATGGGAAAATGCCCATTGACTTGAGTGACACAGGTCTTGGGCTTGCCTACACACAAAAGTCATACTGCTTTAGCTATACCGGTGTAATTAGAATGGTACAACCTGCATAGTATGGACTAAGTTATATCTGTATAAAGGTGCTTATACCAGGATAACTACTCCTGTATAGGCAAGGAATTAGCAATACTGGCAGAAGGCACCTTTGTACTAGTATAACTGAATCCACCCTAGGGATTTCACCAGTATAACATTAATGATTAAAAAAAGCAACAACATACTCTTCTAGTTCTATAGTACAAAATCTGTGTCTAGACCAACTCACAGCAGTCCTCAGAAGAGCCCCAGTCCTGCAAATACTTACATACATGCTTAACTTTTAGCCTGTGAGCCATTCACTGATTCACAGTAAAGCAGAGGGCCATGCTAGTTAAAAAATATCACAACCCTGACCAACAGAGTTATGCCAGCAATAGCCCTAGTGCAGCCACAGTTACACCAGCAAAAAAGCACTTTTGCTTATTTTCTTTGGGGAATTGGTATAAGCTCAAAAGCACACTTTAGCTGGCATAAGCTGTGTTTGC
Source organism: Gopherus flavomarginatus (assembly GCF_025201925.1). Lineage (NCBI taxonomy): Eukaryota > Metazoa > Chordata > Testudines > Testudinidae > Gopherus > Gopherus flavomarginatus. The sequence goes on along the minus strand of NC_066618.1, from coordinate 156,739,575 downwards.
ACTCGGAGGATTTGCTGGTACAGCTATACCAGCAATCCCTTTTTAGTGGAGACAAGGCTTAAGTGTTGACAGGATCAGGCATTAGGTAGGTACAGAGGCAAGATACAGAGCAGTTAAGCATGTCTCAGGGTCCAGGTCAACAGACTCTGGCTCGCGGGGCTAACTCAAAACCAGCCATAGTAGACTTTGTGGCTTGAGCTGGTGCTCAGGCTCCGAAGGCTTGAAGCCGCCCACCCTGCTCTCTGGGCTTAAGAGCCTGATCATGTACTCAGTTATTTTTAACACCATAGTGAAAGCCCAAGTGTGGTGTCCCAGGCTCTGAGATGCGTGGCTGGAGGCTGCTGCTTGCTGAGTAGACACACCCACAGTAAGTCGTGGCAGCGCCAGGAATGGAACCTACTTTACACCCCTGGTCTAGATGTTATCTGAGAAGGATGACCTTCATCACTAGTAGATTTGAAAAGAAGATCCAGAAAGCTCAGTATACAGCGTATTGTCAGCCTGGGTGCAATAGCACACATGCATATCCAGTGCCATGTTTATAGGACTGTGCTGTCTGCAGCAATAGGAAAGAAATCCCTTGGCCTGTATGTGGGTCAGGACTCAAGAGAAAACAGGTGTTACCATTTCTCAGCTTCGATCTAGACTCTGCAAAGGTGCGTTGTCAAAATCTCAGGGCTTGGAGGTGAGTAGATGTCACAGTAAGGCCACCTAGATCACTGATCAAAGCAAAAGGACTAGATTCTTCATACACCGCTTTCCTCTGTTTTTAGCAGAGCTGTGCTCCCCTCTGTCTCCTCTTACTTTAATCCCTGGGACGGATTGGGGAAGACCAGTCACTGGCTCTTTTGATATAACAACGACAGCAACAATTCGATAACTTCAGTCTCCTTTCCAAGTCTCCCTCTCTCTCTCTCTATTTTGTGTGGTCATCTTTGCCAGCACAGCACTGTGGCATGGTGCTTATTAGCAAAGTGTTGATGCCGAGCAGGCAGATGAAGCTCATGACATTTTGTTTTGGTAGGGTCTACAAAAATGGTGGCTTTTACAGCATTTCTCAGTGAGTGAGCAGTAGGCTTTATAGAAAAAACGCAACAACCTAAAAAATAAATGACCTGGTAGATTCTTGCTAGCAGATTATAACAGTTTAACAACTTCAAGGTAGGTCAGAACAGAAACCTATCTTGACAGTGTTCTTTTTGACAGAATATAAACTATATGGTACACAAAGCTGCAAACATCTGTCCTAGCAGAACATGTTCAGTAATTGCTGTTAACCTTAAAAACCCACACAAGCTTTGCCAACTCTGAATGGAAAAGGCCTGCCAAATATGTGAGTGCTAGATAATATTTGCCTGTTAAGTAAATGCATAAAAACACTCATGATTCAAATGTAGGCTAGGAAAACATTACCCTGATTATGACTGCTGGGAAACCACCAACACTATGGTAGAGGAGAAAGATCTGCCAAGCATTCACTTTTCTTCCACTGTCTCCTTTAGTCCAGTCTCAAAGCAATGGGTGCTGCCTGGGGTTCTCTGCCTGGTGTCCCCCACTGGTGGCCTGCTCCTACAATTTTGATTTGTCCCCACTCTTTAGTTGTCCTCTGTTCCTTTGTGGCCTCTCTCCTCTCCTGAGGGGGAGGCTATTGTTGCTCAAAATAGGCACCTTTCCTGAACGCTCAATTCACACAACCAAGATGAGCAAAATAGATATATGGTTCCCTAGCCAACAGCGTCTGAATCTCACTTGAGTGGATCCTTTTATTCCAATCTCACCATTTGTTCTACAGCGATACAGATGTACATACAGTGGCCTCTTTGTTCAAACTCTACCTGAGGGAACTCCCCGAGCCGGTTGTACCGTGGTTGCAGTATGAGGACTTCCTCCTGTGTGGAATGCTTCTGAATGCTGATGAAATGAAGGTACCAATGACCATGCATTTATTCCACCCCCCTTAAAAAACACTTGTTGGAAATGGAAGTGTTTTATGAATCAAAAGCATCTACAATTCAGTGCTTAAATACAATGGAGTTGGACGTGCTAGATAGATTAGCTAAAGGGATGGGTATGGAACTAGATAGAAAAGAAGGGACGCAATTTGGGGCAGGGACTGTCTGCTACTCTGTGCAGCACCTAGCATAATGGGGCCATATTTTTGGTTGGCCCTTAGAGCATTACTGTAGTAAATATAATTAATAATTATCCCTCTGGTGTAATTCTACCAAGTTTGGGGTTCATTGACTGCCATGGAGTTACACGGGGGACAAATTCGGTGCTTTACAGTCTCAAAAAAGTAGCTGAGAAGATACACTAACATCCTGGCCAGTATTGGTGTCCTAGGGAAAGAGACGATTTGCTTTCTCCCCTTCACCCCTTGACTCAGCCACCCTGCAGGCCCCACCCTGTTGTTGTCACTTCCAGCAGAAGAGTGTCTGTGGGTATGCTCAGTTGCACGCTAGAGGGAGTTGTATGTGACTAACTGGGTTTTAAATCCAGAATGTCTTCCTGTCTGAACTGCCGTTAAAATAAGTAAACTTAGGTCCCCAATCTGGCAGCATGGGTTTACCTATCTTAAGGTTTAGCTGTCAGGGTGTGTGAATCCTGAAAGCTGCCCCGTCTCTCATATTTCCTGTTTTAGCTGAGTCCATGCAGTAAATGAAAAGTGTAAACAATTATCAGAGAAAGGAAATGCAACATCCTGCATGCCTCATATCACTCTGAGTCTAGAGGATGGTCGGCAGGAGAGCTGATGGGGTGAGCAAGAAAGGAGATGGGGCAAATGAAGGAGCTGAGAGAAGCAAAGAACTGATGGGAACAATGGTTTGGGGAAATATGAGTGAGTCACTGGGGTCAGAATTTTCTTAGCAGCTGGCCCCACAGCAAGAAGCTTATTCCAGGAACAGAGCAGAAGGACTGTGGGTGACATGTCCAACAGATGACTTCAACCTTGCTTTCTCATATCCAACCAACCAGCCATTGTGTGTCGCTACCTGTGGGGGTCTGAGGGGAGTTCTATATATGTAGAAGCTGAGAACCCGTGGGTTTCTTTTAACATTCCAGTCACTCAGATAGAAACACAGGAATTGCCATTCTGGATCAGACTAATCAGTATTGTCCATCACACTAACGGGGGACTATGATAATGTATGTGGATTCAGTTCCAAAGGCGAGCAAGCACTGAGAGGAGATACCACACCTGGATGTCATTGGAGAGACTGGGAAAATTCACAGATGGTTTGGAATTCAGATGTTTATGAGCCTTTATAAAGCAATTTTAAAATTGTGTTTAGGGTCATCAGGAGCTAGTGAAGCAGCTGTCTCTGCTTCCCCGAGTCAATTACAACCTTCTCAGTTATATCTGCAGGTATGTACTCTTTCATAATGTACAGACAGCCCAACTTTCATCATGGTGCGTGAGAAGTTAGACCCAGATCTGTGGATCTTGGCTTTAGTCTCTAAAGGTGAAACTGACACTTGTGCAGAGAGCAAACACTAGACTGCCTTAGGCTCCACTCAGGTGCCCTTTAAAACTTCAGGTGACTAACCTCTTTTGTGAGCCCCCTGCACAAGGTTGAATTTCTCTGTAACTGAACAGATGAGCTGAAGAGATTTGAACAAAATTGTCTACCAGTAAATCCCAAACGATGTAAAACTCACCTGCTTTGGGTTTTTTCTTTTCTTTTCTTTTTTCTTTTCTTTTTTTCTTTTACAGACTTGAAATTCAGCTCAGGTGCAAAAAGATGGGCTCTCACCAACCTCCTGGATCCACATGCCCCAGGACACTGGGAGAGTCTGAAATCTGAACATGAATTTGAATCAAAACATTGAAAAGGCCTGAACCAAAATCTCAGATCTGGATACTCCCAAACTTTGGGTGGTTTCTTACCTGGGTCTGGATTTTCTGGCTTGAGCAGAAATTCACAAACCTTTTTGTGCTTTGAATAAGCATTGAGCCAGTTTATGGATTCTCATAAAAAACTACCTGACACATGGTTTCAATTAGTTTTAATGAGAAACCTGTTAAAAATTCAGGGGTTGTCACAAATTTTGCTTGGCCCAAAACTGAGAGGGAAACTATATGAGTTAAATCTAGCCCTGGTGAACGGAGACATAACTTTATGCTGGATGCAGTAATTTGTGGGTGAAATTCTCTGGCCACTGTTATAAAGGAAGTCAGAATAGATGATCCGCAGAACAGGTGATCAAAATGCCCCCTTCTCACTTTAAAACCTATGAATTCACTGACTGCGGTGAGCTCAATTTGGCCTTGTATGTACACTCCCATGTGTAGCACATTGAATCCACAAGAATCAGAATCAAGGACAATATTTATCTGAACTCTTGCATAGTGAAACTGCTGAGTTTCGCCCCACCCCAGCCTGCTTGCTGTCTCATTTTTTTTGGCAACATCATTAAGGATCAAACCAGTCTTTGTTTCTTTTTTGTATTTTGGGGGACACAGCTCTTTTACCACTTGACAGATTTGGCTTCTGTAGAGATGCCTGAAAGACAAAGCCTCAGTGTGCTCTGAAATAACAAGGGGCATGTATCTATGTTTCTGTCCCTGGGGGCCTGGAGCAAGTGCTGGGTGGATCATTAGGATTTTATAACACCTTAAGCAGATTTATCTTCAGACTGTTTGTTTTCCGACGTGGAATTTTTCCCCTTGGATTCCGGCAGGTTCCTACATGAAATACAGCTGAACTCCAGCGTCAACAAGATGAGTGTGGATAACCTGGCAACAGTGATTGGAGTGAATCTCATCAGGCCAAAGATAGAGGACCCTTCAGTTATTATGAGAGGTAAAATGGAATCCTGTAACACCATTAACTTAGGCAGCCCTTGCAGTATTCAAGAGATCACTGTATGCAAAGGATTAAAACAATGAACTTCCTAAATCAGACGCAGTATAGAAGCCAAAACACCATCTTGCCTGGATAGAAAACATTCTGCCTGGTATCTCAGCACAACGGCAGGTCAATCAGGCAACAAATGGCCCTACGATAATAACACCTAGCCCTTGTATTGTGCATTCCATCCATACAAGGGTGGATAAGCAATGTTCTGGGCCTCAGAAAGGTGTGGAATTCTTTCGTACCTTTGCAACCACACAGGGAATTCTGGAAAATAGTCATTCAAGATGATCCAGACATTTCAACCTCTCCACTGAACTTTGTGGCCTTGGGGAGAAATGCACCAGAACTAATAGAGAAATGCTTTGGATGTGTAAGATTTACTCACACCATAGAGCTAAGAAATGGTGACCACTGAAAGTGAAGCTTAAGTCTCACTCTTTCTACAGGGAAGAATTTCACACAAAACCCAAATTCCACTCTCTTTTTAATAATGTGCAGTGAATGCTAGGGAGGAAAGGATTTAGGGTTAAGTCACTGATTTAAAATAATGGTATGAATGAGTTCTCCCTGGGTGCTGTAAAATGTGTCTCTTTTCTATTGCAGGCACCCCCCAAATCCAGAGAGTGATGACTGTGATGATAAGCGACCATGCCAAGCTCTTCCCTGTGTCAAAAGATGAGCCCCCTTCTCCACCTGCCCAAAGGAATGATTCCAAGAAGATCCAAGTGCCACGCAGTTCTGTGGGCTGGGATGCTGCAGAAGATCCACCAGTGTCCAAGGCAAACGCTGTAACCCATGGCCAAATGGTAAGACTCGATCCTGTGAGATAATAATAATTCCCAGCTCTTTTAGAGCATATTTAAACCATGAAAGCAACGAGGAGTCCGGTAGCACTTTAAAGACTAACAGATTTATTTGGGCATAAGCTTTCGTGGGTAAAAAACCCACTTCTTCAACCATGGGATCTGAAAATGCTTTGTAGAGGAGGTCAGTATTATTATCCCCATTGCATGGGTGTGGAAATTGGGGCACAGAGAGGTGAAGTGATTTGCCAATGGTCACCCAGTAGGACAGTGGCAGAGCCATGAAAAGATCCAGGTTTCTGAGGCACAGTCCAGTGTTCTCTCCACTAGGCAATACTGCCTCTATGGGTGGGAAAAATTTACTTAGTGCTGGTCAAAAAAAAGGAGAGAGGAAAGAAAAAAATCAAGAATTTTTTTGCATTTTTCCCATTTTGATGACAAATATTCTATACGTTTCAAAAATTCAAAATATTTTACCAGTATAGAGCTGTGTGTTTTAAAAAAGGGGGGTGGGGGAAGAGTTATTCTTGATTTTTTTTCTGGTTTTCTTTGTCATCAAAATATGAATTTTTGACAACTTAAAAAGGTTCAAGCAACTCAGGTGTCCTACCAGGATTATTTCATGAAACACGAAATTATTTCATGTTAATAACGTAAGTGAGGATATTTTTTCCACATGTGATATTTTGATTACTCTGTATATTAAGGTACAAATGATAACTAGTTAATAAATGGTAAGTAAATGATTAATGGACATTTTAATAAAGGGTTAATCTGTTGCTACGGTTTGTTATAGGATCAAACAGGTTAAGAGTTTACTAATAACCATCTATAATCCCATCATCCTGATGTGCTTACAGCAAATACTACTCATCCCTGCAATATGACTATAACTACACCTGGTTGGAAAATGGGTTTCTTTTAGATGAAAAATTTAGACTTTTCACTGAAAAACTGAAAACCAAACATTTTCAGCAAAAATAAAAAGTTAAATTTTCAGATGAAAATGTTTTGGTTTTTGGCTGAAAAACTAAAAAAAAAGAGTTTTCTTTTTTTGTCAATAAGTCAGAATTGTCCCTTGAAAGCAAATACTTTCCACAGAAATTTTAATTCAGTGGAAAACCCATTTTTCCAGAGAAAATCCTTTGATGGAAATTTTTTTTACCAGCCCTCCTCACAATGTCCACTCATCATTTCTTAACGAGTTATAAATTAACTTGAATATAAAGTGTGGCTTTATTTTTGTCACCACACTGTGCATCTGTACGGTGTGTGAATGAAAATGAAATTACTTTCTAATGTTCTTGGCTATGTTTTCAGAGAGATGACCTAGATACCAGCAGTCCCACTTCCTCTGGAGCTGCGGTCAGGCTGGGCGCATCCCTCGAAGATAATGATGTAAACCAATCCAAAGATATGTTGGAAATGTGGAAAATACAGTCCAGGAAAAGAACTCAGACCCTTCCTAACAGGAAATCCTTCCTAACTGCTTCCTCTCAGGGGGAGAAAGCCAGCAGCGATAAAAATGACATATTCAGCAATGACTTTTGGACATCTTCAGGAAGTCAGTTCTCTCCGACTTCCCCAAAGGAACACAAAAGAACATTGTCTCAGGATCTTTTTAAGCTGCTCGACCGTCACCGGACTTCGACCTATGACAATGTCCCTACCTGCCAGGCAGAGAGTGGGGAGAGCACTTGCACTAGCCCTCTCAGCACAGCAAGCAGCAGCTCCAAGAAAGATTTGTTAGAAAACCAAAGCCCTAGCCTTGTGCCAAAGGAACTATTGGGTCCAAACATCGGTGCTGAGAACTGTGGCTCTGGTCAGGAGAACCAGGAGTTCCTTCGAAAGGTGATCCTGGGGCTGAAAAAAGAAATGGAAATGCAGAAAAAGGACTATGAAGAGCAAATAAAAAGGTAAATGATGGTTTGCAGTGTTGTTGTCGACATGTTGGTCCCAGGATAGTAAAATGACAAGTTGGGTGGGGTAATAGCTTTTATTATGATTTTTGGAAGTTGGTCCAATAAAAAATATGACCTCACCCACCTCTCTTCTCTAAGGTAAATAATTTTCAGTGCTGCATTCAGGTGAGTATGAAAACCTCAACTCACACTCTTATAGTATTATATTATAAAGGGTTGATTACTAGTATTACTATAGCATCATATAGTAGTAATTACTGATTTTATTGTAATATATGATAGTATTAATATTATATAAGATTAATTTCTGGTATTACTATAGTATTCTGTAATTTCTAAGGTTACTATAATATACTATTATAGTATCGATACTATACATGAGTAATTACTAGTATTACTATAGTATCATGAAGTAGTGATTACTTACATTACAACAGTATCATATCGCTCAATTAATACTGCTAATTACTAGTGTTACTGCACTATCATATAGCTGTAATTGCTAATGTTTTTTTAGTATCATATTATTACCATATTAATATTAGGCAATATTAATTACTATAGACTTGGCCATTATAGAGATAGGGGCCAGCCATGAAACTTGGATTTGGATCCAAATTTCTGCAGAGTTAAGGGTGGCTTATCTGAAATTTTGGTTTGGACTAAAGCTGGGAGAGAATCCGTTTTCCCATTTCACAAAAAAATTATGAGATTTTTGGAAATGTTTCTTGTCTCAAATTGAGATCCGAAATTGGGATGAAAGTCAAAACTGTGAAAATTTTCATGAACTGATAATCTGATTTTTTTTTTTTTAGATCAGGCCAATCAAAATGAGTTTTTTTGATAATTTCAAAAGGTTTTGTTTTAATTTTGACCAAAATGGGATGTGTCAACACCTTCTAAACTTTGCTTCAAATATGTTTTGAGTCAAGAAATTGTTGAAACTTGCCTTTTCTCATGAAAAGTTTCAGTTTTTGCCAAACTGGCATTTTCCAGCAAAAAAAGTTTAATTGAAAAATACCCGACCAGCTCTAGTTGGGTCCCATCTATAGGGCCCCAGTGCCGCAGGCCCCTTTGTGAGCTTGCAAGAGCAGAGAAAGGTGCATGCATCTTTGCCCCTCTCATCCTTTTTGTCCCCTTTGTAAGGACCAGACATAACTGCATCCCTTTCTAGTGACCCATAGACACCCTGAACTCACAGCTCCATTCATCCCTGCTGCTGCCAGTGAAGGGGAGCACATGCTAGGCCAATGGTTCTCAGCCTGTGGTCTGCAGATCCCACTATGTCTAAAGGGTCAGCAAAAGACTTAGACTGAAAACTGACTGAACAAATGTCAGCTATATATAGACAACAGATTTCCAAAGGGGTCCGCACCTTCACTCAAAATTTCCAAAGGGGCCCACAAATGAGAAAAGGTCAAAAACCACTATGGTAGATCCTTCTGTAGTGCATCAAAGCTCCTTCTAGGTCACTGGAGCTATGTCCCACCTCCAGTACAGGTCTGTAGCCAATAGACACAATTTGGTTCATAATTATCCCCACAGCTTTTTAGTTGCTGTGGATTCATTGGACGTGACAAAGTGTTATGGGATTGGGTAACGAGGCTGTGCATCATTCAGGGTAGCACTGCCCAGTATCGTATTGCTGAATGACATGGTGGTATAAGCTACCAGGAGCCACATGATGACCTTCCAGGGCTGTCCCCTGTCCTTCCCATTGCAGCCTGCAGAAGGAGAACTATGAAGTCTGGGCCAAAGTGGTGCGACTGAATGAAGAGATCGAGAAAGAGAAGAAGAAGTTTGCGGCGCTGGAATTGAAGCTTCAGAATGTGGAGCGCTCACGGGAAGACGTTGAGAAGAGGAACAAGGTGCTGGAGCAGGAGATCCAGGACTTCATCAAATCCATGAGTGGTCCCAGGGACAAAGGAAAATAAAAGAATGGACCTGGATGGGCACACACATGGAGTACAGCTGCATGGTGGATTATCCTCCCCTTTCAGATAGGAATTACCAGACTGGATTGAACCAGGGGTCTCTCTTGTCCAGAATTCTGTTGCTGTGAATGGCTAGCAGTAGCTGCTTCAGAGGAGCGTGTAAGGAGCCCTACAGGTTAATCTTCCTCTAGGGAAAGTTCCTTCCTGACCTCTAGTAGTGAGAGGTTGGTTTATGCCTTGAGGTAGGAGGGTTTACATCTTTTTCAAACTCTCTTTTGCTTTTTTAATCCTACTCTGTTCATGTTATCCATATACATGGCATGAATGATACCATGTGGCAGGGAGTTCCACGTGCTGATTGTACAGGATGCCCATTCACAGTGGCCCTGAAGGAATCTCTCTGTCACACACCAATTCCCTGGCCTGAAGAGTGATAACACTCATCCTGGGAGAAAGGACTGATGGTTTTTAAGTTTCTCAGAGGGGAAAAAAAATAACATTGAAAAACTGGACCCAGGAACTTGGAAGAGCCTGTGTCCTTATCATTATATAGGTGACTGCTTTGAGTTAGATTGGACATTGTACTGCACTCTACGGTTAAACCCCTTTTCTCCATCCTCTGCTCCTAGGCTGAGTGAAATTACAGTTTTCAGAATAAAGTCTACATTTTAGTATTGCTGTCAGAAAGATGGATAAAACCAACCAAATCACCTTATGCACCCCTCCTTCTCAGAAGTCCAGTGCAGAGTATATTTTACCTGTCACACTTTATATTAAGATTCCATTTATAAATAGTTTATAACAGGTTAATAAATCATAACTGTTTTAATAAATGGTTAGTCAATCATTTTAGATTGCTGTGGACTCCAATAGGCCAATAACATGCTAATAATGTGCTTATAACCATCTATAACACATGTAACCTGCTTATAATGTCATTTATTAACTCTTCACAAACCATTTATAACTCACAGAATAATAGAAATTGAAGACTGGAAGAGATCTTGATATGATCTTAGTCCAGTCCCTTGCACTAAGGCAGGACTAAGTATTATCTAGACCAGGAGTAGTCATTTATTTTTTGTCAAGGTGCAAATTTCTTGGTCGAGGTATACTCAGGGTCCAGATTCCAGAGAAAATAATAATAATAATAAAATAATAATAAGTAAATATAGAGATTTCGGAATCCATTTAAAAACGTCTGGTAGTCTGGATTTGGCTCACAGTCCACCTATTGACTACTCCTGATCTAGACCATCCCTGACAGGTGTTTGTCTAACCCAGTGTTTCCCAAACTTGGGACGCTGCTTGTTTAGGGAAAGCCACTGGCGGGCCGGGCCGGTTTGTTTACCTGCCGCATCTGCAGGTTCGGCCGATCGCGGCTCCCACTGGCCGCGGTTCGCTGCTCCAGGCCAATGGGAGCTGCTGGAAGTGGCACAGGCCCAAGGACATACTGGCTGCCGCTTCCAGCAGCTCCCATTGGCCTGGAGCAGCGAACCGCGGCCAGTGGGAGCCGCAATCAGCCGAACCTGCAGACGCGGCAGGTAAACAAACCGGCCCGGCCCGCCAGGGGCTTTCCCTAAACAAGCGGCATCCCAAGTTTGGGAAACATTGGTCTAACTTGTTTTTAAAAACCTCCAATGATGGAGATTCCACAACCCCCCTAGGTAATTTGTTCCAGTGCGTAACTACCTTCACAGTTAGGAAGCTTTTCCTAATGTCCAACCTAAACTGTCCTTGCTGCAATTTAAATCCATTAATTCTTGTCCTGTCCTCAGTGGATAAGGAGAACAATGTATCACCCTCCTCTCTATAACAACCTTTTACGTATATGACTGGAACTTTAATACAAAGGGTGACCCACAACCTTAACTAGCACAGCCAATGGGGCCTGCACCATTTCCCCTGAGAGACTTCTCTGTAGTTTAACAGTTCTGAACTTATATATGGTTTCACTTTATTTTTTACCATGGAGACAGGCTAGGGTGCGGAAAATGCAGCGTAAAGGCTGAGTTCATCTCTCATTTACACTGGTGCAACTCCTGATTTACACCAGTGTGCAGTTCAGATCAGAATTAGAACTTCAGGGCTGTTTTCTTCAGACAATGCGTTCGCTGACTCAATTTAAGGACTGAAGGATTCAGCCCTAAGCCCTAATACCTTGTGGTATTAGCTCGGCTGCTTGCTGCTTTGGCTGCTTCTTTTTCTGCTTTCCACCAGTGGGTCCCTCACAGGCAGCCCAGTTCCTCTGGCTAGGAGCTCATAGGGCTCTGTCGCTGCTGTAAGCTTCAGATTAGGAATCAAGTCAATACATCTGCAAGAAAACCCGTTCTTTCACTGGACATTCAGACATGGGAATGATTCATACATAGACCTATAGATTAAAAGGTCAGAAAGGACCACTGTGGTCCTCTACTCTGACCTCCTGCATAACATGGGCCATAGAATTTACCCACAGTACAAAAATGCACCTCAGACTAGTGCAGGGATCGGCAACCTTTGGCACACGGCCCATCAGGGAAATCCTCTGGAGGGCCAGGCCAGTTTGTTACTGGCAGATCCACAGGTTCGGCTGATCTCAGCTCCCACTGGCTGCAGTTCACCGTTCCAGGCCAATGGGAGCTGGGGGAAGTGGTGGCCAGCACATCCCTTGGCCTGTACCACTTCCCGCAGCCCCCATTGGCCTGGGATGGCGAACCGTGGCCAGTGGGAACTGCGATCGGCCAAACCTGCGGACGCTGCAGGTAAACAAACCGTCCCGGCCAGCCAACGGATTTCCCTGATAGGCCACGTGCCAAAGGTTGCAGATCTCTGGACTAGTGCCTTAATGGACATGAAAAGGGATGAGGTTTGGCGTCACAAGGTGTAGCTCCATTGCAGTCAGCTGGGTGCCCTATGTACTGTATAGTCAATGGTGGTGCATTCATCTGACCTCATTGGCTCAAAAGTTTGGCTTAAGTTCTGCTTGGGAAAGACTATGAGAAAAAAAAAAGCAGAGAAAAAACAACCGAATGCTGACAGTGTGAAAGGGAATGAGGAGTGGGGACAATGCTAATGCAAACGACAAATGTCTTCTCTGTATATAAAGTACCCATTTGTGCCATCCTAGCTGTAGTAGGGTTCTTCTGTCCCTAACACTCAGCCCAAGCTCTTTAAGCTAGAAATCACGCTGGCATTTCTTTAAACTGACACAGCCTCGTGATAAATCTGAGTTTCAAGTAAAGGGAACAGAAAGGTTTGGGGAAGTTGAACTATTTTTGGGAACCCTCCCAAAAAAGTTGTTCATTGGGTTTAAAAAATCCTCCTACTTCATCAGGTTCACCCATTGCCAATGCTCCAGGAATCTTTCAAAATCTGCAGCGCTCCTCAGTACTGCCCTCCCAAAACCTACATGATGGAAATAGCGTTAGTCTGTATCATTGCCAGAAAAATCTTGTTCCGATGATGTAATGATTATTGGCCCAGTGTGTTGTCACTCAGTAGCTTGTGAGAGGGAGCTGTGGATAAGCCAGAATGTTCTTGCCTGTGTCGTTTGAATTGAGCACAGTTGAATTAAGCTTCTTAATTAAAAGCAGTCATTATTTTTTCTAATGGGGCCTCTGGAGTCTTGAATGCTGTTACTGCAAATATAACAATCACCTGCCTTCTGAGGGAGGAGAGTCAGATGCAAGACAATCCACAGCCAGTCAGCTCATCCAGCAGAGGGGATAATCATGAGTTGTGTCTTATAATGCCCTCTACCCCATCAGCCTGGGAATTTAGGATCTTAGCTTGGATCCCATCACAGTAGTGCTTTGACTTAGATGAACAGGGCCAGATTCTCCAGCAGTGTAAATCAGTGGTTCTCAACCTAGGTGTAGGGCCCCCTGGCAGGGATGCGAGCAGGTTTCAGGAGGTCTGCCAAGCATGGCTGGCGTTAGACTTGCTAGGGCCCAGAGTTGAAAGCCGAACTCCCACTACACGGGACTGCAGCCTAGGGCCCTGAGTCCCACTGGGACTGAAGCTGAAGCCTGAACAACTTAGCTTCACAGTTCCCCCTGTGGTGTAGGGCCCCAGGCAACTGCCCTCCTTGCCACCCCCTAATACCAGCCCTGGCTTTTATATGCAGAAAAACAGTTGTGGCACAGCTGGGCCATGGAGTTTTTATAGCATGTTGGGGCTGGGAGATGACTCAGAAAAAAAAAGGTTGAGAACCCCTGGTGTAAATCAGCGAAAGTTCATTGACTTCAGCGGTGCTATCTGGAGGTACACGCTGAGGATCTGGCCAATAGATGATAGGACGGCCTTTCATGGGGATATAGGAGGGAAAGGGACCCCTTGGGTCACTGAGTCCAGTCCCCTGCTACTGCAGGCAATCCCTTCCTGTAATCTCCTTCATAAATTTATCAAGATTCTTCACCTTAGAACTATGTAGATAGTTTGTCCCCACTGCACAGGAGAAGCTGTTTCAAAACCTTCCATCACTTTCTTTCTATTCTAAGAACTATGGAGATTAGCGCCTACAAAGCTGATACTCCATGTGAGAAAACAGAAACAGCAGACAGCCCTGAAAAATAATGTGGCAGTGTTTGTGTTTGTGATTTCTTGTGATTTCCCAGCTAAAGAAAGGTTAGTCAACACTCTCTAGCCAAGGTAGCATGTACATAAAGTCAGCCACACCCAGAATAAGATAGCAAGATTGATATCATTTGAACTGTGGTTTAGTAGCTGGAACACTAACTAACTTAAAAATAGGTTATAAAACCAGAGCAAGACTGCAGATTTTCGGGGGAGGGGACCTTGTCTTTCTAAGTATTTTTAAAGCACTATTGACACCTTTGGCCTTAAATAATAAAAGTAAAAACATTGCTAAATGAGGTTCCTTACCAAGGTAAATGTCCCCGCCTCCCTCCTGCTCCCACAATAGAAATTAATCATGGAAAAAGACCTATTAAGTTATTTTCTCTGTCCCCTGCGGGTTGGAGGATTGTTCCCTACAATGGCATTCTTGTTGCAACCTTAGTTATGAGAAACAATAGTTTTCCCAGAATACACAATTATTTGGTCTGAAAGTCACCTCCAGTAGGCCAGAGCCTGAACCGAAAGTAATTAGATGAGGCTTTCATGGGCTAATTTCAGCAATGACCTAAACAACAGGGGTAAGTTACACAGCAGGTGCGTAGCAGGCTATAGTATTGATATGGCCCCATTACTGTAGTATCTCAGCACCTCACAATCTCTAATGTGTGTATCCTCAGAACACCCCTGTGAGGCAGGGCAGTGCTATTATCCTCATTGTACAGATGGAAAACTGAGGCACGGAGGCTAAGTGACTTGCCCAGGGTCACTCAGGAAGTCTGTAACAGAGCAGGACCTAAATCTAGCTCCTACACTCAGCACTGTAAGTCATAAGCTGTAGGCTACATCCACCCTGAGGGACACAGCACAAAACTCCCAGACCTAGGGCCTGAAGCAGTTCTTAGCATAACCATGTTTACACTGCAATCAGAGGTGTGGTTGCAGAACCTATACACATACCTGAGCTGAGCGAGCTGATTTAGCTCCAGTAATTATAACAGTGAAGCTGCTGCTGGAGGGGCTGTACGAGCGCACCAGGGCCCCTGGGTTTGTACTTGAGTGGCTAGCCCATGCAAACTATTGTTACTCAAGCAAACTAGATCAAAGCTAGCTTGGCTCCATCTAGACATGCTGCAGTCTCCCCCGGTGCAGACAGATGCTAAGGAAGTGATGTGAACTGAACTACTCAAAACCATCTCAGTGTTGTGTGCTGCTCACTCCCACACCCAGCCTCCCCCATGCTTGCAAAGTCTCTTCCAGCCAGCTAAGGAGTGTTTACAACCCCAGGGGCAAGACTCCTTCCCCAGTGTTTAATTGGGTAGGAAATGGAAGTCAGAAGAAGGTACTGTCACTTTGCACCAATTTACATAAGAGCATAAGTGATTTCTCTCTCCTGTCATCCATCGCCACCCTCCGGCAAACAGAGGCTAGGGACACCATTCCTTACTCATCCTGGCTAAGAGCCATTAATGGACTTAACCTCCATGAATTTATCTAGTTCTCTTTTAAACCCTGTTTTAAACCCTGTTATAGTCATGCTTCTTTTAGTACAGGTTTCAGAGGGGTAGCTGTGTTAGTCTGTATCAGCGGGTACGTCTACACTACAGGATAAATTCGAATTAGCTAAAACTGATTTTATACAACAGATATTATAAAGTCGATTGTGCGCGTCCACACTAGGCACATTAATTTGGTGGTGTGCGTCCGTGGTCCGAGGATAGCGTTGATTTCTGGAGCGATGCATTGTGGGTAGCTACTGTAAAAGAAAGAGGCCAATAACGTCGATTTGCGTCCACACTAGCCCTAAATCGATATAGTAATATAGATTTTAGCGTTACTCGTCTCGTTTTGTAAGAGTACAGAAATCGATTTAAAGAACCCTTTAAATCGATATAAAGAGCAGTGTAGTGTGGACGGGCGCAGCGTTAAATAGATTTAACGCTGTTAAAATCGGTTTAACAGCGTAGTGTGGACCAGGCCAGCAAGAACAATGAGGAGTCCTTGTGGCACCTTAGAGACTAACAAATTTATTTGGGCATAAGCTTTCATGGGCTATAACCCACTTCATCAGATGCATGGAATGGAAAAATACAGTAGGCAGGAATAAATGCACAGCACATGAAAAATTGGGAGTTGCCTTACCAAGTGCGGGGGGCAGTGCTAGGGTGACCAGATGTCCCAATTTTATAGGGACAGTCCTGATATTTGAACATTTTTCTTATATAGGTTCATATTACCCCCCACCCCCTGTCCTGATTTTTCACACTTTCTATCTGGTCACCCTAGTCAGTGCTAACAAGGCCAATTCAATTAGGGTGGATGTGGCCAGTTTCCAGCAGTTGACAAGAAGGGGTGAATATCAACAGAGGGAAAATTACTTTTTGCAGTGCACTATTAGTATTAGTATCATTATTAGTACAGGTTTCAGAGCCCGAGTGTGATTTACATGCTGATTGGCTGTGTAACATGAATAGCAGCTAAAAGGAAGGCATGAGATAAAGCAGCTGGAGTTTGCATTGTTCCTCTCTCCGGGAGGAGAAATCTCCAAAGTGCCTATATCAGAATCACAGTAGGACTCACTTCGGGTTTCCAGTCTGGACCCAGGAGAGTTTAACGCTCTACTCCAGAGCATCTAAGAGAAATGATTCTGACCACATCCAAGATCTGCATTCCAAGCCCCATGCATAGGACTGCAAGGCCTGTCAGAGTGCTCTGTACAAAAGAAATAGTATACGTGGCAATGCCAATTCTTTGAGTGCATCCATGCTGCCACCTACAGGTCTCCATCTAGCATTGTAATATGATCCCCACTCATAGAAGACCGTGGTAGTCCTCAAGGTAGTCACCATATATATGCCTAGGCCAAACACTTCCATATGTGCTCATTGATTTTTGCGCTGTTTGAGAATTTTTCAGGGCCCTCTTTACACACATTCATTTTTCTCTCATGTCTGATTTCCAATAAGTGTTTCCACTTCAATCAATCAACCAGTCAATCAAACCAAGGTTTTAAAGTGAACCTGCTACTGGTGAAAATTTTCAGATCAGCAGCCCTGGCCTCTCTTCCTCATGCAGATCTTCTCCATGCCAAACAATGGCCCAGTCTACATTAGAGAGAAGTTGTGTTAACCAGAACTATTTTAAATGTACTTCTCCCACATGTTCAAAAAGGTGCTAACTTGCTTTCCCTAGACCAGGCCTCACAGTTACAAGAGTTCTGTATCAAAGGTAGGTACATAGTTGTAGATATGCGCATAAGTAGCTAGCTAATTTAAAAAGAGCCAGGGACTGGCATACAAAAATAGGTAGTGTTGGTCATAAGTTCGTAGGTTCAGTATTGTTGATACACAATGGGAATGGCTTTCTGAGTTCTTAACACTTGAAGTGTTCTGCTGGTACTGAAAAACATAGTTTGCCTCACTGTAAATGGGACTCCTGACACTCTGGACTCAGCTGCTTCACCGCTCAGTAGAAATGACAGAAAGTTGTTACCACCTACCAGGTGTTTTCTGGCTCTTCTTCCTCCTCCTAGCTCCAACATTGAGTTCTTTGTTCTAGCATTTGCTATAAAAACTTGATCCCCTTTAAAATAATGTATTAAAAATGACCACTAAAAGACCCTTTCTGCTATCCTCCTTCTTCCAAAGTATTAGGCAACAGTGGCATATATCACCCTCTGAAAAGTGGGTGCCATCTAGTGCCAGGTGTCCACATCACAAAATTCAGCCTCATAATTGACACTAATCCCCCCCTCCCCACACACTCACACATGTGTCCCTTCCCCCATTTTTGGCAGTTTCATCAGATATAGGGTGATCAGATGTCCCATTTTTAAAGGGACAGACACAGTTTTGGGGACTTTTTCTTATATTAGTGCCTATTACCGCCCACCCCCTGTCTCGTTTTTTCACAATTGCTATCTGGTAACGCTAATCAGAGAGGCCAAGAGCTGAATGGGCCCTGGAGACTGAACTCACTTTTTTTTGTACATTTGAAGACCAGAAGAGACCATCTTCTGGTCTAATACTAATCTTCTGCTTCTAATACTAAAGAGAAAGGAGGGTCAGGGCAAAACTGAAAGGCAAGATCAAACCAGTATCTTAGATGCCTATATACAAATGCGATAAGTATGGGTAATAAGCAGGAAGAACTGGAAGTACTAATAAATAAATACAACTATGACATTGTTGGCATCACTGAAACTTGGTAGGATAATACACATGATTGGAATGTTGGTGTGGATGGGTATAGTTTGCTCAGGAAGCATAGACAGGGGAAAAAGGGAGGAGATGTTGCCTTATATATTAAAAATGTACACACATGGACTGAGGTGGAGATGGACATAGGAGACGGAAGTGTTGAGAGTCTCTGGGTTAGGATAAAAGGGGTAAAAAACAAGGGTGATGTCGTGCTAGGAGTCTACTACAGGCCACCTAACCAAGTGGAAGAGGTGGATGAGGCTTTTTTTAAACAACTAACAAAATCATCCAAAGCCCAAGATTTGGTGGTGATGGGGGACTTCAACTATCCAGATATATGTTGGGAAAATAACACCATGGGGCACAGACTATCCAGTAAGTTCCTGGACTGCATTGCAGACAACTTTTTATTTCAGAAGGTTGAAAAATCTGCTAGGGGGGAAGCTGTTCTAGACTTGATTTTAACAAATAGGGAGGAACTCGTTGAGAATTTGAAAGTAGAAGGCAGTTTGGGTGAAAGTGATCATGAAATCATAGAGTTTGCAATTCTAAGGAAGGGTAGAAGGGAGTACAGCAAAATAGAGACAATGGATTTCAGGAAGGCAGATTTTGGTAAGCTCAGAGAACTGATAGGTAAGGTCCCATGGGAATCAAGACTGAGGGGAAAAACAACTGAGGAGAGTTGGCAGTTTTTCAAAGGGACACTATTAAGGGCCCAAAAGCAAGCTATTCCGATGGGTAGAAAAGATAGAAAATGTGGCAAAAGACCACCTTGGCTTAACCAAGGATCTTGCATGACCTAAAAAATAAAAAGGAGTCATATAAAAAATGGAAACTAGGTCAGATTACAAAGGATGAATATAGGCAAATAACACAGGAATGCAGGGGCAAGATTAGAAAGGCAAAGGCACAAAATAAGCTCAAACTAGCTATGGGAATAAAGGGAAACAAGATGACTTTTTATCAATACATAAGAAGCAAGAGGAAGACCAAGGACAGGGTAGGCCCACTGCTCAGTGAGGAGGGAGAAACAGTAACAGGAAACTTGGAAATGACAGAGATGCTTAATGACTTCTTTGTTTCGGTCTTCACTGAGAAGTCTGAAGGAATGTCTAACATAGTGAATGCTTATGGGAAGGGGGTAGGTTTAGAAGATAAAATAAAAAAAGAGCAAGTTAAAAATCACTTAGAAAAGTTAGATGCCTGCAAGTCACCAGGGCCTGATGAAATGCATCCTAGAATACTCAAGGAGTTAATAGAGGAGGTATCTGAGCCTCTAGCTATTATCTTTGGAAAGTCATGGGAGACGGGAGAGATTCCAGAAGACTGGAAAAGGGCAAATATAGTGCCCATCTATAAAAAGGGAAATAAAAACAACCCAGGAAACTACAGACCAGTTAGTTTAACTTCTGTGCCAGGGAAGATAGTAGAGCAAGTAATTAAAGAAATCATCTGCAAACACTTGGAAGGTGGTAAGGTGATAGGGAATAGCCAGCATGGATTTGTAAAGAACAAATCATGTCAAACCAATCTGATAGCTTTCTTTGATAGGATAACGAGCCTTGTGGATAAGGGAGAAGCGGTGGATGTGGTATACCTAGACTTTAGTAAGGCATTTGTTACGGTCTCGCATGATATCCTTATCGATAAACTAGGCAAATACAATTTAGATGGGGCTACTATAAGGTGGGTGCATAACTGGCTGGATAACCGTACTCAGAGAGTAGTTACTAATGGCTCCCAATCCTGCTGGAAAGGTATAACAAGTGGGGTTCCTCAGGGGTCTGTTTTGGGACCGGCTCTGTTCAATATCTTCATCAACGACTTACATGTTGGCACAGAAAGTATGCTTATTAAGTTTGCAGACGATATCAAACTGGGAGGGATTGCAACTGCTTTGGAGGACAGGGTCAAAATTCAAAATGATCTGGACAAATTGGAGAAATGGTCTGAGGTAAACCGGATGAAGTTCAATAAAGACAAATGCAAAGTGCTCCACTTAGGAAGGAACAATCAGTTTCACACATACAGAATGGGAAGAGACTGTCTAGGAATGAGTATGGCAGAAAGAGATCTAGGGGTCATAGTGGACCACAAGCTAAATATGAGACAACAGTGTGATACTGTTGCAAAAAAAGCAAACATGATTCTGGGATGCATTAACAGGTGTGTAGTATTGTGTCCAGTTCTGGGCACCGCATTTCAAGAAAGATGTGGAGAAATTGAAGAGTGTCCAGAGAAAAGCAACAAGAATGATTAAAGGTCTTGAGAACATGACCTATAAAGGAAGGCTGAACGTTTATTTAGTTTGGAAAAGAGAAGACTGAGAGGGGACATGATAGCAGTTTTCAGGTATCTAAAAGGGTGTCATCAGGAGGAGAGAGAAAACTTGTTCACCTTAGCCTCTAATGATAGAACAAGAAGCAATGGGCTTAAACTGCAGCAAGGGAGATTTAGGTTGGACATTAGGAAAAAGTTCCTAACTGTTAGGGTAGTTAAACACTGGAATAAATTGCCTAGGGAGGTTGTGGAATCTCTATCTCTGGAGATATTTTAGAGTAGGTTAGATAAATGTCTATCAGGGATGGTCTAGACAGTATTTGGTCCTGCCATGAGGGCAGAGGACTGGACTCGATGACCTCTCGAGGTCCCTTCCAGTCCTAGAGTCTATGAATCTTGATCACCTCCTGCATAACACAGGCCAAAGAACCTCACTCAGTAATTCCTGCATCAGACCCCTAACTTCTGGCTGAGTTATGGCATAGTTTTTAGAAAGACATCCAGTTTTGACTTAAAAACTGCAAGTGATGGAGAATCCAACCATGTCCCTAGGCAAGTTGTCCCAATGGTTAATTACCTTTGCAATTAAAAATTTGCATCTTATTTCTAGTCTGAGTTTTTCCAGCTTCAGCTTCCAACCATTGGATCTCATTATGACCTTTTCTTAGTGGTGCTCTTCTTCGTTTAGGGTCAAAGCACGTTAGTTAGTTGGGCAGAACCTTGTGTTACCATTTGGTGGACAACTAGAAATAGGTCTATGGGAAACATGAAGTAGGTCTATGGGAAATATTAACATCTGTGCTGGATATGTCACAGGATCCTCTCTGTTGAGATCAAACATATGAAGAGGCAGCTAATTCCTTAATAGACCAACAGCAGATCTTAGTGACGTGAGAAAGCTTGGCTGGTTCTCAAAGCTCTCTGAGATCAGGACAAGTGCATGTTAATTTGGTATAAACTACAAATTCCACCACTTCCTTTGCAGATAGGCCAGAAGAAGGACCTCTGTCCAACCACATCTGTTTTCAAAGATCAGAAAAACCTCCTCAAAGATTTTCTGACCATTAAAATTTGCAGTGTTTGCAACAATACTATTTAAAGGATGCACACATTCTGATCTGGAGGTCGGGCAAGCTGGAAACTCCTACTGCATGGGGCCGGGAAGGGAGCGGGGAGCAAACAGCTCTGGCGGGTAATATAGGCATGCCATCAAATGAGTGTTAGTGGTGGTGTGTGTATGTGACTTCACTCTGTATTAGGGATCTGGCTTCACTTTGTATTAGACATGGCCCAAACCCACACTCTGTCTCTGAAGACACTAGACCCCGAGGAAGGTTCACATCAGGGGCTGAACCAAAGATAGATCTGAATCTGAACTCTGTGCCTACGGCCCACACAAGACAGCTGTTGGCAATCCCAAAATCAGATCCTACCCTGGAACAGATGCATTTCACACCCTTTGCCATTGTCCACAGTCATTGGCCCAGTCCTTTCAGTTGGAGGGGGATGTATTCTTTGCCTGGACAGGTCATCCCCCCAAAAAACAAACAAACAAACAAACAAACAATAAAAATATCTCTGTGCCTCAGTTTCCCCATCTGTAAAATGGCGATAATGATCCTGACCTTCTTTGCAAAGTGATTTGCTATCTATTGATGAAAAGTGCTGGATAACAACCGGGTATTATTATTATTTACACCTGTACAAAGCTGCCATTCTCATGTGGCAGAATTTTACATCCACTTGGCCCTTCTGTTGCACAGGTATAACTGATTGTGCAAGGTTCAGGGTCATGGAGAACCAGGCCCATTGAGTTTAACAAAGATCAGTCTCTTTTTTAAGATGTTTTCACCCTAGGGAATTGTATGGCAGGAACAGAATTCTCTCTTCAGTTCTATAGAATATTTTGAAAAACATAGATTTTCATCCTCTGTTAGACTCCGTAGGAGTTTTCTACACTTGGAGCAATTATAACTTCACTCATATACTTGAATAGCTCTGTACTCTTTTAACTATGCATGAACGAGCAAAACAACATCACATCTACCAGGCCAAAGATTTGGAGTATAAATCAGCTTTCTCTACTGATATTGTCAGATTAACAGAAACAATCCATTTCCCATAGCTCCTGTACATTTGCATCCTTGGACAGAAGGAGGTGTTCCTATTCGGTACACGGAGTGAGGATATAAAATCCTCTTTCTCACATGATTCTGTTTGGATCTGAAAGCAGTCACATTTAGGATGCCTTTTCCCCGCAAGTTTTATCAATGTTGCATTTTTGGCATGATTGTAATGGTTCTTTTTTTAGCTTGGCTGCTGCATAAAATAGAAAGTTTTTCTTTTTTTGTTCAAGAAAGGTTAGACGGACATGTGGGAAAGCTATCTAGACATTAACCAGGGCTTGTCCGTAAGAGAGGACAGTAAGACAGTGAACATGTTTTTCACCACTAGATTTATAACTAAAACCCGGGGCTCCAAAGAAAAAAAAATTGGGCTACTCATGCGAATAACTTCTCAGCAACATGAGTAAAGAATTGACAAACTAGCCCTTGATTAAGTGACCAGCTGCCATTGAAACCCAGTGGGAGCTGGGGATCTATCCCCCATCTGTGCCTTTGAAAATCTCCTCCATCCTTACTGTGAGTAATTCCTTACTCTCTGAGTAGTTGCCTGTTTTCAAGATACTATTCAGTGATAGTAAAGGCTGGTACAACGTGGCCCTCTACAGTAACCCAACAGTGCTGCCTGTACCAATATAGAATTCTACCTAGGTTCTTCCATGACCGCTGGTCAGGGAAATAACCCACTTCCTTCCCTGATGAACCAAGGGACGCATCCCACCCATGTACCTATTCGCTACATCAATACTGACTTGGACTCTAAATACACTCTATGTGTGGTGTACTCGAGATCACTTATTAACTGGCTTTAAAAACTCCTGCACCCCAATCTGGGTCTATGCTGGTTATGTACTGTGCATGTATCTTGTGAACCTTGTAACCGATATTTATAATCTCTCAGAACTCAACCTGACCACAGATGTACAGTACCTTCCTTCTTAACTTGTGTAGATTTGATTTTAAACATTAGCTTTAATAAAATTTTTAAATTTGAACTGTGCACAATTGTTAATGAATTTATCTTGACAGGCAGGGAAGTAGCATTACCCCCTTCACCCCTTTTACAGCTAAGTCATAAAAAGCATGAAGTGTGAATCCCTTAGCTACTCACACAAGCACTCCCAATAGGATTGTGTGTAAGTAACTGCTACAGCGGAGGTGATTTGCAGTGTGAATAATATACACTGTTTAAACCCTGGGTAATGACAGTGTGCACAGTTTACACTGTAGTTATTTTATACCCTGAGGAACTGTGCTGTGATTTCACACCACAGATCGTTTCCATCAGGGATAGTCTACACTAACAATCAATGTTGCTGATAGTCTACACAGCATGGGTAATTTGCACCATGAATAGTTTACACTTCAGATAGTTTAAACTTGAAAGAGTTTAGATTGCAGGTAGCGTACTCTGCAAGCAATTCACTCCATGAGTACAGGATTGGCCTAGTGTACAGGAAATGCTGTGCAGGGAATTTTTCAGTACTGGAGTACTCCCATCCGTCACAAGCAGAGCCGTTCACTGTTTATATACAGCCCTCTCAGAAATGGTGGCACTATTTTGTCCTCACCCAGCATATTTTCCTGACCCTCTATTAGAAGCAATGGAGCACACTCTTATGTACAGTAATATCATCTGCAGCCGCTGGTGCGGCTTGTGCAAATTTGCCTTATCACGCGTAAAAACATGATGTGATATTTAGACCCTCTTAACACAATGTTCCGATAACAGGAACTGGGAACAAGGGAATGTTCCTTTAATCTCTTCAGCTGGCTGAGTTGCTGTTGCTGCATCCAAAGAGCTATTTTCAAACCAGTGCATTTAACTATGGGTAAAACAGCTGGAGTGGGGAGGAGGGGAATGGGGAGGAGTGTTAGTCTCTTATTAAAGAAATTAGCACAGATATAAGAGTGTATGCCCTTTGCTTCTTGAGCACGAGTGGCTAATTCTTCCTTTCCCCAGTCAACGTTTCCTTGCTTCCCTTCTGTTCTCACCTCTGTGATAATAATTGGCACAGGTTCTGATCCAATGTGAAAGACTTCCAAGGACTTCAGTGGGCTTTGCCTGAGGCCCCTAGTCAATATCTACACACAAAGATTTAATTCTATCATTCTTTTCGGTGACACTCTTGTCCTGCAGCCATTACTCATGTGAGTAAATCCCCTAGACTTCCAATGCCAGATGCCAACAGCCACCTTTGCAGTCAGATTTTCCAAAATGCTCAGCACGCAATATACATGCCCAGTGTGCTGAGGTCTGCTGAAAACCTGTCCCCATTTTTGGGCGCTGAGGATTATTCGCCTGAGTGATGACGGCAGGACTGGACCCTAAATTTGCTCTATCATTACTTTGCCTCATAGTTAACTTTGGCTGGAAGACGAGAATCTGTGTGGCGGTTTTTAATGGTGTTAGTTGGGGACTTCAGTCAAGTATCTAGTAGACAGTTTTCCAGAACACAAGATCTAACACCCCTGTTGGCAGGCGTAGCGGAGAAGCGAAGGATTGAATGTCCTATGGAAACTGAAGTATTTTCACACCCTTAGAGGTGTTCTTTCCATAGCAGGAGTGATGGGGGTTTATTGCTGTGACATGCAGCACAGGAAAAGTTTGCTCTGCAGCTGCCCATGATCCTGGCCAGTGATCTGTGGTTTCCAGGGCCCTCATCCTATCGCATTCTTTAAGCACTGCATTTACTGGACAAAGAAAAGACACAGGATGCTTTTCACATAGCCATAATAATACCTAGTTCTTATATAGCATTTTTCATCTGTGGCTCTCAAAGTGCTTTATGAAGTAGGTCAGTATCCCTAAGCCCATTTTATAGATGGGGAAACTGAGGCACAGAGTGCCAAAGGTTACTCACTGGCAGATCAGCAACTAGAATGCAGGTCTTGTGATCTATGCACTTGGCAACACCACCTCTCTGTTGTTATTTAGTATTCACAGAACTTTATTGCAATTTACTGCACAGAATAGCTTTTGAGTTGCTAAACTACAAATGCATGCAGTTGTCAGGATAGCCTGTCTGAAACCACTTCTACCGCACAAAAAACAACTTTCTAATAGAACTCCTGGCCTGTTATGCCAGTGTAAGTCAGGAGCAACTCCATGGAAGAGTGGCCTTACACCAGTCAGTGCACCCTCCATAGTCCACATTACTGCTCCATGTAGACAAGCCAGGGAGCAGGGACATCACCTGTTTAATCACATTGAACTGGGAAAGAGTTGAAGTCAACATGAATTGAGTAACCATGTCTGGTAATTTTTCTGTGTTTATTGGATAAACACTGATTTCATTTGTTTGTGTCTTGCCGTTTATCAGTTAAACCCTAAAATCAGAAGCCCCAAACATGTCTCTCTCTCTATTTCTCTCTGCTCCACTCCCTGCCTTCTCCCTAGCCAATGCAGGCATTCCAACTCTCCCCTTTCCTGCAGCTTGGCTACTGCTGGTTGAAGTCAGATCCTTCACTAATCAGCTCCTGAATCTCTGTGTCCTTTTGACTTTCCATCTCCTTTCACCTCTCAGCTGATCATATCTCCTTTGTCTGTCGTTCTTCCTCATTCTCGCCCTTTGCTGGCATCTGCCATTTCACTCTATAGTTCCATTTTTTAAAATCCATTTTAGGATACCATTTGTTTGAGAAGCACTATGCAAATAAGACCCTTGCTCCTGCAGATGACTGCACAATGCATTGTAGCATCCAGACCTAACACTGTATTGCACTGGTTTGCATTTATTCTGCCACACAGATTCTCGTCTTCCAGCCAAAGTGAACTGTCTCTATAAATTACATTTATACCAGAGCAGTGCAAAGGAGCTTTGGTGTAAATGAGAATCAGGTTTCATAGCGAAATCATAACTGGCAGCATCTTATTTCATTTGTACTGAATTTTTATTTCCTCCTTTTTATCCTGTAGCTGACCCTTTGTATCCTGAATAGACTAGTCTCCCTGATACACCCATACATATAAAGGCCTGATTCTCCTTTCATTTACACCTGCAACCATGCATTTACTTTAATGGCTTTGCTCCAGATTTATGCTGGTATGAGTGAAAGGAGGATCAGGATATTTATTTGTCTAGTTTTCTTGATCATTGGGATCAACTCCTGTTATCACTGAGGTAAGCAACACCCTTTGGTACATTTGACATGCAGGTTCAGAAACTTACTAGCACAATGAGATTGGACCCTCCCACCAGTTGGCATTGTCAGGGCCTTGGCTTGGGGTCAAGAACATCACAAGAAGTTATGGAAAAGCACTAGGAGATTACATTGCTGTCACCCACTCCTAACCGTTCCTGTCTATTCAGAGAGTGAAGCAAAAATATAAAGCCTTGCAGAGAGTGGCCAGCAATATGGATTTTAAAAATGAATTCATGGCAGAGTCATTCTTCTGTTTTGTTTGATGGCTCAGAAATAATACCCAGGGATTCAGACTGGGTGCAAAGCATGTTGGCACCTAACACAATGCACAGCCGAGATATAATGTTGTCTGCATCCATGCTTTCACTTAGGAAGGATGGTCAATTGTTAGAGCATTAACTGAGGGGTAAGGAGGCCATGTTCAATTTCCTGCTTCTTGTGTGCCCTTTGGCAAGGCGACTGGTCTCTCTGTACTGTGTTCCCCATCTTTCTTTCGTGTGTAGTTATATGGCCTCCATTAGTAACCCATGCGATGTAGGGAAGTGGTATTATCCTCATTTCACAGATGCTGAACTGAGGCCCAGAGAGACTAAGGATACATCTACACTGCAACTGTAATTTCCAGCTCGGGTACACATACCTGGGCTAGCTTTGATCAAGCTAGCATGCTAAAAACAGCTGTGTAGCTGCAGCCACAAGGGAGGTGGTACAGACTGATTGCCCCAAGTATGGGCCTAACATTGCAGATGGGACTGTACTTGGGGGCGTTGGCCCAAGTTTGAATAAAGCCTGCTCTCCCACAGCACAGGACATAGAGGGACACTGAAGAAGATGGCTGCAATTCAGTTTTGTGGCAGAGAGTCCAGCTAAACAATGTAGCAACAACACAAATGATACCTTGCACTTTGGTGGCACCTTTCGATCAAGGACTGTAGGGAGGCGGTGTGGCTCCCCTCCTCCCTAGGGAGGGTTGAGCCCCGTCAATCACCCCCCAGGGCGGAACCGCTGGGAGGAAGTCCCGCCCCTCAAAGGGTCAGGTGGCGACCCGGAAGGATAAAAGCCAGGCCTCAGCCCTCAGTCAGGCCCTGGCCACCGGCAGAAGCAGAAGTGCCCGCTGACCCTCCTCACCGGGAAGCCGCTGAGGCCCGAGGCCGGTGGGAGCTGCCCCGCAGTCGCTACGACCAGGAGCTGCCAGAGCTGCCCCGCAGTCGCTACGACCAGGAGCTGCTGGAGCTGCCTCGCAGTCGCTACGGCCCCGAGGAGCCGCTAGACCAGACCTGGTCCGCCGTCCCGGAGGTATTCCCAGACCTACCGCCCTGCCCGGACTGGGAGGAGCCCATGGTACTGGACACCCCAATGGACCAGGTAGGAACCAGGGGGGAGGCTGGAAGTAGCCCGGGGGCAGCTGACTACAGTCAGGCTGCAGAAGGCCCTGCACCTATGTCAGTGTGTTTCGGTCAGGACCTCCCCACTGACCGCCACTAGTGGCGTCAGCCGCTACTAGGGCCCCGGGCTGGAACGCAGAGGAGTGGGAGGGCCTGCGTTCCCCCTGCCACCCGTAACCGGGTGGCAGACTCCCCCGCTTCCCACCTAGTGTCACTGCCCTGCCCTGCTCCAAAGGCCAGAGCTAACTGAACTGTGTTTGGTGCCCCGCCCGAGCCAAGGGCTGGGCCCCCTTTGACTTTGCCACTGCTCTGCCCTGCTCCAAAGGGCCAGAGCTAACTGAACTGTGTTTGGTGCCCCCCCCCGTCCCAAGGGCTGGCCCCCTGGTATTTAACTGTGTAGCTGTTCGGTCCCGTGCACAGGGTCTGAACCGCCTGAGCGGACTGTGATCCCGAGGGCAGAAGCCCTCGGACAACGAGACGAGGCCAGTGTGGCTCCCCTCCCCCTAGGGAGGGTTGAGCCCCGGCACCCCCTCGTCCACAAGAACCAACAGTATAAATGCTGGAACAGGGTGTCTTTTATGTAAAGATCACACAATACTCTACAGATATTAATTCACTAAGCACACACGCCCCCCAACTCCCCATTTTTTGCTTGTTTTTTGACACCAAAACACAAAAAAATTCCGCTGAAAATTTTTCAGTTTTCGAACAAAAACCTGAAAACTTGAAGAAAATATTTGACAAAATGATTTCTTCCCCGGTTTTCACTGACATTTTTCATGGGAATATAACACATTCCCCAACCTAAGTGTGGCAAATTGCCGGCACTACTATGATGGGTCTCGCGCTGTCTCTTCTTGGGGAGTGTGGGGTTCAGGGCATTGTTTCTTGCCCATGAACTGGGATATTAACTGCCCCACTGGTGTCCTAGAGGAGGAGAGTGGAGAGGGAGGGACCCAGGCCCACCCTCTACTCCGGGTCCCAGCCTAGGAGTCGTAGGGATAGTGGTAAACCACCTGAACTAGCAGTTCCTTCCCCTGGGCTACTTCCCTCTCCTGCCCTTCAACTTGTGATGGCTTCCTGCCCTCCTTCTGCAGGTGTCCCTTTACCTAGGGTCTTGGTCTTCTTAGCTCACAGCAGCACTTCTCCAAACTTTCCTCTGCTTCCCTCCAAACTGTTCTCTACTCCAGCACCAATCCTTTCTGATCCAACTCCTCCAAACTGCTCTCTGTTCCAACACACCCTTCTGTTTGGTTGAAGCAGGGTTTTTTAATCAGGCGACTGGCTTCAGGTGCTCTAACTGGCTTCAGGTGCTTTAATCAATCTATAACAAACTTTCTTCCCTCTACAGGGAATAAGGCTCCCTTCTAACCCTCTCCTGCTGCCCTCTGGCCATGCTGTATCACATATCCCCAGCCCCTGCTCAAAACCATGGGGCTGGGCTACTTGGGAAGAGAGGCAGTGCTGTTGTGATAGGCCATCAGAGTTGCCATGTTGGCTTCCGGCCCTATGCTGTACCTGGAAATGGAAGGGCTGCAGGGATAGGAACCACCTATCTTTCTTGCATTCCTTTCCTTGTTTCTGTGCATCCACTGGAGAGGGGCATGGTCTGTCACGAGGGTAAATCACTGCCCCAGTAGGTAGTAGCAGAGAGTCTCCATAGTCCATTTTACCGCCAGACATTCCTTTTCAATGACGGCATACTTTTGTTCCCTGGGGAGGAGTTTCCAGCTGAGGTACAAGATTGAGTGCTCCTCCTCCCCTACTATCTGCGAAAGAAGAGCTCCTAGCCCTACCTCCGAGGCATCTGTTTGTAGGATGAATTCCTTCTCGAAGTCTGGGGCTATGAGTACTGGATGGCAGCAGAGGGCTGTCCTTAAATCTGCAAATGCTTCTTCTGCCGCATCAATCCACTTTACTATCTCGGGGCCCTGAGCCTTTATCAGATCCGTCAATGGCTCTGCTCTTGTGGCGAAATGAGGGGTGAATTTCCGATAGTATCCTACTATCCCTAGAAATGCCCTGACCTGCTTTTTGCGGACTGGTCGAGGCCAACCTTGTATTGCCTCCACTTTGTTCCATGGGGGTTTCACCAAACCTCTCCCTACTACATACCCAAGGTATCTGGCCTCAGGTAGTCGTATCACGGGCTTGAGAGGGTTGGCAGTGAGGCTGGGCTTCCACAGGTCCTCTAGCACTGCTTCTACTTTTCCAAGGTGCATTTTCCAGTCAGGGCTATGGATGACTATGTCGTCTGGATAGGCGGCGACATACTTGGCATGAGGTCGCAGCAATTTATCCATAAGTCATTGGAATGTTGCAGGGGATTCATGGAGTACGAAAAGAAGGACAGTGTATTGGAACAGGCCATCAGGTGTAGAGAAGGCAGTCTTCTCTTTGGCATCCTTGGCCAGGGGAATTTGCCAATATCCTTTGGTCAGGTTCAGGGTCGTTAGGTATCGGGCCTTGCCTAACGGATCAACGAGCTCATCAATGCGTGGTATCAGATAGGCATCGAATTGGAATACTTCATTCAACTTCCAGAAGTCGTTGCAAAACCTCAGGGTGCCATCAGGCTTGGGGACTAGGATGATAGGGCTGGACCACTGACTGTGAGATTCTTCAATAACCCCGAGTTCCAGCATCTTCTTCATTTCTGTCCTAATTTCTTCCCTTTTAGCTTTCGGTATTTGGTATGGTCTGATCGTCACCCTTACTTTGGGACTGGTGACAATATGATGTTGGACCAGTGTCATATGGCCCGGCTGTGTACAGAATATGTCCTGGTTCCGTTGGATCATATCAATGACCTCTGTTCGTTGTTCTGGGGTTAACTCAGGAGATATCTTCACCTGCCCCCATGGGTCGTCTGTCTGGGGTGGAGCTCCCCAAATGACCAGGCATGTCTCTCAGTCACGCCAGGGCTTCAGTAAGTTGATGTGGTAGATTTGCTCTGGCTTTCGGCGGTCTGGTTGTCTGACCTTAGAGTCCACCTCCCCAATGACTTCCACTATCTTATATGGTCCATGCCAGCTGGCTAGGAGTTTGGTTTCTGCTGTCGGCACCAGCACCAGCACCCATTCCCCCAGCTGAAATCTCCGTACTTTCACCTGACGGTTGTAATATGTCTGCTGGGCCTCTTGTGCTTTTTCCAAATGTTCTCGTGCTATAGGGGTTACTCGAGCTATTCGCTATCTCATCTGTGTTACGTGCTCAATGACACTTTTTCCTGGGTTGGGTTGTTCTTCCCAATCTTCCTTGGTAATATCTAATATTCCACGTGTGTGACATCCATATAGTAGTTCAAAGGGACCGAAACCAGTGGATGCCTGAGGAACTTCCCATATAGCAAACATTAGATACGGTAGAAGGGTATCCCAGTGTTTTCTGTTCTGTGCTACCAACTTCCAGATCATACCTTTAAGGGTATGGTTAAACCGCTCGACCAGTCCATCTGTTTGTGGATGGTAGACTGAGATCTGTATGGCCTGGATGCGGAGTAGGGTACATAAGTCCTTCATTAATTTTGACATGAAAGGGGTTCCTTGGTCTGTCAAGATCTCCTTAGGGATGCCCACTCTGGCAAAAACCTGCAGTAGTTCTTTTGCTATTGCCTTGAATGCGGTTTCTTAAAGGATTGGCTTCTGGATACCACGTGGCATAGTCAAGGATGACTAGTATGTTTCGGTGGCCCCAGTCTTTCCAGTGGGCCCACTATGTCCATGGTTATCCTCTCGAAAGGGACTTCAATAATAGGCAAAGGTACCAATGGGGCCGTGTGGTGTGGCTTTGCCGCGGTTTGTCCCTCAGTGGGGCTGTGGGGTATCCCACCGCCTCGCTCTAGTTCGCTGGCTGTTGGCTCTGCGGTTGTGGGGAGTAATGCACACTCGGTTAGGGGCTCAGGCCCTTGGAGCAGGGGCTGAG
Organism: Gopherus flavomarginatus; assembly: GCF_025201925.1. Lineage (NCBI taxonomy): Eukaryota > Metazoa > Chordata > Testudines > Testudinidae > Gopherus > Gopherus flavomarginatus. The sequence continues at coordinate 156,707,443 of NC_066618.1, read as the reverse complement.
TCAATAGTCAAATGGTGGCCCAGGCCCTAGGTCAGGGTGGGGCAGCCAGCAAACAGTCAGAGACTCAGGCCTTTAAGCGGGGACTGAGTCAAGAGTCCAAATAGCAGCGCAAGCCCTGGATCAGGGCGGGGCAACAGGCAAACCGTCAGGGACTCAGGCCCATCGGCAGGGGCTGAGTCAGCAGTTCAATAACAGCCAGGCCCTAGGTCAGGGCAGGGCAGCAAGCAAATAGAGACTCAGGCCTTTAAGCAGGAACTGAGTCAATAGTCAGTTAGCAGGAGGTCCTAGCCTCTCCAGGCCAGGGAAAAGGGGGAGTCTAACACCTAAGGAGTGGGTGACGGGGGATGCAGGCCCTCCCACTCCACTGTGTCCCAGCTCGGGGCCCTAGCAGCAGCAGAAACTCGCTGCTGTCAGTGAGGATCCTGGCCGCAACACACTGACATAGGCTTTGGCAGTGTTGCAGCCAGACCGGGGTCGGCTGCCCCCAGGCTACTTCCACACTCCCCCTCGTAGGGTACCTGGGTCGTGCTAGCATCCTTGGCAGTCTCAATCACCATCAGCTCCTCTGGATACGCGGCGAAGGGCAGGCTCGGCTCCTCCTTGGGGTAGCTGGCACAGGGCAGGCTCGGCTCCTCCTCAGGATAGCTAGGAAGGGATAGGCTTGGCTCCTCCTCGGGGTAGCTAGGAAGAGGTAGGCTTGGCTAGCTGGGTGTGGGCTCAGGCCGGCTCTGGGCTGCTGCTGTCTCCCAAGAGAGAGCTCGGCCACAGACGTCTGGTCTCTGCGGTGGCTGGTTCTCAACTGAGCTCTGCAGGTGAGCTTTTATACTTCCAGATCTGCGCCATGACCTCTGAGGTGCAGGCACAGGACCCAGTGGCCCCGCCCATGTTGGTGTCAGGGGAGGTCCATCCCTCAGTGGGCTGTGGAGTATCCCACCGCCTCGCTACACACACACTCCCTCAAGGCTGGCTCCCGTCCATCGGGGCCAGACCTGTCCAACTCTCCCAGGTGGGACAAGAAGTCCGCGTTGGCATGGTCCTTACTGGCCCTATGGTGTATGGTAAAAGCATAGGGTTGTAGTGCCAGGTACCATCGCGTTAGCCGCATATTATTATTTCTCATTCGGGCCAACCGGCGAAGTGCGACATGGTAATTGACTAGTATGAAGGGGACCCCCAGGATGTAATAACACAGGGTGTCACAGGCCCATTTTACTGCCAAGGCCTCCTTCTCAATTACCACGTAGTGCCGTTCTCATGGAAACAATTTCTGACTGAGATAACTGGGTGTTCCTCCTCATCTACCTCCTGAGACAGGACCACCCTTAATCCTACCTCCGAGGCGTCTGTTTGGAGGATGAACCCTCGGGTAAAGTCGGGGCTGTACAGGACGGGTTCGCGGCAGAGACAGTCTTTGAGGGCCCGGAAGGAACGGTCACACTCTGGGGTCCACTCCACCAGTCTGGAATTAGTTTTGGTCAAGAGTCCTGTTAAAGGGGCTACGACGGAGGCGAAGTCGGGGATGAATCTCCGGTAGTAGCCCACAAGTCCGAGGAATTGGTGGACGTGACGCTTCGTAGTAGGGGGTGGGCATGCCGCTAGGGCTTGAACCTTTCCCACAAGTGGTCTCACTTGTCCCCTTCCAATAATGTACCCCAGGTAGGTGGTCTCCTGCCACCCGATATGGCATTTCTTCGGATTGGCGGTTAATCCTGTGGCTCGTAGGGACCTCAGGACAGCTGCTACCCGCTCCAGGTGGTTCTCCCTACAGTCGCTATAAATGACGACATCGTTCAGGTACACGGCCGCGTACCCTTGATGAGGACAAAGGAGGCGATCCATGAGCCGCTGGAACGTTGCGGGGGAACCATGGAGACTGAAGGGCATCCAGGTGAACTGGTAGAGGCCCACGGCCGTGGCAAATGCTGTCTTCTCCTGTGAAGTGGGGTCGAGGGGAATCTGCCAGTACCCTTTGCTTAGATCGAGGGTAGTGAGGAAGCAGGCCTTGCCTAGATGGTCCAGCAGCTCATCTACCCGAGGCATCGGGTACGCGTCAAACTTTGAGATGGAATTGACACGGCGAAAATCAATGCAAAAGTGCTGGGTGCCATCCGGTTTGGGAACCAGGACTACTGGGCTGCGCCACTCACTTTGCGATGGTTCAATAACGCTCAGCTCTAGCATGGCCTGGACTTCCTCTTCGATGGCCTACCGCATCTGATAGGGTAAGGGCCTCGTTGATTCTTGGATTACCACTCCCGGCTCCGTCTGAATGGTATGGTATATGAGGGTCGTATAGCCCGACTGAGCGGTGAATGTCCCATGGAATGCTGCAGGAGGCACCTGGTCTGTTTCTGTTGCACCTCAGTTAGTGATTCTCCAAGCTGAGGCATTGCGGCGTCTTCGATAGGGGTAACCCGGGGCCCTAACTCGGGCTCTGGCAGACAGGGATTAATTAGGAGGCCTTCCCGTTCTCACCAGGGCTTCAGGAGGTTGATATGATACCACTGGGTTTGCTTCTGGCTGTCTGGCTGGTTAATCTCATCGGTGACCGGCCCGACCTTCCGAATCACCTTATATGGCCCCTGCCACCAAGCCAATAGTTTTGACTCGCTGGAGGGCAAGAGAAGCAGAACTTGGTCGCCAGGTTGGAACTTGCAAACTCAGGCACCCCGGTTATATATGTGGGCATGGGTTTCCTGCGCCGTCTTCAAATTCTCTCGAGTGAGACTTCCAGCTTGAGTGAGATGCCCTTGAAGCTGGAGGACGTACTGCAGAAGGCCCTGAGTCAGTCAGGGGGTCTGCTCCCAAGTCTCCCTCATAAGGTCCAGGGCCCTTGCGGACGACGACCATACGATAGCTCGAAGAGGGAGAATTTGGTGGAGGCTTGGGGTACTTCCTGGACAGCCAGGAGCAATGGTGGGATCAACTGGTCCCATTGGCGCAGGTCTTCGGGGAAGAACTGGTGCAGCATGTCTTTCGGGGTGCTGTTGAACCGCTCCACCAGGCCATCGGTTTGCGAGTGGTACACGGAGGTGCGCAGCTGCTTAATCCTGAGGAGTTTGCACACCTGCCGCAGCAACTGGGAGGTAAAATTGGTACCCTGGTTGGTGAGGATCTCCTGGGGCAGGCCCACGTGGGCAAAGACCTTGACAAGTTCATCCGCAATGGTCCTGGCGGTGATGCTCCGGAGCGGGACAGCTTCGGGGAAGCGGGTAGTGTAGTCCACGATGACAAGGATGTATAGAAACCTGGCCCAGCTTCTCGGGAGGGGACCCACCAAATCCATCGCCATCCGCTCAAACGGTGTCTCCACAATGGGCATGGGAATTAGGGGGGCCGGTGCTGTCCATGCGGGATCAGCTAGCTGACACTCTGGACAGGAGCGACAATAGTTCCGCACCTCCTAGTGCACCCCGGGCTAGAAAAACCGGGACAGAATGTGGGCAAGGGTCTTCTCCTGACCCAAGTGTCTGGCCGCTGGAACGTCATGGGCTAGCCTCATCACCGCTCGTCGGTGGAACCGAGGCACCAGCAGTTGGGTCTGGACCTCCGCAGTGCGGGAATCTCGATCTACCCAATAAAGGCGGTCGCGTCGTAGCTCGAAATGGGGCCAGCTCTTGGCCCGGGCTGGATCAATCAGAGCGCCGTCTACTGCCGCCAGCTGTTCATACGCCCGGCCCAAGGTGGGGCCCTCCCTCTGGTCCTGGCAAAAGTCTGTATCGATCTTGGGGTTGTCAGCGAGCGTTAGCTGGGGGTCTTCCGATGCGCTTTCCTGGCTCCTACGCCCCGCCTCTTCAGCCTCCTCTGTGGGGTCCTCATGGCAGTCTCCTTCCAATGTGGGGGTGACCTCGGGGCTTTCCTGTGCATGTGACCCCAGAGCGCACGGAAACTCTGGCCAGTCATGCCCCAAGATCACGGGGTAGGCAAGTTGTGGGTCCAGGTCTACCACTATGGTTCGCGTGACTCCATCCACGGTAAGTGGGACTTGGGCACTGGCGTAAGGTCGAACGTCATCATGTATGCATTGCAACTGGATGGTTCCCAACTGAGAGTCTTCCGGGAAACCTAGGCTTTGGCGGACTAGAGTCTGACCACAGCCAGAGTCAATCAGGGCCCGCATCTGGCAGTCCCCGACAACTACGGGCATGGTGAGTTTGGCTGCCTGCGGGGGTCGGGCCCGGTTTTCTCAGGTGCAAACGTGCCCAAAGCTGCAGTCCATCTCAGTGCAGTCCCATTGGTGGTGCTCATGCTTCCTGCAGGAGAAACAGGACCCAATTTCAGGTCTTCTGGGCCGGGCCAAACCTTCCCTCTGGCTTGTAGGGGGACTTTGTGGGGCGCGACCATTCCCGGACTCGGGGCCCATAGGGGTTTGCCGAGGGGGGCCCTCAGGACATTGATACTGGGGATCCTGACTCCGTGGGGGATACCATGGTTTGACCCGGGTGCTCACCCGTCTTTTGGGGTTGGGTCAAGCCCTGGAGGGTGGCCCCGCGTAACTGGCCCGACTGGGGTGTCTACTGCAAGGAAGTTCTCCATGAGGGTGATGGCGGCCACTACCATTGGGGGCTGGTGACGGAGGACCCAAGCCCTTCCCCGCGACAGGAGGATGTGGAGGAACTGCTCTAGGATGATTTGCTCAGTGAGCTCTTCAAAGTTCAGCCTGTCAGGTTGTAGCCACCGCTTACAAAGGTCTCTCAGCTCCTGAGCCACCAACTGGAGTCAGGCGCCCGCATTGTAGGACAGTCCCTGGAACCGCTGCCGGAAGGTTTCCGGACTGACATCTAAGGCATCTAAAATCACCGCCTTCACCCAGGTATAGTCCTGGGCATCCTCTGTGGAAAACCCCCGGTACACAGTTTGGACCGTCTCCGTCAAGTATGGAGCCAGGAGGGTGGCCCACTGGTCTGGCGCCCACCCGGCAACGTGTGCCACCCTCTCGAAAGTCACCAAGAAGGCTTCGGGGTCATCCAGTGATCCCATCTTGGTCAGCCTTACGGGCGAGGGGAGTCGGGGAGCCCCGTCCGTGCCCCTCGGCTGGGGCTCCATGGGGCGAGGGAGCGTCGTCGCCAGCTGCTGCAAACATTGCTGCTGGAATTCTTGGTTCTGCTCTGTCAAGTCCTGGATCAGCTGCTGCAGCTGGGCTCCCAGCTACTCGACAAGCTGTTGTTGCTGTTGGAGCTGGGCGGCCTGCTGCCGCTGCTGCTGCTGCAGCTGGACCGCCTGCTGCCGCTCCTGGCTCTCCGTCAGGAATGTGAAGAGCTTGGCCAAATCCATGTCTCCTGTGGGGGATTGCTCTCCCCCAGACCCTTTCTCACAGGGGTCAAGGGCTCGTGCCCACATTCTGGGCAAAGTCCCCACTTCTAATACCACGTGTAGTGTGGCTTTGCCGCGATTTGTCCCTCAGCGGGGCTGTGGGGTATCCCACCGCCTTGCTCTAGTTCGCCGGCTGTTGGCTCTGCAGTCATGGGGAGTAGCGCACACTCGGTTAGGGGCTCAGGCCCTTGGAGCGGGGACTGAGTTAATAGTCAAATGGCCCAGGCCCTAGGTCAGGGTGGGGCAGCCAGCAAACAGTCAGAGACTTAAGCCTTTAAGCGGGGACTGAGTCAAGAGTCCATATAGCAGCGCAAGCCCTGGATCAGGGCGGGGCAACAAGCAAACCGTCAGGGACTCAGGCCCGTCGGCAGGGGCTGAGTCAGCAGTTCAATAACAGCCCCGGCCCTAGGTCAGGGTGGGGCAGCAAGCAAACAGAGACTCAGGCCTTTAAGCAGGAACTGAGTCAATAGTCAGTTAGCAGGAGGTCCTAGCCTCTCCAGGCCAGGGAAAAGGGGGAGTCTGCCATCCAAGGAGTGGGTAACAGGGGGGATGCAGGCCCTCACACTCCACTGCGTCCCAGTCCGGGGCCTTAGCAGCGGCAGAAACTCGTTGCTGTTAGTGGGGATCCTGGCTGCAACACACTGACATAGGCTCTGGCAGTGTTGCAGCCAGACTGGGGTCGGCTGCCCCCGGACTGCTTCCACACTCCCCCTCGTAGGGTACCTGGGTCGTGCTAGCGTCCTCAGCTGTCTCGATCACCATCGGCTCCTCTGGATACGCGGCGAAGGGCAGGCTCGCTCCTCCTTGGGGTAGCTGGCACAGGGCAGGCTCGGCTCTTCCTCGGGATAGCTAGGAAGGGATAGGCTTGGCTGGCTGGGTGCGGGCTCAGGCCGGCTGCGGGCTGCTGCTGTCTCCCAAGAGGGAGCTCGCCCTCAGACGTCTGGTCTCTGAGGTGGCTGGTTCTCAACTGAGCTCTGCAGGTGAGCTTTTATACTTCCAGGTCTGTGCCGTCACCTCTGAAGAGTGGGCGCAGGACCCAGTGGCCCCACCTACGTTGGTATCGGGGAGGTCCGTCCCCTGTGGGGTATCCCACCGCCTTGCTACAGGCCCGCAAGTAAGGTTGGGGGCTATGCAAGTGGCATTCAAAGCAGGAGGCACAATAGCGCTGGACCTCTGTGCGTATTCGTGGCCAATAAAACCTTCTTAGGACTCAATCCAGTGTCTTGTCTACTCCTAGATGTCCTCCAAATAGATGACTTTGAGCTAACTCTAGTACTGCCCTTGTGTGTTTCCGTGGGATTAAGAGTTGCTCTACTTCTTCCCCTCGTATTCGCTCTATCCTGTACAATAGATTGCATTTGAACACATATATGGCCTTGGGCCTTTGATCTTTCCTTCCATGGGTACGCCATTTACTTCCACTATCTCCTCCCTCACATTCGCATATAGCAGGTCATTGTCTTGTCCTGCCCGAAATTCTCACGTGCGGTACCGATCTGACCTAATTCTAGGGGTCCTATTTCTACTCCGCTCCCTGGGTTGCTCCTACTTGGGCTAGGAACCGCCTCCGGGGCCTCACTGTCCTGAATTATTTCCTGGCCTCCTGAACGGGTTCGCCTACCCACAAGGGAGGTTTTTTGGTTCTCTGCTAGAATTCTGGTCCCCAATCTTTCATCTGCCCTTCTTTCCCTCCTAGACTTTCGGGGTTTCCAGGGATGAGAATAACTCTGGGGCAAATTCAACAAACGTTGGGGTGAGGCTATCTGTAGGTGCCTCCATCTCAGCCCGGGGGTTGCTACCCTCCCCTGGCTCGACTGGGTGGAGTAAGCTCTCAAACCCAGGGAAGTCCTTACCAGTTAAGACAGGGTAGGGGAGCTTGGGGACCAGCCCTGCAGTGACTTGTTAATATTCTCCTGGATCTCAATCCGTACTGGGATTGTGGGGTAGAAATTTGTGGTGCCATGAACGAATGTTACCCCTATGTTTTTGGCCCGGGTAAGCCAACTTCCCTGAGACCAGTGTGACAGCACTCCCAGAATCTATTAATGCTATGGTCTTAATACCATTCATTTTTACTGATCTTGTATACCCATGCGAGGTCATTGTGACCTCTACCAGGCCGATTAGGACACATTGCTCCCCGTGGTCCCCCAAAATCACATTGCATAGGCTCTTCCCTGTTGGGGCTGCTATGTGCCCCAATTCTCCACACTCGTAACACTGCCCCCTTATTGCAGTTGCCACCCTCTGCCTGGGGCTATTTGGTCGGCCCGCCCAGCCCTCTCTTCCCAAACCTCCAGGTCCCTTCTTGGCCTCGAGCCATTCCTTGGTGTCTTTCCTCCCTGTTACAATTCTCCTGTAGTTCTCGACAGTCCAGGGCCTTGGGTTTGAGGTTGGCTTCCTGGATTGCTGTGTCTCCCTGCCTGGGGTCTGGAACAGTTCACGAGCTGCCAGCTGTCTTTCCACAAGGGAGACCAACTCATCATAAGTGCAGAGGTCATTCTGGCCAACCCAATCCCGGAGGCCTGGTGGTAGCCCCCTCACATATCGGTCCAGTACCAGGAGCTCCATCATCTTCTCAGAGCAGAGGGCCTCAGGGCACAGCCATTTCCGGGTCAGGTGGATCAGGTCAAATAATTGCAGTCGGGGTCTCTTGTGCTCCGTATACTGCCACTCATGGAACCTCTGGGCTCACAACGCCATTGTTACTCTGGATCTGGCCAAGATCTCTGCCTTCAGCTGGGGTAATCTGCTGCAGTCTCTGCGGCCATATTGTAGTAGACCTTCTGGGCCTCCCCACACAGGAACGGGACAAGGATACCAGACCACTGATCTCAGGGCCAGGCCACCCGCAGGGCTGCTCTTTCAAAAGCCAGGAAGTATGCCTCCACATCATCCTCCCGTGTCATTTTCTATAGGCAATGGCTGGCCCATATGGACCTGGTCCCTTCACAGTTGAGGTTCAGCTCCATAAGGGCCTTCATCTGGTTCACCAGCTCTTGCAGCAGAGCTCAGGCCTGGGCAGCCTGACTCATCAGCAGATGATTAGTCTCCTGCTGTATCTGAGTCGCCTCCTATTGGGTGGTTGCTTGGACCCGGGCAGCCTCCTGCTGACCCATGATGGCTTGTATTAGGGCCTTCACCACAGCATCCATCTTAAGGATGGAAGGGTCTTGGCTAACCCTGGTTTAAGTCCCCAGCGCATAGATCCCCCTTTTGACACCAAGTGTGGCAAATTGCTGGCACTACTATGATGGGTCTTGTGCTTTCTCTTCTTGGGGGTGTGAGTGTTCAGAGTGCCATTTCTTGCCCCTGAACTGGGATATTAACTGCCCCACTAGTGTCCTAGAGGCGGGGAGTAGAGAGGGAGGGACCCGAGTCCACCCTCTACTCCGGGTCCCAGCCCAGGGGCCCTAGGGATAGTGGTAAACCACTTGAACTAGCGGTTCCTTCCCCTGGGCTACTTCCCTCTCCTGCCCTTCAGCTTGTGGGGGCTTCCTGCCCTCCCTCTGCACAAGCCAGGTGTCCCTTTACCTAGGGTCTTGGTCTTCTTAGCTCACTGCAGCACTTCTCCAAACTTTCCTCTGCTTCCCTCCAAACTGTTCTCTGCTCCAACACCAATCCACTCTGCTCCAACTCCTCCAAACTGCTCTCTGCTCCAACATCTTCACCTGTTTGGTTGAAGCAGGGGGGTTTTATCAGGTGACTGGCTTCAGGTGCTCTAATTGGCTTCAGGTGCTTTAATTAATCTATAGCAAAGTTTCTTCCCTCTACAGGGAATAAGGCTTCCTTCTAACCCTCTCCTGCTGCCCTCTGGCCATGCTGTATCATACTAGCAAACACTAGTTTCCATGTTTGGGTGTTCAACTGGAGACACCATGGGCTGATTTTCGTTAGTGCTGAATATCCACAATGCCAATTGACTTCGATGTTTGCTCAGTGCCTCTGAATATCTAGCTCTAGTGTCTTGAATTGGCCTCCCAAAAACTGAGATACACAAAACTCTGCTGAAAATTTAAATCTAAACAACTTGTCCAAAGTTACAGAGCTAGTACGGAATAGCTCCAGAAAAGAACCTAGGAATCCTGGACCTAAACTACCTGCTCTGACCAGACTTTGGTGGTCTTCATATAATCCTGATCTCCTCCTGCCCCCACAGATCAATTGGCTGAGGAATAGAGGCAGGAGGCTGCCAGCTTTGGTACCAATGGCCCCTTTGACCACAAAAATGCTGTGCTAGGTTACCCATTAACTAAGGGGCAGCACAAAGGCCAGATGATGCTGAATAGCTGCTTATCTGCCTTGGGCAGAGAGAAAATGACCATTGGGGAGGGGAAAAAACTAACCAAATCACCCTCTTCATTATATTAATGTTTATTCAGTTAGACATAAACATTCATGAGCCTTTGTGTATGATCACTGTTCTATCTCTAAATGCTTATGAAATATACATATTTGTCAAAGTTGTATATGCTGGGAAATGTCAATCAGCAAGCAAGTATTCACCATAGACCACCTTGAAGACATGGCTATAATTCACATTCACAGGGCTAGATCTAGCCCTAGGAGTGTCAATTCACACCCAAGGAGGCACCTGCACTGCTTTGTAGCTTTTCTCTAAGGGAAAGCAGCCATAAAATCCATTGGCATCTCACTGGAGGTGGTTGTCCAGTAGACATACTGGATCAGTCCATCTCTGCTCCACATACTGATGAGGTTGTTCTGCCCAGTCCCAACAGCATGAGAGTTACATCATTCCATTACTGACTCTGGGATACCACAGCTTGTGTTCCACTGGCTATCCAGGTTTGTAGGAACTGAATCAAGCCCTTGTTCTTTAAGTGGCATTTAAATAGAGCTTCCTCTTAGTTTGTCATGCTGAGGGATGGGTGGCTTTGTGGCCCAGCCCTGTGGTATATAAAAGCTAAACTCCTTAGACCCACAAGCTCATAGATTGATAGATTCCTAGGCCAGAAGGGACCATTGTGGTCATCTACTCTGACCTCCTGTATAGCACAGGGCAGAGAACACCCCCAAAATAATTCCTAGAGCAGAGCTTTTAGAAAAATATCCAAACTTGATTTTAAAATGGCCAGTGATGGAGAATCCACCACGACCCTTGGTAAATTGTGCCACTGGTTAATTACTCTGACTGTTAGCAATTTACACTGAAATCCTTGTAGAGTCAGTTGAACTGAGCACCATTGGGAATGGGTCTTTCAGGTGAGACTTCGTTCAGGGGCATTCTGTCTACTGTATATCCTTAGTCATTGTATCCATAACCCAAATCTCTTCTTGCTTCCGCTACTACTCAGTACTCTACCTACTTCCCATCAATCCCAGAGGTGAGTATGTTCCAATGGTGAGTGAATTCTAAATGTGCGGCTTGTGACATGCAGCAGGATCCTATTGGGATGACGTCTGTGCCTCAAATATTAGTATGAGGCTGCATCATGAATAAAGTGCAGGGGTTAATGCATCTCTGGGGAGTATGCCGAGCTCTCTGTCTAAATTGTTTGCCTGTTTTGGAGCTCATTAGTGTTACACACAGTGCCCTGAACAATGTCACAGAGGAATGCGTGCTGCAGCCCACGTAGAGAAGGGGCTTCCATGGGTTACATTTCACAAAGCACGGCTCATTCCCTGTGCCTTCCCAGTTCTGCCATTAACAGGGGGCAAGGTCCTTGCTCAGAGGGCACTGTTTATCTTTGACATCCTAATTAGGGATGAAAGAGGAAACCAGAAGAGTTCTGAAGCCTAGGAAATATACATGCAATCAATACTATTGGGGCAAATTCAGAGCTTGGAAGCTATACCTTGGTGAGTGACAAGGCAGTGAGACATGGTGTAAACTGGTATAACCTGGAGGGAAGAAGGAAAAGAAATGCTGGGTAGACACTGGTTTAACTGAAGATGTTATTTTAAAACCATTGCATGGAACCAAAGCAACTTGATGTGTGGACACACTTAAATTGCTTCAAACATGGATTCTGTCAGTTTAGCTTCTACCTGTAACAACCGTAATTAAATCAATGTATACCAGATTAAAATTGATATAAATGTATCCACATTGGGCTTTACATCTGTTTAGCTAAATCGGCTTTTAAACCAATTTAAGTTAAACTGCTGCAACTTCTGTGTGGAGAGAAGCCCTCAGAGCATGTGGTAGGAAGGCATAAAGGATAGTCCATCTTTGGCCTTCATCTGAGGCAGTTGCTGAGCTAGTTATGTATGTCAGCCCCAGAAACATGCCCGTCACAACTTTGCACTCTGCTCTCATGTCATGTCATCTTGTTTATTTCCCATATAGACCTGATTTTGTTCCAATTTTCTGCTGGAGTCTGGGCTCACCCCCTGCTCCCTACTTTCACACTCCCTGGCAGTGCAATTTGGATTTCATGAGGCTGAAGACTAGATCATTTCAGTGTCCAGTGATGGTGAGGCCAGGGAGACTTGAACAGGAAGAGGTGGGCACACAGATAAAGTTATAATCCCTGGGAATGGATAAGCACTGGCAATTACACTGGCATGGTTGCCCTCTGTGAGCAATTGATTGCAAAAATGATAAATGGTCCCATTTATTGCTGGGGTATGACAATCACTCTGTTTTCAGCATAGGTGGCTTAAACTTTAGGAAGCAGAACTGCCCTTGGCTGAGTATTCTGTCTGATGTTCAGTAAATGGCATTCACTTTAGCAGGTAGTTGAATATCCTCATTATCTGAGCATTACCGCTGTTTCCTGAAGCTTCGTATTTCAACTTTGCCTGATCAGCCTGCAGCGGCAGCTCAGAAAATGGATCCCACCAAATCTCGCAACTCCTGATCTAAAATATTCTAATCTCCAAAAAGATAAGGAGTTGCTACAGCAAAGCCAACATAAACCTGAGCGCTATGGACAATGGGGTTGTTGTTTAGCTGTGGTTGCTAGTGAACTACTGTACTTGCTTTCAGAGACCACCCTGTGTTTAAAACCATCTCACTTAATGCAACGCATATCTTTTCAACACCAGCTTAAGCTTGCATCCTGGTTAGCTTCAGCAGCACACAGCTAATTGACATTGTTTGGGAGTTCCAAAGAAAAAAGCCAAGCAGCCTAGATCTCTGTGTCTATGGCAACTCATATAATGTGCTGGATCCATATATCGCCTGATCCTGAATTCCTTTTGCAGACACAAGTGCCAGGAACTCCCTTGAAAGGAGCTGTAATGGTTATGATTTGTATTTCAGTAGTATCTAGCAGCCCCCATCATGGACTCCACTATACTAGGGGCTGTACAAGTGCAGAACAGAAAGACAGTCCTTGCCCCAAAGAGTTTACACTTTACGTATCAATGATTTTTAAAGTGCTAAATGATAATAATTATCAATAAAATAATGTGTGTGTGCGTATATGCACATGCATAAAATGGACAAGGCCTATATAACTCTTGATCCTGAAATCCTGATGCAGACAAAAGTGCCAGGAAATCCCTCGACACAAGTAGGAGTTTGTCTGCAGGAATAAATCCATGGCATGTGTGTTTGTAAGTCCTTTCTGCTGGATAAAGGAGTGAGCTAGTTAACCTGCAGGATTTTAAAAATGAATGCACTGCGGGTGAAAGATTCTCATTTTGACTGCCCCTAGAGACTGAGATTTCCCCCTCAGCTCTCCACAGACCAGACACCAAAGCAAGGCAAAGAGTAGCCTTTCATTAATATAGTTCAAACAGCTGTGCACTGGAGGGACAAACTAGAAAGAGCGAGGGGTTAATTCAATTTCTATGCCCAGGCACTCCTGGACTTCTTGACTAAGATAGTATCACTTGTGAAGGGGGGCACCTGTTCACTAGGAACTGGACTGAGATTATCAGCTCCCAGGTTACTGACTAGTCAGACATTAGATGGAAATAACTTTTAGGCACCATCAGCCCGAGCGAGATTCAAGCCAGCAGCCTTCCACATTCTGTCAAGTCCTCGGAGGCATTCAATCAACTGATTTGGTGGTTTATTTTTGTCAAACTTCTGCCTCTGTCTGTTCAGCACTGAGCACACTGACCCAAGACATGAAGAAATAATAATGATTGAGAAAGAGGGTTGGTTTTGACATTTATCTAGTCCACACGATATAAATGTCACTATCACAGAACATAGCTGGCATTCTTATGGCTACACACACATCTAGGGATAGTTAACTTGATCATCTTAAAAGTAAGTCCTTAGTTAACCTTAGAATCTAAGTCCAACATTTGCAGCACTGGGCGAGTATAGTTTGAAAGACCATGCGAAGGTTTGGAGGCTTTCATAAATTAATGGATTTCAAGGCCAGAAGGGACCACTGTGATCATCTAGTCTGACTTCCTGCCTGACACAGGCTATAGAACAGTGTTTCTCAAACTGGGGTCGCTGCTTGTGCAGGGAAAGCCCCTGGCAGGCTGGGCCGGTGTTTACCAGTCCTGTCCTCAGGTCTGGCCAATTGCAGCTCCCACCGGCCGCAGTTCTCTGCTCCAGGCCAATGGGAGCTGCTGGAAGCAGCACGGGCCGAGTGGCTTACTGGCTGCCACTTCCAGCAGCCCCCATTGGCCTGCAGTGGCGAACCGCAGCCAGTGGGAGCCGCGATCGGCCGGACCTGCAGATGGGGCAGGTAAACAAACCGGCCTGGCCTGCCAGGGACTTTTCCTACACAAGCGGAGATACCAGTTTGAGAAAAAATGCTATAGAACTTCCTCAAAAACCAGAGTTCCTTTTTTCATTTTCATTAAGGAAATGTTACCCACGTTCCCTGGATGTCGCCTTCCACTTCTTTTATAAAGCAAAATTCTAAAGCAAAGAAATCATCTAAGATCTCAACAATGCCTCCTTTATCTGATGGTGACTTTCCATGCCTGGCACTCAAACATCTAACTGACTCCTGGTATGTCTGTTTGTTTGTAATGTATTCAAAGAACTTAGAGAGAGAAAAATTGCTAGTAGCATAGCCCTGTTAAGATATTTGCAGGTCACATTTGGTTCAAGCAATATTTGCTACCTACTCAACGAATTCAACTCGATCCTGTGTTAAGTAATCTTCAAGGTAATATAGTAGTTCAGAGTCATCGACAGCCCTGAGAAACCATGTGTCTGATTCAGAGGCGGCTCTAGGGATTTTGCCGCCCCAAGCACGGCAGGCAGGCTGCCTCCGGCGGTTTGCCTGTGGAGGGTCTTCTGGTCCCGCGGCTTCGGTGGACGTCCCGCAGGCAGACCTGCGGGAGGTCCACCGAAGCCGCGGAAACAGCGGACCCTCCGCAGGCAAGCTACAGAAGGCAGCCTGCCTGCTTCCCTTGCAGCGCCAGCAAAGCGCCCCCCCCGGCTTGCTGCTCCAGGCACGGGCTTGGCGAGCTGGGGCCTGGAGCCGCCCCTGGTCTGATTCTTCTCTCACTTATGTGAGCCCTGATTCAGCAAAGCACTTGCTTATTTTTAAGAATGTGCTTAAGTCCCATTCAGTGTGATGTAAGCACACGCCTAAATGCAATGCTGAATCTGGGTCTGACACTGGTGGATGTGAGGAGTGGCTCAAAGGAAGTCAATGGAGCACCTCCACTGACACGCTGCCTTTACGTCCTATAGTCAAACCCCACCTTTTCAATCAACACACCAGCACTGAAATGTATCATATTAAGCAGCAAAAGGGCATGATCAGGGTAAGCTAAGGTTTGATTCACAACACAGTGTCCAGCTGCTACACTGGTGAAAGACATCAAAACTGTCCAGACTGGCCACTTGTCAAAGGAGAACTTTTTTAAAAAAGGATTTTTTTTGTTTACAATGAGATCTAAAGGCTCATAAACTTCTCTGTACTCATGAGATGCTATTGCCTTGGTGTGAGATCATCTGCATCCAGAGCAGCATGAATTGCAGCAACAGTTAATGAGGTGATGAGAGTCCTTTCTCTCTGTTTAAAGAAGAGACCTAGGCCCCAATTCTCCTCTGGCTGAGACTGAAGTAACTCAGTTGAATTCAGACAAGTCATGACCATTAAAAAATGAGAGTATGTGACGGAAAAATCAGGCTTAATACTCCTTTAAAACTCATAAGAGCTGGATCTTCTAGTTCCAGCAACAGAGGCTGATGTTTAAGATTCCCAGTTTTGATCTCTGTTGCTGATGATGTGCCCAACGTGACATCTGCAGTAGATTTTTATTTTCTAAGTATACTTGGTCCTGTAGCAGGGCAATGGACAAGTTGACCTCCTGCGGTTCCTTCCAGCCCCATATTTTTAGGATTCTATGATTATCCACATCCTTTTGCTTCCTAAAAACTGAGCAAAATGATTTTAGTTTGAAAGGATCTCAGCCTGATCTAAAACTCACTGAAGTAAAGGAGAAATCTCCCCACTGGCTGTGTCTCAGGCTTTGCCTCATCTTAGTATCCCAGTGCTGAGAAACCACAATTCTTCTGGAACCTGGAGAAAAAAAGTCATTCTTTTAAGGAAGCATTGTTTTGTGCCAAGGAAATCCATTCCTTTCCTATCATTTCCTTTATTGCAGCTGCATTAATTACTGGGTTAACCTTCACAGTTCCTTTGTTTACTAGAAAGAAAAGGCAATCAAAGGAGCAGCGAAGCCTCTAAAACATTGAAAAGGAGGCTGATCAGTATGACTCAGGAATGAAGTATGAATAGGGATGTATCCTAGACCTTTACAGAAATTAGACACTAAAGCAATTTCTAGCTTATAGTGAAATTCCTAGGCTTGTACCCTAATCACTAAACCCTCCTTTTGCATTTGTCAGGGGGGCAGTGGAGGAAGCTCCTGACTAGATGATAGAGGCATGGCTGGGCCAAATTTACATAAGTGATGATGTGACCCTGTGAGCCAAGTCACAACACAGCTTACTCAGATTTGCCGGGCCCACCCCGCCCCGTGTCATGATGGAGGGGCAGGTAGGCCAAGCTTCGGTGAGTAGCTTTGTGACTTGGTGCATGGATTTGTCATGTAACTCAAAATTGGAGCAGCCAGACAGATAACCTCTGCCTCCTCCTTAGCAAAATTCTGGCAGTGGCCCTACCCCTTCCGTTAAGCTAGTGTTAAGGAAAGTCTGAAAACAGGGGAAATATCTCACATAGTGATATGTGAAGGTGTGGGCTTACCTGGTGTTCGTTAATACATGATAACTAATATGAGGAAAATCCTAGTGAAGACAAGGCAGTTTGTAGTTCTGACACAAGTTAGTAGGTCAATGGTAAAGACTGTGGGAGAGCTTAGGGTTTACCTCAACCTGTTAACTTGTGCAAAAACTACCCTAGGGTTTTACCTCATGTTAGTTACATAGGACTGGACGAGACCTCTTGGGTCACCAAGTCCACTCCCTTGCAGCTGCAGGCAACCCTGTTATGTAATCCTGTAAACTGATGTGAAGTATGAACACACAGTTTGCTTAAAGAAGCAAGGCCAAGCTCAGGGCTCATCAGTGCTTCCATTTCACTGCCAGAGATCTGCTGTTTGTAAGAATGCTGGAGGTACTGCTTGTTTCAGAGTGAGGAGAGCAAAATATTCACTGGGGCACCCACCCTTCCTAAAACCCTCTGCAGCGCTTCATTTGTAATGAAAGAGGTGCCAGGACTCAAGACATTTTTTTACTTTCATAACTGATGCAGCAAGCCCAGAGATGGTGGGGCGATGAACTCCCGGGCTTATAGGTGCCGGGGCTAAGCTCTGGCAAGTCCTGGCACAAATTAAGCACTTAACTCCGTGCTTAACTCCCATTAATTTCATTAGGAGCTAGGCACCTTTGAGGATCTAGGCTTCTGTGTCTAGAAATGAACAAGTTCTGGCTGAAATGGCTGAGTCCAACTCTAGTAACCAACAATAATAAAATTTCTATAATAAACATCTCCTTCCTAGAGGTTCTGATAAGCATTTCCATTTTTAGTTTGGGGGCAAACAAACCCTTTTGCCTCTTTTTGTTGCTGTTGCAGCTAAAGAAGGAGCAGAAGCCGATTTTTTAACTTTTCCTGTAAATAGCGCATTAATGAAGACAGATGGGTCAGCAGTATAAACAAAACCTCTATCTCAGGCTGGTTTTTGTTCTGGCTTTTTTTCCCGACACAGTAAGCAACCCAGCATCAACACAGTTCCCATCCTATTAACCATGCTTGCTCCCCAAATGCTGAACTGGGTCCTAAGGAAGTTTAAATTAACATTGGGCTGTAGTTTTTCAAACACTTGGAGCAGATGTTATAAGTGCCAGAAAATCATTTTTTATGAGGGCGTAGCGAGGATTTAACTTAGTGTTGTGTACAGAAAATGCTTCATTGTATCTTTTCTTTTATTGGTGGCTAAGGCTGGATTTTTCAAAGGGGCATGGGGAAATTAGCACCTAAACCCCTCTGATTTTCATGACTCCTTTGAAAATTCCAGCTTAAATCCCCTCTTTCACATAGGCAGAGCTCTCAGGTGGATCTCTGTTCACCCTGAGAAGTGTTTAGTGCTGGAAGCAGGAGTCAGGGCTCTGGGGTTCTACTCCTGTCTCTGCCTTCTGAGTGCATGACTTTGGGCAAATCACTTAGGAACAACATTTTGAAAAGGCCTCAGTTTTTGGGTGACCCGCTAAAGAAACATAAGGCTTGATCAGCAGAGGGTCTGAACACCCACAGCTTCCCGCTGGCATCAGTAGATCTCAATTTGGGCACCTAGAATTAGAAGCTGCCAGGTTTGCAATGTTTGGGCCTTAGCTTCTCTTTGCCTTATTTTGCCTGTCTGCAAAACAGAGGCAATGATATTAGTTATCAGCCCAGAGGGTGGTGAAGGCCAGTGAGTCCCTGTTTGTGAAGTGCTACCCAGGGCGTTATAAAAGTGCAGCGTGTCCTTACCTGAAGTCATCTTCTGTTTTTCCCTCAGATCTGAGTGTCAGAGAGCTGGCTGTGTGAGGGGTTTTCAGAGACAAATTCCCCTTGCCCGGGCTCACATCTCCAACCAAGGGCTAATCCCAAATCTGGGTACAGTTACCTCATGGCCACCTCTTGCTTCACAGATGGCTGCTGCAGGCCAGATTCCTTAATTCCACTCTTCCCGGGGGCATCCTGACCTCCCCACACAGGCAGCCACATCAAGGACCTAAAACTGGAGCAACTGGCTCTCTCTCTCTGCCTCAGATTTAAAAAGAGCCATGAGGGGTTTCAAAGATGAACCAGGGCACCACAGAGACTAGATTTAGGGGCAGGCAACTCAGGCAACCGCTGGGGGTGCAGGGCTTGGTGGTGCTGGACTCAGGGGGCTGTTTTTGTGGTTAGCTGCAAAAGGGAAAATAGAACTTTTGAAGTCACGTATTTCAGCTATTCCGTGTGTGGATTCATTTTTCACTAACCACCTAGAATGTTCTGGGCCTTTGTAGAATCTTGTAGAATCTTCCAGACTTTCTGAGAACTATGTTTTCCTCAAACCTAGAATGTCCTCACAGGTATATAAGGGCTGAGGTGTCGCCAGTCAGTCAGTGAGGTAGAAGTACAGATTAACAGATCCTAGCACGCAAATTCATTGTCTTATATGACAGGGATAAATCATGCATGCAAATCATGCATGAAATAAAAATTAAAGTATTCAAACATTTAACGAATGGAGGGGGAGGGGTGCCGAAGACACTCCTCACCTGCTGCACCATTTCGTCTAAGGCCAGCCCTGGTAGTGGGGAGAAGGTGATGACCAGGAATAAGGGGGTGTGATTTGCTGGGAGTCAGAGCCCAGTTCATAGGTGCCGACTTTCTAATTTCTGCAGGGGTGTTCGACCCCTCCTCTGCTCCAGGTCCCGCTCCCTCCACATCCTTTCCCCCGAGGACCCATCCTGCCCTGCCTCTTCCCACCCCATTCTGCCCCTCCCCTGAGTGGTCCCTGCCCTCGCTCCGTCCTTCCCCCACAGTGCCTCCTACCCTCTGCTGAACAGCTGATCGCAGTGGGCAGGAGGCACTGAGGTGAGGAGGGAAAAGAGCTGATCAGCGGGGCCGATTTTTTTTTCCCCGTGGGTGCTCCAGCCCCCACAACAACCAGCCACAGCTAGGGAGAGAGAGTGCTCTGATCTGCTGCCAGTTCATTGTGTGGTTTTCTCATGCAGCTCTGCCTGCCCTACTGGCTCAGCAAACCACTTCAGACTGCTCACAATCTCAGGGGCTAGGGTTATACAGAGTTGGGGGCAGTGGTGCAAGAGAAGAAGATTCTGAGCTACCAAGTTAGGCTACAGTTCCAGAGCCTGGGTATGACCGGATCTGCAAAGTGCCAAGAAACCATGAGATGGGCTGTGATCTAGTGGAGAGAGCATGGAACCATGAATCAGGACTCCTGGGTTCTGTTATCTTCAGCCAGGCCTAGAAGGGGTAGTGCAAGAAAACCACATGGGAAAGTTTATTTTGGGGGCAATTTCTAGTCCAGTTTTGCAGACCCAAGAGATGTAGATAGTTTGGAGAAACATCAAAACTTTTAGCGGCGTATCTGAGCTGGCCACAAATGCTGAATCTTTTCCCCAGGGGAGAATAAAACTCGCAGAGGTTCAAATTCACTCAGAACCATGTGTGTTGATCTGAGAGCAGAACTCTACAACCCTCGATCGCATCTGCGAGCCTTACTAACATGTGATTTACACTATTCCATGCTGTGTGACTTTGGACTTCAGTGCTTCTGTTTCCCCTCCCATCCTTCGTCTGTCTTGTCTACTTAGGTTGCAAGTTCTTCAGGGCAAGGATTGTCTGCCACTATATGTTTGTAGAAGTACCTAGCACAAAGGGGACCTAAAATTGCATGGGACCCCAAGGCTATGTCTACATCACTGGAACTATAGGGGCATAGCTACAGTGCTGTAGCTACTCCAGCATAAGCCTGTAGTGTAGATGCATCCTACAGCGATGGAAGGGGTTTTTCTGTTGCTGTAGGAACACTGCCTTCTCGAGTGACAGTAGCTATGTGGACAACAGCTTTCTTCTGCTGACCTAGCTGCATCTACCCCAGGGATTAGCTTGACATAGCTATGGCACCCCAAGAGTTGCAGCTATGGCAACTTAAATGTTAAGTGTAGACCAGGTGGTATGTGCTACTCTAATATAAACAATAAACAGTCAGAAGTAGGAATCCCGTTCAAGTTGATAGTTTATGTGAGCAAAGGTTGCTGCAGTAGGTAGTTTGCAAAGAATATATCTTTTGGTAATGTGCAACATTTTAGGAATATTTTGCAAAATTTATTAAAAAAAGAACACTCCAAAATTGAAGCTATTTTCTTAGGAATACCTTTTCTTTTTTATTTGGCTTTAAAAAATAAGAGTCAAAAGTCCATTAACATTGACATCAAGCAGGTCAGGAAAGAAAAGAAAATCAATTTGAGCTACTAGTTAAAGTGAAAAATAAATGTGTAAAAAATGTAAGAAGCAGAAATCATAAATTATATATTTTTTCATTAATATAATTAATCTCTTCCCAGCCCTGGAAAATGTTTCAAGAGATTCATATTTGATTTATTGTTAACAGCATGTGAAACATTAAATTTTGTATTGTATTGTTTTTAGTAACTAAGGCCCTGAACCTCAAAACATTGCTATATGCTGCAATATAAAGTATGAACTCAGGGAGACAACATCCATGCTTTAAGTTAAGCATGTATCTGTTTGCAGGATCAGGCTTAATTTATTAATTTAAAAATGGCACAGAGAAAAACTCGCTTTTAAAAAAAATAGACCACATACTCCCACTGCACCATGCATGGTCATAATATCAACAATATTTATATTGTAGTTGTAATGCATGGACCAGCAAATTGTAGTTACCCAGTTATCTTTTGCACTGGATTGAAGTCATTCTATTAAAGCAAATGTCCTTTTTTTAAACAGAAACCTTACAAAGAGAGGAAATATTCTGAACAGTTAAAATCTCAGGTTATGAACAATATAGAGCATACACAAATGTGTGGTTCAGGAGATATTAAAATTTTGGTTTAACAATGTTTTCCCAAAGAACATCATAATAAGGTTTTTCTTACTAATTGCCATTAGGGAGTTTCTTGCACATTCCTCTGATACCTGGTTTCTGATACCTGGGTTCCTCTGACTGGCCGCAGTCAGACACAAGATGCAGCCACTACTAGCCAGGGTTAGTGCTTACAAAGCCTAGTAGCTGAAGTGCCTTCAGCATTTGCCTCTGAATTGTGGCAAACCTGGCACTCTACTAGTACCTTAGCCATTTGTTGTATTGCAGTATAAAGGTTAATTAATAATAGATTGGATGACCCACTGTGCTAATTTGACTTGGTTCCTATGTTCCTATGTACTGAACCTGTAAATGCTTATACATGTAACTTCACTTACAGGTAAAATTACTCCTGTGCATAAATGTTTGCAGAATTGATCCCTACATTCTATTTATTTTTTTTTACTCATACCATGGACCTTATCCTGCATGTATACCATAGGCAATGGGACTTTTCTTACTCTTTTTACAATAATGTAACAAATCTATGACAATTCATTATTTTACCACATGGCCCCCTTATGATGACAAGTGCAGGAACAGAACAAATGTCCTTTTGTAGCCTCCGACTACCTGAGCTCAAGCTAAAGGAGATTCTTCACTAGCTGTTAACAGTATAGGTCATAGGCTATGCGGTTGAGCCTTTCTGATGCTATTCAGTAGAGGAAAGGGGTACAAATATACACAAGCCTGTGGCAGAAAAGAGATGATAAAATAAATGATGGATTATTGCAGAAAATAATTGTTATGGCACTGACACGGTGAATGGTTTGTACTAGCTTCATATGAACTGCAGATACTTTGGGCATGCCATATTAAAAGGTATTTGTGGGGGTCTCACTTGAAATGATTCATGCTAGTGTATTAAGAAGATTTCACATCTATTACATGTTTTTAACCTGCCATTTATGAAAGGTTAAGATTATGAAGTTGCAAAGTGGAATGGTCCATAAGGAAATGACAGTCATTTTCCCAGCTGATCTAAATCAATGTAGCTCCGTTGATTGAGCCTGCTAGTTGGAAATGTACCACCTACTCTGCACTACTTTACAGTAGACTACATAGCTAGAGCACTTAAAGCAATTATATCCTTGATAGAGCTTGTATCTATCAGACAAGACTGTGCATTCTCCAAGATGCTTTCTTAAATCACTGTGATGGATTGTCTGAAGGCAGGAAAGATGATAATAATGTACTATATTTACAAAGATCTATACCAAAAACAAAACAAAACAGAACAAAAGCCTAACCCACTTTGGAGCAATGCTCAACAGAAGGCCTCAAAATATAAGTTGTTCAGTACAAGGTTTTATCGGAGTGGGAATATATATGAGCACAAAAATAAAACATTTTGTATTCTACATTATATTACAAAGGCGAACAGTCAATAAATAGATCAATAAATAATGGGAAGCACAGAAGGGTTTGCGTGGATGGCGGTGAAACTGGTTTCAGTTGATGCTCGATAAAGTCTTTTGTGTTCATTCCCATGAGGTGTCAGAGTCAGTTCTTTCAAAGACAAGTCTCTTATCTCTTCCAGTGAAGATAACTTTGCCTTAAAAGTGTAGAACAGATGCAGGACAGTACAGTAGGCTCTGGCGGAGGCTGGGGGAGTCAACGTCACTTACACTTCCCCAAGAATCTGACAAATTTGCAGCTTAATATAAATAAAGTGACGGGCCTATTGTTTCTCAGCTCCAACACCTTCTTATCTCTATGATTTGTTGCAGAAGAGTGGCGGAAACATGGCATGTGACTCCATCATATATAGTTTAAGTGTGTGTGTGTGCGGGAGCAGTGTCTTTATGAATTGACAACTTCAACACGTACAGAAAGGAAAGATCCTCTCTGCATAGTTGGGGTGGAGGGATTTCCTTTTCTGCCTAGGTTTAAACGGACTAAGCACAGTCTTACTTGCCATTTGAGTTGGATTATATAGATTTAGTTATACACAACATATTAGCCAAACAGAGAGCAGGCTCCCAGCCGGTGTAATTCAGTGTATCTTTGAGGAGTTCAATAGAAGTACTATGCAGATTTTGCCCAGCTGAAGTCCTGGCCCTTGAATTGCAACATGCATCAAATGTGGAATTTTACATCCAAAGTCAGCAGCCCTGCTATATGCAAGGGATTTGATAATAAACAAATGGTAGATTCTTGCTTTGTGTAATAGCAAAGGGGCAGTGTGCCAGAGCACTGCCCCCACCTAACATTGCAGATAGGCAGTGTTTGGTTGAGGGGCGTTAGAAGAGGGGAAATGTTCTTTCTTTTCATGGCTTCCATCCCTCCAGGGGTGGCTCCAGGCACCAGCACGCCAAGCGCGTGCCTGGGGCGGCAAGCCATGGGGGCACTCTGCCGGTTGCCACGAGGGCGGCAGGCGGATTGCCTTCGGCGGCATGCCTGCAGAGGGTCCGCTGGTCCCGTGGCTTCGATGGACCTCCCGCAGGCATGCTGCCAAATCCGCAGGACCGGGGGTCTCCCGAAGGCAAGCTGCCGAAGGCAGCCTGCCTGCCGTGCTTGGGGCGGCAAAATACCTAGAGCCGCCCCTGCATCCCTCTCTTTGGATACTGCTAAACTATCCCTGCTAAAATGGCTTTTAGAGCCAGGGTAAAATTTTCAAAAGCAACTAAATGACTTAGAAGCCTAAGTCCCACTGACTCTTAATGGGGGTGATTGCTCCAAAGAGTCAGATTGTCAAAAGTATTGAGGTACCTAAAGATCTAGATAGACACTTTTGAAAATCCCAGTAGATGCCTAAGCAATTTAGAGACTAACTCTCAGTGATTTCAATGGGAATTAGGCACCTAACTCCTTTAGGTGCTTTTGAACATTCCAGTATCTTTAGGCACCTAAGTACTTTGAAAATCTGGCCCTAAGTGCTTACATCTGTTTGGGAAATGGAATTTAGGCTCTGAACTCACTTTAAGCATCTACCCATGACGTTTGCCCTTTGAAACGTACCAGCTTTCACCAAATGGGATGATTTTGCAAAATGTTTTACTTGGTTATTTGACAAAGACTTTATCTCTCAATCTTAGCCAATTATTCAATCCAAACCCTCAAGTGGGTGTTACAACAGGTTCACAGTTTCACTGACTGCAAATTTTAATGTGAACACAATCACTTCAAAACTGTTTTAACTAACTCCAAACACATCAGCAAGGAATTGTTTTCTACTGAAATGCAATGAAAAGTTGGGGCATAGATACCCAGGAACATTCCTGAGAATAAAATGTTAACTTGGGCTTGTAAGGGGAAGGGAAGGATGGAAATGCACCTATCAGAATATGCCATAATATAAAGCATGTAACATATCACTTTATTATGTTCATTCAGTCCATGTTTTAATCCCTGCAGTGAGGATGCATTTCAAACACTGTCCTTGACCACAACAATTTTTTTTTTAAGAACTAAAATCCATGAATGTTATTCCATGGCATTAAGGTTGTCTATTTTGGGGCAAAAAACCCCAACAACCCAATGATCTGGTTTTCCTTCTTTATTTTGTTTATGAAGGAAGCTTTTCTCATAAGAAGCGAAACAGCAAGAAGAAGCAAGCACTGGAACAAAATATACATTCCGTAAAATCGTATGACCTGCCCGTTCCCTATGACATGACATACAATTATCTGTACACGCCTCATTAAATAACCTTATTAAATAGGAAATGCAAAATGTACAAATTTACAGACTGAATTATTAAATACTCCCCTGGTGCACGCACGGGGCATGCATTCCTTTCTACTATCGGCAGCCACACTCTGAAACTGCCATCCCCTCATATTTGAACTTGTAAGTAACCACTCCTGCATCTAAGTAGAGGATGGAGATGGGATCAAGCTTGGTAGGCACACAGCAGGCTTTGGAAGCTTTCTGAGGATTCTTCAGGTGAACCAAAGTCTGGACAATGGCATGTTTAGTTGGCGTGACGTGTTCAGTTAAAGGGTAGGAGCACACTCCACGGCACTCATAGGCTTCATATCCCGTCGGGGCTATGATCCAGGAATCCCAGCCAATCTCCTT